>NC_058146.1:2419295-2759090 GCF_011075055.1 Mangifera indica
TAAATATTATCAAAGCATAGAATACAAGAACCCAGGATCATAACCAATACACTCAAGCAAACTATAGAAGTGAAATTATGACTTTGAAGACAAGATAGCACATAAAATGAAACAAAAAAATTCGAGACAATGACCCAAAAAAAAAAATCTGACAGTAACAATAGAAGACATAATAATAACTTAGTTAATCTGTCAAGGTACACCTCTCTATATCAAGTTCTCTAACTGAATTGTGGTTGAGCTATAAAACTAACTCCACTGGATACCTGTGAATGCAATCTTCCCATGGACTATTGGGAGAAGGTTTTACATTCTGAAGGGCCTGCCAGACTGCACTGTTACACTTGAAACCACTTCCAAACGCAATCTGCCAAACACGATGCCCTTTTCGCATCCTTCCTTTTGCTTCTGTGTAAGCCAGCTCATACCAGATTGAGCTTGATGATGTATTACCAAATCGATGTAGAGTCATTCTAGATGCCTCAACATGCACGGGAAGAAGCTGCAAATTCTTCTCAAGCTCATCAATCACAGCCCTTCCCCCAGCATGAATGCAGAAGTGCTCAAAAGCAAGCTTGAAATCAGGAATATAAGGCTTGACTTTTGCATTAAACAACTTCTTGGAAACCAAAGTGGCAAAGAATAGAAGTTGCTCACTTATGGGAAGAACAAGGGGACCTAACGTAGTGATGTTGGTCTTAAGGGCCAAACCAGCAATAGCCATTAAATCCTTAGACAATGAAACCCCAGTTTTCCCAACATCATCCTGCTCCTGATAAACACACTTAAATGCATTATCATCAGCCCCCTTATGTGTCCTCACAACATGAACAAGCTTGTACTTAGCCCGGCGCCTATCCTTAAATTTATTTGATAATAATACTGCAGCACCTCCAAATCTAAACAAACAATTGGGTATCAACATTGATTTCTTGTTTCCAAAATACCAATTCTGGGTGATATTTTCAGTACTAACAACTACTGCATAAGTATTTCTATGAACTTGCAACATATCCTTTGCAAGATCGATAGCAATGACCCCAGCACTACACCCCATCCCACCAAGATTGAAACTTCTTATATTGCCCCTCAGTTTATATTTATTAACAATCATCGCGGATAAAGAAGGTGTTGGATTAAACAAACTACAATTAACAACGAGAATGCCAATTTCTTTAGGTTTGACATTAGTATTAGCAAAGAGATTATCCAAAGCACCAAACATCACCTGCTCTGCTTCTTCTCTGGCTGCGGCCATTGAAGGCCTTGGAGGGATAAAATGCATAGCCTGGGGAACATATGTTTCTTCACCAAGACCTGATCTTTCCAAAATCTTGCGCTGAAACTCCAATGAAGATTCATCAAAATCACCAGTGAGTCTTGAATGCTCCATAAACTGCTTATATCTGACTTGCAAATGAGAGGGAGGTAGGTAACAGGAATAGTCAACCAAATAAATGGATCTGGGTCGGGTCATTATATAAACGGTGGATCCAAAAACAAGAAAAGCAGAACAAACAACGACACTGAGGAGATTGTATTTAAGATGGAGCCAGAGATGATGAATGTCATCTGGGTTCATTTGAGAGGCTTCAATGATAATGACCGCCATTAACGGAAATAACAAAAGGGTCAACAGATGAGTCATCAAGTAGTGATAACCCAACTTCACATACTTCAAGTTAACACTTTGGAGAAAATCCGGCAGTCTCCTACTCGGCTGGATCTGAACTCCGCCACCATTAGACTCACTAGTACTCATGGCTCCAACTCTCTGTATCAAACTCACACAAACGAATAAAAATTAAATCTCTTTGAAGTGGGTTTTGCTTTTCCGAGGGCAGGATGGTTTATATGGTGAACAGAGCAAAATAACCGAAACAACAACGTACAGAAAACGGATCTGCCAAGAATATATTTTTAAAAAAGTTGCAAACTTGATTGCTGAGAAAGGAAGTTTGCGTTGGGTGGTTTAGAGAGGGTTAGACCGAACTACAACAACGACCACAAAGCCATACTGAAACACGTAGATTGATGATGATGATGACGACGATGAGATTGATATAGAAAGAGAGACAGAGAAGTGGCTCAGAAAGTAGGAAATTTTGCTGCGTTTGTTGTGTTCTATTTCTGCAACTACCTCTCCCTCTTTCTGTAATCAATCTAGTACCAAGTAAGTGGAGTCGTGAAAGAGGCACATGTAAATATTTGGAGGAAGCGAGGGCGGATGTTCAAGCTTGCGGACGGTCAAACTTAGAGTTTTGCGGAACTTTCAAAGTCTTTCCTTCTGCAGTATTTACTATTCACCATTTTCTGTTACTTCTGTAACTGGGTTTACCCATTTATCCCTTCTTCCTTTATTTATTTATTTCCTTTAATGATGATAATAAACGTTTAAATGTTACACGTGTAACAATATAAAATTAATAAATAAAGATTTTGAATTTTCTATGACATTTTGTTTTGGGCCGTCTCTTGTTCCTTCCACGCTTTCCGAATTCAACGCCTTGCACTGCTTTGTTCTCCGCATATCTTATAGGTTCAAAATATATCCATGATCTATCAAGACCAAAAATGGTTGGTTCAATTTAAAAGATAATTCCATTTAATTAAGGATTTTTTTATTATAAGAAAACTATTTTTTCCCTCACTTTAGTCCAGGATTATTTTCGTAGCAAATACAATTACAATCATTTTAATATAGATTTTATTCAATTTTTTGAAAGTGATTTATAATTTTTCTTTTTTAAATTTAAAAATCACACACATTTTTAAACACAAATTTCAGAGGTAAACAAATAGCCCGATCTTATGGCTCAAACTAAGCCTAGACCAAGCCTTAGAGAGGGTAGACCTCATCCATTTCTGAGCTTAAGGATAAGGTGTCCATGTCTAGGCCTAATTGAGTGTCGATGGTTTGGCTGAAGCCTAAGGCCTTATCGAGTTTAAACCAAAATCTAAAGGTTAAATGAATAAAAAAAATTAAATAAAATTACAATTTTCTGCCTAACAATTATTTTTTTTAAATATATAAATTATATTTCAACAGTCCAACTATCCATTAGTGAGGGGAAATGATAAAAAAGTGAATATATTTTTGCATCCCTCTCATATCCCACGATTATAAAGACTTCAAAATCTCTAATAAAAAATCGAGTTTAAGAGATCTAAGTTATCACTTAAAACCTACAAATCTTTGATGGATCTAATGCAAAAATTGTAGGTTTGATTATTGTCCTCGATTATCCAAAAAAGTTGTATCATTAATTCAGAGGAGACCCAAAGTAAGATAAAAAATAAATTATGAATTCATTTCTTAATCAATTATATAAACAATTAAACTCTAGCTCCACCATGTGCAAATTGTTTTGGTCTACTAAAACTGGTAATATCAACCAAATATTGTACATTATTTTTACCATGGGCTCCACTTCCCTTTTCATATATATATATTTTATTCATGTGCTTGAGGAATCATATTTTACTTGATAAATAAGAAATTAAATTAAATTAAATTTTGGGTTATTGGGATTCTAACCAAATATTTTTATATTCTAATCTTTGAGTTTAATTTTGATATAATATTAAAAATCATATTTTATTATAATAAGAAAATAAAATAAATTAAAGTTTTGGATGTGATGGCATGGGCATGAATAGAGATTGGGGGAGTAATAATTGATAACCTTATTGAAATAAAAGAAATTTTGAGAACAAATTCTGCATGCAGAAACACATGTAAATAAAGTATTGCTATGTTTTGGATTAATATTGAATTTTAAATTATCAATACGATAGTTATTAAAAAATGATAATTAACTACTAAGTTAAGGTAATTGATTCCAAAATTAAGTTATGGGTAAATTAATAATAAGACAATAATTAATTGTGCACGTGGTCCCTTTACTAATAATTATTTATTTTATTTTATTAAAATATAAAAACCAAAACGTTACTTGGGACATTTTACTATTACAAGTTATCAAATTAACTTATTAATTTAATTAATTAATTAATTAATTTTCCATTAATATAACACAAACGGTCTTGGTATGATTACGTACAAGAGATTTCTTTAAAATTTTAAGCCGGTTTTGTGTTGTAGTTTCCTCCGCAAAATAACACGAGGAAGTTGACAGGAATGAGCAAAATCTTATGGATTAATATGGTAAGTTTTAAATTGGATAGTTAAATATTATTTTATTTATAATTTAAAATTATCTAATTAGATAATGACACATTATAATTGATATTCAATTTGATACTCAGTACGTCGTTTTATTAATTTGAAACATATAAGTATAACGGTTATTGCTTGCATTTTAAACATAGCATTGTGAATGTGATTGTTTTCCTTCGTGAAACAAATATGAAATATTATGCGTAATTTTCACCTAATTCATCTTTTTTACGTTTGTCAATCATAAAACACTTATTAATAAGAGTAAATATGTGTGTTGAAATAATGAATATTAATTTATATATAAATAAATTGTACTAAGTAAATTAAAAGTTTGATCTGATATGTTGTAGATGGAATTCAAATTCATGTTTTCACACTTCGGGATTCCCTTTCTTTATCATAGACACTGGCTCTTGAAATAATATGAAAACTATTCTTGAATAGATGGATTGTGCAAAACTTTTGTTTCAAAATGATCTAATTTCTTCATTAGGTAATCTACACAAGCTCAAGTAATGTATTAGCCACGTAACCAGATATCCTAGAATGGCCAGTTTGTGATGCCATGTAAATTCCAAAACCTCTCACTAAAAACAAACTAGCCATGTGTGGGAGAAATTTCGCCCCTTTAAATTTAGGTAAAGACGAAAGAGATGACAGAAGCACCCAAAAAAGGAAGAGAATAATGCCATGACAGATGCAAAAATGCTGTGTCTTCCTAGCTTACAAGGTGAAAGACGCAGCCACACAAAAACTTTCTCGGCATTTGAAATTGTATATTTATGATCACTGGGTTGAAATCCCAAGAAGAACAAGAACTATGGGCTTGGGCCCAATGAGTTGATTTTCCATTACCCGACTTAGACCATTGAGTCCAAACAACAAAGGCAAACGAAAGAAATGTACAAAGATCAAATTTGGGCTCTCTTTTAAGCTTTGTTTTCATTTCGATCAAAGTACGTGTTTTCTGGATTTTGATTACATCATACATGCCATTTGAGGTGACCTTTAGGTTACTAATGGATGGATTATGTGGAACGTTTTATGAATCTGAGGTCTCCAATTGTGGCATTTTGGGAACACTTATCTGATAAAACAATACTATATATATCTATTTTGAATAAATAAATGAGTATATATTTATGTGTGTTATCATATAATTCGTTATTATTTTAATTTAAAATTATTCAATCACATAATGACATATATTAAATATATATTTATTTGTATATTCAAAATAGGTAATACGTGAAATCCCCTGGTATTTTGCAGTGGCTCTGTATATTTTATCACCTTAGAATTGGTTTAAAAACACCTCTTCTTGTTCTTTTTTTTTTTTTTCTTTTCTTGTTGCTTCCATCCAAGCTTCAAATTCTTCCTTCTCTTTCTTGAGAATTGCTCGAATACGGAGTAGGATGGGACTGAGTGGAACACTCTCAAATACAACACTGGACAAGAATGCATGAATTATCTTACTGAATATTTGTATTATAAAGTTAACTATGATGGTAGTGCTGGTGACATTCAAGTAGGTGTGTGGCATCTTGAGCATGAGCTTGACCCATCCTTCCTGCTCTAAGTTAGATCACTGTATCTCTAATAGTAGACAATAGTTTATATCAAATTGAGTCATACCTAATTTAACAATGCTTACCGTGTCACAGACTATACTGCATCAAGATTTGTTTTAATATTGCTCATATACGATTCATAGTCTTGTGGATCATACTTTTGTAAGTTTTTTACAAATTGATCTATTAATTTTTATTTTATTTTTCAAAATTATTAATTTTAAAAAAGTAAGTTATGTCAGATTTATTATAAACTTTCTCTCAAACTTAAACACGACCCATCTTAAATTTAAGTCTTGACATATAAAAAAATTATTCAATCAAGATAAAAAATTTGATGTCCAAATAAACCAACCCAATGAGTGAGCTCAAAAAAGTTTTGGATCCAAACTTAAACACGTGAGACCCGATTGAATAGGCTCAAATAAGAAACGCACGTGTAAATTTATTTTGTCAATGTAAATTAACATGGATGTAGGTAAATTTGTTTTGTATAAGAAAAAATTAGATATTGTAGATCATTAAGTAGTTCAACAAACCAAACCTAACACTCCCATGTTCCTCCAATTTGATTTGACATGTTGATTGTCAAATCATCACAGTTTTACATGCCAAACTCTCCTAGTGTCTCCAAGAATCCAAGACAATATTTCTTTTTTGAGATAATACCCAGAAAAATCCCGTTCCTTGGTTTAAACTTTAAACTATTACTAAAAGGAGTAAGTTGTGGCTTAAAGCGTGGAGATTGGAATCATCCTCAATGTAAATTATCAAGAATAAGATACCCATGTGGCCTGATTAGGGCACATATTTTCATTATTTTGGGAAAGAGAAGAGGCTACTCCGTACTTAATTAGCTTGTTTAAATGGATGTAGTGAGCAAGTTGTGCCACCTTCTAATCTTGGAACTATAAGTTAATTGCATATAAAGAAATATTTCCATTTGAATTAGGTCACTAAATCCAATTATTCATCCAACAATCCTAGGATTACCCTACATTTAATATGAATTATCGTTTAACTCAAGAGAAAATTGTTTCATTGTCATGATCATAAGACGAGTAGTATAATAAGATTACGAGATATTCTGCATGTACAAATTTATTTATATAATTAGAAAATAGACCCAAAAGGAGGCAAGGAGAGTCACTTGACCTCCTTTAGGTTTAAGAAAATTGAGTTATCCCTTTTTATATGAAAAATTAAATATTTTAATACCATCATAGTATTAAAAGATTATTAATTTAATATATTTAAAATATCAAAATAATTCATAAAATTTCATATTGACATTTCTTTGATTTAATCATTTTTTAATTGATCTCCTGTATTTTTATTTTTACTTAATTTTGATTTCTCTGTATTATATCTTTAGGTCCACCGTTATATATAATCTAATGTGATAATATATGATTAAATGATTTTAAAATGAGAAAAAAAGTAAATAATTATATTATCTATCATAAATTATCCCTTAAATTTATATAATTTATTTATAAACATAGTGTTTTTATTAGATAATAAAATTCAACTTGTAAGGCCTTCACATTATTTTCCACCTTAAGCCACCCACGTGATCAATTATTTGTTTGATTTTTATTATCATCTATTAATATAAAAATTGAAAAAAAAAAGAGTTGAACAAAGAAAATATTTTAATTTTATAAATGCGAATTAAAAAAAAAAAGTAATGTTATATATACCCTATTTTAATATTTAATTAAATATACAATAATATAATAAAGTATTATTTTAGTATTAAATAAAAAATTAATGAATTAAAATATTCATAATTAAGTATTTTAAATTAGATATGTACAATTTTATTATTTTTATTTTTTAGCATCTTTAAGTGAAATTTTATTTTGATAATAACCATTAATAAAAACATATATTCGTGGAATTATTACCTTTATTTTTTTCAAAGATAGATAAGATCATATCCGGCAAAAAGAATATTGATATCAATCAACAGATTTGTTGAATCATTCACTATTTTTCAAATTCTTGCACTTTCGCTTTGGATATTGAAAATTCTACTTTTCTAATATCAGTCAAAATGATCAGAAAGGAATATAATTATTAAAGTGAGCAAAAAAAAAAAAAAGATGCTTCAAAATAAATAATATTTTTGAAAACTTGACTCTAATATAAAAATCTACAACAAATGTATCATTTTTAAATTCAATAAAATTATGCGTATTCACTTTAAGTATATAAATATATACACATTTATATATGTCATTATATGAGTTGATAATTTTGAATTAAAAATAAAACAACACTCAATCATACGCATAATATTACTTTTTGAAATTTTGTTGTATTGGTATAAGATATGCAATGGAACATTTAAATGAACAAATAAATCTTTGAATTTAAAATTTAAATAATTTAAAAAAAAATTCCCGCCTTTTTACTTTCTCTGTGCTAACTTAAAATATTCTCCTCCTCCTTCTCAGCAGCCATGTCGTCATTTAATTGATCTCAAATAATTTGCTGCTTCAAAGGATGGTTCATATTCAGGTTAGTTTCAATTTCAGTTTCAGTGTTTTATATATATATATATATTTTTTTATGTTGCTTTGCACCATGAGAGAATTATAACAATTGCGATACTGGAAACAACAACACAAGTAATATTTATAAATTTTCATAACAATAGGTGAAGTAGAGTAATTCTTATAGAGGAAACCATAGATCAGATATTCAATGTCTCTTCTTTGATAGAAAGATAAGAGAACACAGAATCACTGATTTTCTGGTTTAGTAATTCTAGAAACATTATTTAGTAATATTCCTACTGGATAACTATAAGTTGTTTACGACACAGGTCTTGATCTTTATTTGCTTGATTCGAGCAGCAGTTCAGTGGAGCTTCATATTCTTCATCCTACATAACACCAAAAAAAAAAAAAAAAAAAGAAAGGTAATTATTTTTAAAATTGTTTAATACATATTGTGATGCATATTTGATTATATGATTATTAATTTAATAGAGGTATTAGATGTTTTAATTTTTTGAGAAACCGAGGATTGGGTTATGGAAACTTTTAGCTTAAAAACAAGAGATCTTTAGCGTTGAAAATAATTGGTGCATAACAAATTGTAAAATTTTTGTCTTTTTGGAAACTATCGGTATCTTATCTCTAATACAAAAGGGACTAATTTATCAATGATTGAAGCCACGTGAAAGTGCTTGTGGGGATAAAGGAATTAGAAAATTAGAGGTGTACGATGGTTGGAGTTATGCAGATCAAATTATGTTGGAGAAGTTTATGTTGTTATATGGACGAATTTCTGCTGGTTGAGGTTCTGTGTGATTTGGATTCTGGAACTACTTTTCTAAAGCATATAGAAAACACTTATAAATAAGGGACTGGCCAAACAGTATCAGATAGGGTCAGAATGGAGAGATAAAGCAAGAGAATCCATGGAAAAGTTGAGAGTTAAGAAAGCTTTGGTGACACAGGGACAAGCCTTTTCCCAGACTTTTGGCTACCTTCAATAGTGGGATGGATGGGATAATAAGGTTCTAAAGGTCAACTAAGACAAGAAAGATTGGCGGTGTTGACTGAGAAAGTCACTTTATTTTTTTTTTTTCTGGAGGAAAAAAAATTAAAGAAAAAAATTTATCTGGTAATTAGTATAGTATACTACCTGTCACTCATGTTTCCATTGGAACCTCCTCCAGTAGTCCTGTATTTTGGGAAGGGCACATGACCAGACTCAATATGTTTGATGTCCTCAACAAGGACCTCATAGTGCCTCTTCACTTCTTCTGCAGTTTTACCACCAACGGCCCTGGCAACATTGTACCAACGGTCGGGGGTGTCCTTGTCATACACAGCCAGTGCCCTTTCAAAGGCTTTGTTCTGCTCGGCAGTCCAAGACCCTCCGCCGCGAGATGACATTGAACTGGATGCCATTGGGTAGGTTGAGACAGAAATAACAGTAATGGATTAGAAAAGGCTGAAGCAAAGGGTAGCGAGAATGAGAGTCAAAGAAAAAAAGACTTAGGGGATGATTTACGCAAAGAGGTGGCTGTGCCTCCTCTTTATAAGCAGTTTAGAAGGGGTGAGGTGGGGTAGAGCCAGTTAGAAAAGAAATCCCGCAAAAATTGTTTTAGAATTTTAATGATTTGTCTCCTTAGGAACCACAAAACGAAGAAAGAGCAACAGAGTAAGAGAATCAGTATCTCCAAGAACTTAAAAGATAATAGCTTGAAAAAATATAATTAAGTCCTTTTCAGTCTTTATATACACATTATTGATGCAAAAATAATCTTTTTCTTAATCAAGTTTAATCATGTGGAGTTTTAAGACTTTTTTGCACAAAAAAATGTTCCGATTATAGTGTAACCTAAAAACTAAGAAAAGCTCCTCCAACAGTAGACTTGGACATCATTTTCGAGGTTTGATAGATTGAAGTTGGCTATTTCTTGGACGACCCTGTAACCTACTTGTCCTCTTCTCTTCAGAGTCCGTACTAAAACTTTCATGTATGCAAGTGCAGCCCAGACAACGTTTCTAGGATTAAGAGTCCGTCAGCAAGAAAACCCTTTTGTCTCTTCAGCCCTTATTATAGGTGATTTTATCAGTGTTTCAAAGCCATGCTACCGGTCCAGCTGAGTCCGTACATGATAATATTATCTTTCTGTTCTTGAGGGAGGGGAGTGGCCTGCACATGTTACCAACTCTTTTTAGCATTTGGGGACCTCCCTAAAGGGTGTGCTAGCCTAGCTTAGCAATCTAAAGCGTTTGGTTACTTAGGCAAAGAAATTATCAGTTCTTTTAACAGGTTCTGATGAACAGATGAACATTATGGAATAATCATGCATGGTTAGATACCAGTCTACTTGTTGATTAAAGAATTGAAAAATCAAGATTTAGAGGGAGAGTATTGATTAGGTGATTGTCTTTTTCAACAACTGAATCATCAAGATGATTCACAAACTCTGTTTCATATGATTAGCTAAAGATGAATTATAAGTAACGTGAAAATCATGTCAAGATGAGCAAATAATCATGTTCTTTGGTATATATGGAAACCAATTTAGGTGCTGATGTTATAATGCAGGAAAATAAGCCAAGCAATTCTAATGTACATATTAAGTAAAGAAATGAAAGAATGCATTACCTCTAGATATAACTAAAAGACATCAATGGATATTATTTGTGCTTTATTTTTAGCAGTAATTTCAGGAGGGTAGCTGAAAATACAAAGACTGGCCCATAGAGTTTGCCCACTTGTTGTCTAGTCTTTAATGCAGTATGGTAAGAAATCATTGTTTTTGTTACTCCATTTGGTTCTCGCTTTTGTAAAAGGAAAAGTACATAGAAATTTTACTTCTATGTGTCGAACAACTTGTACAAGCTTGGCTGGCCAATATTTCCTTCAACCCTGTTAATGTTGAACATCCACAATCATATCTTAGCTGGTTTCAGGACAATTTTTGGTAGCCGAAATACAATTTGGCCCAGAAGAAATTAGCCTTATGGCCAGTTTGGCTCGTAACTTCTATTTTTGACGTGGTAAAATTATTGAAAGAATCGAGGTCAGCATATTGTAAAAGAAGTTTAAATATTCAATTTTTTTGATGGTTCATAACCTGTTCCTCTTCCTAATAATGACACCAATTGGGAACTCATTGAAAGAGAATCGGCCGATTCCAGGATGATTTTTGAAGCTACTAGTTCCTGCTATTACATGAACATTTGCTGAATTCCTATTTACGACAAAATCATATCTTCTTTGCACATATGCACACCACTGCAAATAGCATATCCAGAACATCTATATTTCATTAATCCACTTGAGCAGCAGTTGTATATTGCAGCTTTTGCTTGTTTGCTATTGTCTGTATATACGTCGGGTTAATCGGTATCTAAATTCCAATGTACTATTAGGTACTAACGTTCTTCTTTCGAACCATAACAGAAGTATGCAGTCTTCTTTGTTAGGAAGTATCTCAATCAAGAAAATGACAGAATTTATTGTGACTAAATATCTTGTTGGATTTTAGAATATGAGGTCGAATTTTAGCATCTGCATTGGGTGGGCGGTTGTTGTGGTGCCATGGATTTAAGCTGCAAGTTGGTTTAGAGTTAGCCCTACCTATGGGCCTATATTTGCTAAAATCTTGCAAATAGACTTTGATTTAATTCATTAGGAGTTTCTACAATTTACATAACCGACTTATAAAATTAAGGGTTGAAAGGAACAGAATGACAGCAGCAGCAGGCATAGGAAACTTCTTGGAAATGCATGCTGCTGTATTAAATTTTGTTTTCTCTTTCAAGAAGTGTAAACAATAATGTTTACGTCTCTAGACCCTATTCCGGGAGCTACTGTTTTGGAGAAAGGAAGACTTTGACGTAGAAATAATATAATTTGATACTAGATAAGAAGTAAAACATACTTTAGTTTGGTTTTGCTTGTTCATAATCTATTTTTAGAGTATCATTAGTTTAAAAGTAACAAATTTTGGCCAGTATTCTACAGAGATGCATCCCCTAGTGTCAAGTTGCAAGGGTCACAGTCATGGACACCGACCACAGAATAGTGGGGCTGGTCGTGATCATTGGTTGAAAATAACTTGAGCAACTTTCTAGGAATCAGTACGTAAAAAAGTGATGCTTTGAGATACACCGCTCTTTTTGATATTTTGGAATCCTTATCATCCATCCAGTCTACCCAATAGAAATTAGTATCTGTGGGTTCCTCCTCTTAGGACTTGTTCTTCTGCTAGTGCTAGTGGTCCTTCATTACAAGTTGGAGATAAACTTTGCTTGTAAATTGTTAAGAGTTTAAATGCTGTATGCAAAGATTAGTATCTGATGATTCACTTCTGTTGAAGGGTTTATATTATGTAGAGGGAAAAAAGTTAGATATGGGATTAGGAATCTAATACTTTATGCCGACGGAAAAGAATAGTCCATTTTGAACCCGGATAGCTGGTCCTACAGACGGCCTTCTAGATGGAATCTTTGAACAAGGAGGACGAAATTAAGAAAATGAAAACTCTTAATCGTGGATTCAATAATTGGAAGTATGATATAATTCTGGAGGGGAGAATATGCAGAGGAAAATGCCTATCTTGTGAACTAGATTTGCACACCCTTCCCACAGGGTTGACAAGATTTTTTTGTGTGAGATAGGATCCATCTTCAATATGTGAAGCCATAGAGGGATGAAGTCATAGTTGATAATACATCTGTGGCTTGAATAAAATTGGATTTGTAAGATATGATTCAGTCACAAGAAATGGTCCATGAAAGAGATGAAAAGAAACAAACCATGGATAATAACTAAGCCTATAGTTTTAACCATAACCAATCATCAAAATTTTGCCCCTTTTGTGTTGTACCAATGAAGTTTTGCTCAAGTTGGTGTAAGATCTTGTTAAAAGTTTTGCATGTTTGAGGCTGGAGTTATGAATTTTAGATGGTAATCCACGTACTATGATTCTGGTGTTAAAAAGATTCACTGAGAAGACTTAAGATATTGTGGGGCTTGGATTCTCATATCCTTTTGCTGATCCTGTGTCGTCATTCACTTTGAAGTGCAGCCGTGCGGTGCAAAGTCAATTTTTTGACTGTTTATTGAGCATTAACTCGACATTCATACTCCTCTTTTGGTAAGAATTAATCTTGGATTGGAACTTGTAACTGACGCATCACCACTCAAAAACTTTTCTTTTGGACTGTTCTGGGTCATTAATCAGCATTTGTTATTTTTGATGATTTGATTATGTTATATTAGGATGGTTATCAGAGTATATATTATTGATTTGATTCTGTTATATTAGGAACGTTATCAGAACATATATTGTTGATTTGATTCTGTTATATTAGGAACGTTATCGGTGCATATTAGAATATAATATATTTTTAGGGATTTGATTTGATTTATAGGGATTTGATTTGATTTGATTTAGGGATTTGATTTGATTTATAGGGATTTGATTTGATTTGATTTAGGGATTTGATTTGATTCATTTCCTGTTATACCTTCTCTATAAACTATATATATTGTAACGTTTTGTACTCTGAAATAATAAAAAAAATAATATTCTCAATTCATATGGTATCAGAGCCTAGCGTTTAAAATTTTCCGACGTTCTCAACTTAGTTTCCGACGAATCCAAGTCCTTTCTCCACTGTTTCTCTGATCATTGTGCTTCTGTCATTTTTCCGATGATCGTGCCTATACCAGTGTGATCAGGATTCTCTCGCCGACACATCCGTCAAAGCAACATCATCGTTCGCCATTCCACGCGCCGCTCAATCTCTTGGTATCTTTCGACATCGATCTCCTGTTCCGGTGATAGTGTATCGACACCGCCTCTTCCGTTGAACTCATACGACGCCAACGAGTCTATCTGTGGTGAGTTTGCAGTCATCTGACACCGAAATCTGCTGCACGGGCCGGTTGTTTGTTCGCTTGAAACGTGATCTCCAATCTACTGTTCCGGCGCACGTGGAACTACACCGCCACCGCCAATCGACTCAGTAGAAGTCGGTGGTCAGTTCTGTTGAAGACCCATCTCCACTGGTTGCTTCACGCGTCGTCAGTGACATCATTGAATAGTTCATGCATTTCGAAAGCTTTGTTTCACGATTCAATAGTCTTCTGATCAGTTTGTGGGCCTTGGTTCCCCGGATCTTCACTTTTCTCCAGAAAACTTCTTCTGTTCTCTTATTCATGATTCACTATGTCCATTGAAAGCTCCAAACTAGGTTCTCTCTTTTCTTTTAATTCTCTTCCAGTGATTACTACGGAAAAATTAATGAGAAGCAATAATTATACTTTATGGGTTGTATCCGTTGAATTATGGCGTCTAGGACAGGGTTATGAAGACTATCTTACTAAAAAGGTTGAGGAGATTACATCTGATAAAATTGTATGGACTAGAACTGATGCTTTATTATGTAGCATGCTATGGAATACTATTGCTTCTCAACTCCATTCTATTTTCAAAGCATATAGGACATGTAATGACATCTGGACTCAAGTCAAACTCCTATACACCAATGATATTCAACAGTTATATTCTGTTGTGTCAACTATAACCTACAGGTCCTAGAATCGGAACCTGGCTCTGATACCATATGAATTGAGAATATTATTTTTCTTATTATTTCAGAGTACAGAACATTACAACATATACAGTTTACAAAGAAGGTATAATAGGAAATGAATCAAATCAAATCCCTATAAATATATTATATCCTAATATGCACTGATAACCTTTCTAATATAACAGAATCAGATCAACACTCCCTCTCAAGCTGGAGCATATAAATCATATGCACCAAGCTTGTTACAGATAAAATTAATTCGAGACCCTCGAAGAGATTTAGTAAGTATATCTGCTAGCTGATCATTTGAACTGACATGACTTGTAGAGATACACCCGAACATAATCTTTTCTCTCACAAAATGACAATCGATTTCTATATGTTTTGTTCTTTTGTGAAACACAGGATTCGAGGAAATGTGAAGAGCAATTTGATTATCACAAAATAATAACATTTGTGATATTTCTACAAACTTTAATTCTTGGATCAACTGCTTTAACCAGATACGCTTACAAGTGACTAAGGCCATAACACGATATTCTGCTTTTGTGCTAGATCTGACAACATCTTGCTTTTTATTTTTCCATGATACTAGATTTCCTTTAACTAATACACAATATCCAGAAGGAACGTCTGTCATATGGAGAACCTGCCCAATCAGCATCTAAATACCCAACAATCTGAGTATACCCTTTATTCTCGTATAATAATCTTTTTCCAGGTTTTTTTTTAATGTACCTCAAGATTCGAATAACTGTATCCCAATGACTATTACATGGAGACTGAAGGAATTGACTTACCACGCTGACAGCAAAAGAAATATCTGGTCGTGTAATGGTGAGATAATTAAGTTTTCCAACGAGTCTTCGATATCTCCTAGGATCTGCAAGTGGCTCCCCCTGTCCAAGTAAGAGCTTAGTATTAGGGTTCATAGGAGAGTCTATAGGTTTGCAATCTGACATCCCTGTTTCTTTCAGAATATCTAATGCATAATTCCTCTGAGAGATGATAATTCCAGTTTTAGATTGGGCGACTTCTATACCAAGAAAGTATCTGAGTGGACCCAAATCTTTGGTTTGAAAATGACTAAACAAATGTTTCTTTAATTGTTGAATACCCTTCTGATCATTTCTTGTAATAACAATATCATTTACATAGACCACTAGATAGATATATTGTCCGTGTTGAATATGTCTATAGAATATTGAATGATCAGATTCACTTCGTATCATACCAAATTCTTGAATAACAGTACTAAACCGACCAAACCAAGCGCGAGGAGATTGTTTTAAACCATTTTTGTTTGTTTCACTCAGGCCCCCAAACTTGGAATTTTCTTTTGGTATGCTAGTGCCACAATCAGAATCTCCTTCGTAGAAGGTAATAACATTATAGACCAGCTGCTATTAATTTTCTTTTGACTTTTGTTCCAAGTTCAAAAGTCTTGTGTTTTTCTAGTTTTCTTTCTCTGTAGATTGCAAATTTCTGTTTGATTGCCAAATAATAACATTATAGCCCAGTTGGCTTGTCCATGACAGTAGATTGTTTGTGAGACTGGAATCACAATGTTTTTGTTTACAGAGTGATATTATACAAATATTCCGATACTGCTTTAGGATAGGAGGAGGCATACTCGGTGGGAATATTTGTAAGCTTGGAGACATATTCAGTGGGCTTCAATCCTCTTTTAACCCATCGTTAGTCTGATACTGCTTTAGGATAGGAGGAGACATATTAACTACTAACACTTCTGGTGAGCCCACACATGGTTTTTAATAATGATAGATGAAAAATGGGATGGATTTTAGAGGTGCATGGAGGGTCCAGCTTGTAAGCCACATCACCAATTTTCTCTGAAATTTTGTACGGACCCGAACACTTTCTAGCCATTTTTTTGTGAGCTCTAGAAAACAATGAACTTCGACGGTAAGATTGGAGTTTTAGGTACATCCAAGCCCCAACTTTGTATAACACATCCATTTTTGCTTCATTTGGTTCTGAACATGGACAAGATTTTATTTTAAGTAATTTAAGCATCAATTCACCATCTTGCAATTCTTTGTCTTAAGCCACTGGTGTTGTACCATAATAACTTGACACTTTGGGAGGCAACTGACTGTAAACAGCTTGAAACGGGAACATTCAAGCATATTGATGGTGGCTGTTGTTATACCAAAATTCTGCCCATGCCATACATATAACGAGCCTATTGCTTAGGTTGTTGAGAAGTGAAGCAGGAAAGGTATTATTCAAAAATCTTATTCACCATTTCATTTCGGCCTTTAATTGAAATGATGCATATCCTAACTCAATATTAACAATTCTAAAATAATACAAAATAATTTAGCTTATATTAAGCTATCATCAATTTAACCGTACTGATTTGTAGTTAAATTAGATGAATCGTAACCAGTTTAACCAATTTCAATTGAGGTTTTAAAACACTGGTCAAGAATGAAGGGTAGATACACCCCATGTGAAAAGTAAATTGAAAAATTTAGATGAGATATTATGGCGTATGATAGTTAAATGAACCGACACTGTAGTGTCAAATTATGATAATAATTTCCGTGGACAAACAACTTAGAGATGAAGGTAATTGGAGCCACTTTGTTTGACATAAAAGTTCCATCAATTTGGCATTAATTTAAAAGTCTTTTAAGCAATGGACATTTCAAACAAGCTTCTCATCGTGAATATTAAAGATGATGTAACATCTTGATTAAGTTTTATTACATTTCTAGATGGCTAGCATTCAAATTATTGACTAGCATTGCAGACAAATTTATAGTTGAACACATCTGGGTTTGAATTTATAGTGTTTTGAATGAGTCATATTCAACCTATAGCTTGGACTCATTAATTCAGTATAAATTTGATTTGTTTTTTTAATAATATTATTTATTATTTATGATATTATATATCTTTTTGGTGATACCGTTTATTTGTTCAAATAAATTCTAACTAAATATTAAAAATTTAAATTTGAATTTATCTTTATTTAAATTCAATTCAGTTTAAATTAATGTTAAATTCAATTTTAATCTTTTTTTTTTTAATTAGAAAGTATGAAGAGGTTTAATAATTTTTAAATATTAAAATAGCAATGTTTTTAATAATCATGATATTTAACGATGTAAGAATTGACATTTTTACTTTCCTCCTACCTTATGATACGGTGTTGCAATTTCACTTTTTCTCATGGACAAAATCACCCTATATAATCCATCACTCATTTTCTTCATTTTTATTCAGTCTACACATTGACATTCTTATACTTATAATTTTTTTGTTTGTATAAAGATATCGTTTTGTTCATTTGGTTGTTGTTGACACGGTAGCGTGGGGATGATGAGTTTGGGTATATAGTTTTTAGGATTCAACCCAACTTGTTCTTTCACATTAGATTAGATTTCAAATCTAGGGTTCAAGGTCCGTTTATATGATATTGCATCCAAACATAGTTTGAACTTATTCATTGAGTGTCATCAAAATCAATAAATTTTAGTAGAGTTGGATTTTTTAAAAAGAGTTTGCATTTATTGTATCATCAACATGCGGTCAACTAATGTGTTCTTGATTATTATTGTTAGTTTTAACCATAGATTAGGTTGTAATTAAATTGAATTAAGTATCATTAAGTTTGAATTTGATTAAAAAAATTATACTATAACTTTAATTTATATATTAATTATTTTGTATTTCAAATTGGTCTTGAGGTTTTAAATGTAAATTTTAAAAGTTGAAGGGTTACATAAAAATTTATACTACTAAAAATAAAAGTCTAGTGTTATGTTAGCAATGTCAATTCAAATGAATAAATGTAAAATTTAGATAAGGTGTATATATTGTTACATATCTGGTGAATTTTCCACCACATGCAGTGAAAGTTGAAAACTAAGGCATTAAATGCCTTATAAAATTGGCTTCGAAATTTGTCATCTTTGTTGACTGGACGGCGGCAAATTGCCTATAAATATCCCCTCCTCTCCTCATGAAATATACACATTTCTTCATCCAAGATTTGCTTCTTGGCTCTTCACTCTTGCCTCTTTCTTCTTATTTCGTAGCTTTGGTTTAATGAAATAATAATTCCCCTTTTGTAATTCACTCACTTTGTTGTTTATTTCATTATATTTATAACATATATAAAATTTAAAATTTTTACTTGAAGTAAACAAGAAACTTCGTAAGCTTATAGAATCAAGAAATAAGGAACTTGAGTTTCAGCTCGAATATTTTCTTGAGTTCTAATGTCAATAAGCACAAAAAGTTGAAGCCATAATCATTATTTGGAGGCCAAAGGACAATTTCCCACTCAAGGTTTAATGAAAAGACAAATTTTTATCGAATAACTTTTAAAAACTTAGATGCTTACTTATTTACTGTTATGAATAGAAGTAAAATTATCATTTCATAAAAAATAAAAAATAATCTATTTTCTCCTAAGTTTATAAATATGATTTTCTCCCATAAAAGTTTGAAAAATTATATTTTCCTCCTAGGGTTTTGAAACTATTACCAGAGACGGTGGAGTTTGCCGTCTCCGGTCGCATTCTCTCTCCCTTCCAACTTCTCTTCTCTTTTTGGTCTAAAACTCTAAATCTTGGTTGGAGATCGTTGGTGTCAAACGTTGTTTCTAGACGATCTATTGTGCGACGAATTTTTGACGACATCACTTCTAATTGTCATCTTCGTGGCATTTTCATGACCGAGTCTTCATCATGGAGGTTAGAGGGAGTGCTAATAAACGGAAGGTCGGTCAAAGAATGTCGTCGAAGAAGGAATGAAACCCTAAGGGGAAAATGGTAATTTTTTTAACTTTGAGTGGGGGAAAAAGGTGATAGTATTTTATTTTTTTAATATTTTTAGGTAAATAATAATTGTATCCTTATTTATAACAGTAAAAAAGTAGATATTTGAGTTTTTTGAAAGGTAATGGATAGAAATTTATCCTTTCATTAAACCTTGGATGAGAAATTGTCCTTTAGCCTTATTTAGATGTAAATTGTGGGGAAGGTTATCTTTTAATCCAAGACGTATTTTTCCGTGATCACGGGGAAAATATCTAATTTATCGATTACCCTTTTTAAGATCTCTTTAATTAACCAAAGATATATTATTGTTTAAGCTATCGTCAGAAAGTTGCATATTTCGGAGTAATATCATGTGAATTTTTTTGTAAAAATTTTACAGAAAAAGTGGAGCTAATAATAAAATTTACACACGTGACGGCCACTGAAATTTGCAAAGAGTCACCATATATTATTTTGTAATATTCTAATCGAACAACCAACCATGACAGATTATTCTAAATTTTATTACACAGCACAGCCAAGATTAGTCGGTTAAATTCAACGAAATGTATATATAAAATAGTTGGATCCATCGGATCAAGACCAAGGAGTTGGATTATATATATATATATATATATATATATATATATATATATATATATATATATCTAATATCTAATATAATGTCTGCATATCAATATTCACCGAACCTCCATTGCACCGCTGTCATGTCTCTTACAAATTTATTACGACTTGAATGTGATTGGTACGGGTGGGTGGAGATTGAATTTGTTTAAATTTTAATTTAAATTCAGATTAATAAATATAAAATAAATTAAGCTTAAATGAATTTAAATTTGAGTTTGAATTTTAATTTTAATTTAAAAGTTTAATATTTTAAAGTTGAAATTTTAAAGGTATTCATGTTATAAAATTAGTATAAAATATTTCATATAAATTAATTAAAATAACGTTATTATAGTTAATATATATTAAAATAATATTATTTTAATATTAAATCTAACTCAAAATTTAATTTAAATTTGAATTAAAACAAAACTCAAACTTAATTTTTTTTAAACAAATTGAATTCAAGTATTTTTAAAACAAACATGGCGGGCTTGAGCCTTAATTTATGAAAGTCGAGCCAAGCTGGAGTTTAGGTATCCAAATTGGCTATAAATTAAGCAGGGCGCTACACTTCGATATGCCAGATCGAAAGAAATGGATAGTTTTTCCAAGCCTCATGCAGTTTGCATTCCATTTCCTGCTCAAGGCCATGTCAACCCCATGCTAAAACTAGCTAAACTTCTTCATAATCGAGGCTTTCACATAACCTTTGTCCATTCTGAGTACAATCACAAGCGTATGCTGAAATCCAGAGGGCTAACGGCGCTGGATGGGCTGCCAGATTTCCGCTTCGAAACCATCCCCGATGGTCTCCCTCCGACTGATGTTAATAATGTTGATGCAACGCAGGATATTCCTTCTCTGTGTTACTCCACCTCCAAGACCTGTTTGATTCCATTTCGTAATCTTCTTTCTAATCTTAACTCTTCCGGCGATGTCCCTCCGGTCACTTGTGTTATCTCCGATGGTGCCATGTCGTTCACCCTTGAAGCCTCTGAAGAACTTGGGATTCCTAACGTGTTATTTTGGACGACCAGTGCTTGTGGGTTCTTGGGTTATGCTCATTATCGAGAGCTCGTTGAGAAAGGTCTTACACCTTTAAGAGGTACGCAAGGACATATCTATTTATGCTTACACATGCAAATGTATGTTTAGCATGTGTTTCAAAGTTGGGTTGAATTCCAACCAAACATCAAGTCTCAATATGAGTTGGTTCAAGCAGATTGACTCTATAATGACCAATTTGAACTTATTTAAGCTGATAAAGGATGTCATCGGAAGATCAATAACAGAAAAAATAGTATTAATTATAAAAGATAATTAATATGCAAATTTTATAATTAATTTGGCTGAATAATTTTAAATTAAAATCATTAATACATCAAACATACGAGATTAGCATATTAGATTTGGAATGTGTACAGGATTCTTGGGGAAGAATAAAATCACATGTAGTTATCAATACAAATTGAAAAATATGTGATTTTGTAACACATGTATTTATTTTTCTTTTTATTTCAAAATTACATACTTACATTATTATGATAATTCATATGATCAAATTAGTAAATTTTGTTAATATATATAGTTTGGATTTGATTGAAGTTGGCTTAAATCAAATACATGACTTGATTTGAATGAGTTAATTTTCAATTTAAAATTGACTCAATTGATCATCTAAAAACACTGATTATTCCATCAATGATGTTATTTACTTTTTGACGATAATACTTATTTTATGAGTGACTCTAAATAGGTAATATTGTGAATCAATTCAAATAAATTCAAATTTAAACACAAATTAAACATTATAATTTTAATCCAAGTTTAAACTAACCATGGATTTGACTCGACTTAGATTATATCCAACTCCAAGTATGTATAGTCTTACCCCTCGTATCATTGAGTTTCATTAATGCATTTGGTGACCTGCAGATGAGAGCTATCTTACAAATGGGCATTTAGAAACAAAAATAGACTGGATTCCAGGAATGAAAAACATCCGTCTCAGGGACCTGCCGAGCTTCATCCGAACCACAGATCCAAACGATTTCATGACACAATTTGCCATTCAAGAAACACAAAGAGCTACAAAAGCTTCAGCCATCATTCTCAACACTTTCGATGAGTTAGAGCATGATGCAGTAAGCGCTCTCTCCTCAATGTTCCCTCCAATCTTCACAATTGGACATCTGCAATTACTCCTCCAACACATCCCTCAGAAGGGCTCGGAAAACATTTTCACCAATCTTTGGAAAGAAGAATCCCAATGCATAGAATGGCTCAACTCCAAGCCGCCAAATTCTGTAGTCTACGTGAATTTTGGCAGCATCACGGTGATGACGCCGCAACAGATGGTTGAATTTGCGTGGGGACTCGCCAACAGTGAGAAAACATTTCTGTGGATTATAAGGCCGGACCTGATGGAGGGAGAGGCAGCTGTGTTGCCGGCTGAGTTTGTTGAAGCCACAAAAGAAAGAGGCCTATTGGCGAGTTGGTGCCGACAAGAAGAAGTTTTGAAACATCCAGCCATTGGAGGATTTTTGACTCACAGTGGATGGAACTCAACGATTGAAAGCGTTTGCAGTGGAGTACCGATGGTTTGTTGGCCATTTTTTGCTGAACAACAAACTAATTGTAGGTATGTATGCAGTGAATGGGGAATTGGGATGGAAATTGATAGCAATGCTAAAAGAGAAGATGTGGAGATTATTGTGAGAACATTAATGGAGGAGGAAAAGGGTAAGATAATGAAGGAAAACGCAATGGAGTGGAAGAAAAAAGCTGAAGAGGCTGCTCAGCCCTATGGTACATCATATCTGAATTTTGAAAAGCTTGTCAAGGAGGTCCTCTTTCCATGAAAAAGTTCCGAGATAATAGAACTCCCATTACAACTCGAATTTTCTTGACATATCATTAAACAAGTTTGTTGGGGAGACCTTTGTTCGTAATTTGGTGGAGTATATATTCTCCTCTGTTTATGTTTAACCTTGTTTTTTTTCATATGAACGTGGAGTTAGATTTGAATTTGAGTTTAATTCGAATATGAATTAATTTAAATTTAATTTGAATTTATGATTGTCAACTCGAATTCTAGTCGGTAAAAATTGTGTTATCAATAGTTGAATAATATCTTTGAAGGGAATCAGTCAATTTCAACCCTAACCGGTTGATCTTCTTTTTCTACTTCGGGAGATTTTTAGTTTTCTTTCATTGTTCAATATGTACTATTCCTTACCATTATTAATCATGTTTTGTAGTCCAAACCTTAATAGGGCCTACTTGAAGTGCCTGAAAGTATTGAAAGAGAAAAAAAGAACTTCTGTTCTTATACTATCAATCAATAACTGTATAGTGGACCTGGATTTTTCTATGCTGAACCATTATGTGTCACCTTTTTTCTCTTTGGATTTATTCACACTACGTCTTGGTTTAGTACCGTGGGGTTTCAAGTGTTCGCGCCGGAATTTACTGAAAAGAAATTGGGTCTTTGTAAAAAAAATAGGCATGGATTTGGGCCGGATCGAGCCCTAACATCCCTCAGCTTGAGTTCAACAATTAAAAAATGTATCAAATCTTTTGGTTCGAGTTTAATTTGAATTTTAATCAAACGAATTTGAGCCAAATTAAATCGATTTTCAAGACCGAATCAGCTCGGATCATATCTAGGCTTGTGTGGGCACCTGAAATAATTCAATAACATTCCATGTTACTAAATTTGGAACAATTTCCATGTAATTATAGCAGAGATGATAGTTTTTAAGCTTACCAGATAGCGAAACCAAGTCCTTTAGATCATGTCCTTGATTATTGAAGAGTCGAAGGATAGTGGTGAAGTTGTTCGATGAAGATGGGATGTTGTTCATTGCTTCTGTGACATTGGAGATCATCTTATCTTTACGTCCAATTGAAAAATTCCAAAAAAGATCTTCCTATTTAGAGGATGGTAAAAAATAAATGAAATTTAGAGAATATAAAAATGTGAAAAACAGGTTTAAAGATAATTTGATGAAATTCTTACAGTAGTGACAATTAAGTCTTTTGTAACTAAAGCAAAAGTATCTACACAAGAAACTATACCTGGGCATTCTTCTTCGAGCTAAATTCAAACCAAACACCCATTGGCTCGAGTTTGGCTCGAATTAAAAAATGAGCCAAATCTTTTAGTTCGAGTTTAATTCAAATTTTAATCAAATGAATTTGAACTGAACTTAATCAAACCAAATCAACTTTTGAGACTAAATCGACTCGGATGATATCCAGACCTAGTAAAAAATGATGCTATGAGGAAAACCATGTGGTTTGTAGATTTGGGAGGCAAAAAACTCGGACGGTTTTGAGGGCGGTGAAATGTGTGGCAACATAAGAATATCTATGGACGATCTACCACAAGAATGACAATGTTTCCTTGAAATGGTGTAAGGCCTACAATAAAAAAGAGGGATATATCTTCCCAACCCTGAGTAGCTAGGCAAAGGCAGGGGTTGAAGAAGTCCCGAGGGTTGCCAACTTATGTTTCATTTGTTGGCATATCAAATATGTAATAATGAACTCTATGATGATTACAAAGACATTTCTTGCCACACAAAACTCGCTGATTCCTATTCCCAAATGCGTCATCGTTTCACGGCCATAATTTAGCGTAAAGTTCATCATCCATTTTGTGGTGCAAGGACAATAGCGTCAATTGGCTAGGACGCAGAAAGATATTTTTGGAGTCTTAAATAACCTGCCATCATCCATCTAAAAATCTCAGCGTCACGTGACCCTGCACCCCGCTTTATTGTCAGTCTCCAACAACCCTCTTAACCAGAGTTAGCAATGCCAGCAGCACTTCCTTCCTCACAAGCAGCTGTTCTTATCCCAAACTTGATTAAATAATGACGTGTATATTTATAAATAATATATAATTATATAATTAAATAAATTTAATTTAATATTAAATTATCATAAGCGTCATGTGCACTGTTTAACCTAACCCTAGTCACACCTCGAACCCTCTATAAAATACACCGAAAACTTGAAGGCCATACTCACAAGGGTAATTCCTTACTTTTTTTGGTTAATTCCGTTTATACCTCAAAATCTAGGGTTTCAGTATGGCTTCCGCCGATTTCGAGTACCGTTGCTTCGTCGGTGGCCTGGCTTGGGCTACCACTGATCGTACCTTGGAGGAGGCCTTCAGCGCCTACGGCGATGTCCTTGATTCGAAGGTCCGTTAGCCGCAGATATCGGACCCAGATCTGACCCGATTCGGCTCGTTTTGATCTGTGATCTGTCATCTGTGACTGTTTGTGTTACTACTACTACTCTATGTTCTGTTACTGTTCTCTTTTTTGTTACTATGTCCTTAATCGGTACGTTCATCTTCATCTTTTTCACTAAAGACGAAGGGCCCGATTGATTTAATATTTCTATTTTTTCTTGAAATTTTTTTAGATCTGGAAGTTTTAGTCTAATATGTTTTAATGTCCAGATCATCAACGATCGTGAGACTGGTAGATCCAGAGGTTTCGGATTCGTTACCTTCCGTGATGAGAAGTCTATGAGGGATGCTATTGAGGGAATGAACGGTCAGAATCTCGACGGCCGCAGCATCACCGTCAACGAAGCTCAATCCCGCGGAAGTGGTGGAGGTGGATATGGCGGTGGTGGACGCCGTGAAGGTGGAGGTGGATATGGCGGTGGTGGACGCCGTGAAGGTGGAGGCGGTGGATATAACCGTGGATACGGTGGTGGACGCCGTGAAGGTGGAGGATACGGTGACGGTGGTTCTAGGTACTCTAGAGACGGAGGAGCTTCCCAAGGTAGCTGGAGGAACTAGATCTAGTGTTAGGGTTTGAGCTTGCTTGATGGTTGTTATGTTAAATTTGGTTTGGATCATGTAGTTTTCAATTTTCTTCATGCTGTTCTGCTCCGTTATTTTGTGAAGTATACTTCTTTTCAGTAGTATTTTGCAATCATCTCGATGTTACTTATTTTATTATTACCCAATATTATAATTATTTTCGAGCCACCATCTTAAAAATTTAAAATCAACATTATATTTTATATTAATGTTATAATGTTGTGCTAAATAATAATATTCTTTTAATAAAAATGGATTCAATGAAAAGCCTAGCTGGGCCTGCTTGGGCGTCTACAACTCCCTAGGGTGCCCTTTCTGATTTGGGCCAAGCCCATTGAGTCATCCTTAAAAAGTAGTGTTATCTCATTTTTTTCCTTTAAAAAAAAAAAATTCCAGTGATTTGACTACATCAAACAACATTGCTTACAAATATTCATTTTTCCAAACACAAGGTATTAATATAACTCAAGCTTGTATACTTGCATATTTAATGTTAGTCGTCATTTCAGCGGTTTCTTACTAATCCTTACAATGATTTTGAATTTGTTGATTATTATTAATTCTTCTAATTATGATCCAAAAATAATGCATTTACAAAGTAAAAGTGTGTTTAATAAGGAAGCATCAATTTGTATACCTAAGCCTCTCATTTTTTTATGTTCAAATTCTTGAAGGAATTATCAATCAGGGGGAAAAAAACAAGTGACTTTCTTTTTTGGGTGGTTTCCAATTATATAAGAGTTTGCCAATACTCTTCTTCGCTGTCTAAAGAAATTACTTTTAATAAAATAATAAATTTGAATTATAATAGGTAGTTTAGTTGGTAAAAGAGAATGTTGTATATTTACAAAAAGTATAAGTTTAAGTTTTTTTTAATGATATATTAAAATTAAATTCTTGATTTATTTGGTTTAGTATTTATATAATTAATTACTATTTGATGTGATTAGTTTTAATCTAATATAATGGTTTGGTTGGTTCGGTGATATTCTTTGTTATATATTTGAATAAAAAATGAAAATATTATTATATTTATCAAGTTTTGAATATTTAATTATTGGGTTTTAATAATTTAATTAAATATTTATATAATATATTATTATATGATAAAATATAATTTTATTTTTTATTTAAAATTATTAAATTATATAATAATATATTATTTAAATATTTAATTACATGTATAAAAATAAATATAAATAATTTTATTTTAAAAAACACAACACATCAATTAGATTATTTTATTAAAGAGTCATATGAAAACAAATAAGCTATAGTAATAATAAATAAATAAATAAAATGCCTGAAAAACGAAAAATATAAAAAGTGCACATAGAATAGAATCAGTCTCATCCGTGCATGCATGTTAGCCTTCGTGCCTACTACTACTTTAAAGGCACTTGTCGATGAAAAACCATGCGAGACTTCTACTAAAAATTTTAATTCACCTTTTGTTCAGATATTTCATAAGAGAAATATTATATATATATTTCTAATATATAATTTAGATTAATAAATAATATATTATTATATAATTAAATAATAATTTATTTTTAATTTAAAATTTTTAAAATATATGATAATATATCATTTGAATATTTAAATTATATATTAAAAATATATACATATAATTTTATTAATTTTATAAACTATCCATCCCAAATTTCAATCAAATTTCTCTTGTTTTCTAATACAAAAGGTTGTTTACATTTATTAATTTTTAATATTAAAAAAATCAATAAAATTATATATAATTGCTTTAAGTATATGACGGATACACATTTAATGTGTGCATCATATGATTATAAATTAATAATAAAATAGTATTTAATTATATAATAATACATATAAATATATATCTATTATGTATACAAAATAGGTACATGTCAGCAAACAATAATCAGGACACACACATCTGTGCATAGGTTGGCACTAGCATGCTGACATTATGTGCGGGGGATGCATAGCAATACTTATGGCTGGCCTCGGGAGATGGAGAAAAGATGGAAAATTCTTGTGGGTTTCCAGCCTTGTGACAGTACACATAGTATTGTTTATATATTACTTATAAATAGAACAATATTATATATTCCCGTTTTACAGACATAAATAAATATATATTTTTATGTATTATTATGTAATTAAGTATTTATTTATTTTTAATTTAAAATTATCTAATTATATGATGTCATATATTAAATATGTACCCATAATTTTATAATACTCATAATTTTATTGTTATAAATATTATCTAACATAATATGTATAAATTATTGTATCAGATAAGTGACAAAATTATTTCAAAATCTTTAAAGGGTCAAGCAATTTGTAAAATATATATATTTAATCACCTTACCAAAAATGAAGTTGGCATTTCTAGTTTGTATCCAAGAATATTTTCAAAATGAGTAATTGTAGACTTGTAGTTGAATAGATGTTGATCTTACGATCAACGATTACAAAGTGTTTGAGAATGAGATTAAATTATAATTGAATTTTCTTTTAATGATTTATAAATTTAAAAAAGTTGGTGGGGTTAAAAAGTTTTTTATGTTAACTTTTGAAGGGACATCCCTAGCTGCACCAAATCATCAACATTTATAAGTCATTTTATGTAACATTATGTGTAAAATTTGGATTCTGATAAGGGCAGATTTGGAAATTAATTTTAAAATAACAATGTTATGCGTATCCAATTTTGAGTATTTAAATATGTGATCATATGATTGTATGCTACTTTTTTATTTAAATATTTAAACGTGTTATTATGTGATTGAACGTTATTTAATTCTTAATTCAGAATTATTTACTCGTATGATAATATATCATTTGAGTATCTAATTAAATACTTAAAATTATATACATATTCTCACTTAGATTGATTGGATGAGTAAACTTGAGATACAGTGATTAGACCTATAACTACTGTATCAGATACGTCAATATTTTATAAGTATAATGAAAATTTGAATTTAAATAATTTTTTAAAAAATTTTAATATTTAACCAATTTTGTTAACCCGGTATAATCAATTGAATAAAAATATTTGCTTTTAAGTTAACGGCAATGCAAGACTTGGGTTTTGAAATTCATGCAAGCAAGCAAGCGAGCAAAATTCAGGCTCAAGTTGGTTTGAACAAGAAATCGAGAAGTTGACTGAAAAAGATTTGTGTGGAAGATGAAATTGAAGACAACCGACATTTTTGAGAGAGGAAGAAAGCAAGTGGCACACATAACGAAAGCAACGAAACAGTAATGGTTGACTGACTTTATTTTATATAATTTTGCACCCAATGTATTCATCAAGATTGCCCATCAGAAAATGACCAAAATTTTTGTCACTTTTTTTAATCATGTTGCCGTTTTATATTGGCAAAGCAAGTTCAACTATAAACAGACACCCACTCAACTCAATATCGAAGAAAGAGTGTTGACCACTTCCCCAGTGTTTGACCCTCCACCATCCCTTTATTGTCTCCTTCTGCTCTCTTTTTTTATTTCAAAGTGCCATTTAAATTATCCCCCATCTAAAAAGTTAGCAAAAGGTTCACTGTATATTCCAATCTATTCCTTTAGTTCTGGGGCCGTTTCATGTTCATGGATTTGGTCAATGTTATCCTCTTTTTGGTATAAATTACAAACTTAGGATTAAACTAGATAGTTTGAGTAAATTACATTTTCCCACCAATGATTTCACCGAAAAACACTTTCCCACCCCTAGATGTCATTTGGAACGGAGTTATTATTTTTTTTTTCAAAATTTATGGTTGATTTTTAACCTTTACATGGTTACACCATTAGTTTTTTTTAAAAGGGTTTGATTTTTAAAAGAGAAAGTGATATTTATATTATCAAATAATTGAAAAGTGTTTTTAGGTCAAACGTTGGGGGGGAAAAAAATTTACTTATATACTTTTACATAGGGCTGGATTCGAGCCGAGCCGAGCTCAGCTCGGGCTCGGCTCGGTTTTTTAATGGTCGGCTCGAGTTTCAGCTCGAGCTGAACTCGGCTCGGCTCATTTTCGGCTCGGCTCGTTTATGGCTCGGCTCGATTCATTTTTCATATCAAAACGGCACCGTTTTATATATATATATGAATCAAAATGACGTCGTTTTGTATAAAAAATTTTAAAAAAAAATTACCGAACCAACCCGAGCCAGCTTGAGCTCGGTTCGAGCTCGATAGAGACGAGCAGAGCCCGGCTCGTTTCAGGCTCGAACCGAGCCGAGCTAGCTCGAACTCGAGCTGGCTCGGCTCGAATCCAGCCCTACTTTTACATATGAATATATATTTTTTTTTTTCTAAGTTATGCTTCAAAATTCGAGGGAAATCTCAAATAGAAAAGTAAATCTGTGAAAGCACAAGATAAACAAATTCATAACCCTGGTAGAACAGTAAAAAACAAACAAAGAATAAGAATCATTGAACAGTAGTTTTAGGTGACGAAGACATAACAAAATGGAGAAAATAGGAGTTTTAGAGTGATTGAGAGGGGAAGGTTGGAACTTTCAAATATAATTTTCTTCAATTTTGGTGACCTAATTTTCCTTTTACTTTTCTTTGGTTTTAAAACAACTATTCTTCCTATAATATTTCTTCTTTTATTAATATTTTTCAAATACACTTAAATGTTGTAAAGTCAAGAATTGAACTATTCTCAATCAAAGGCACACCATTTGAAGCACTAACCTTAGAACAGAAGAGTCAGCAAATTCAACTGGCAAACTAGCTACAATTAGTTGGAAGAATCAAATTCCAACCACCCCCATTAATTTGATAGTTTCTATTAGTTTTAAGTATTTAATTAAATAATAAAATTATGAATAATATTATGTATACTCATTTTAGATATATAATTATATACATATTTATATGTATTATCATGTGATTAGATGTTACATTATTTTTAATTCAAAATCACATAATTATATGATACACGTATAAATGCGTACATATTTATATACTCAAAATAGATACATATAATTTCATTGTAAAATTATACGTATCAACTTTCAATATACAAATAGATACATATTTAATATATATCTTTATATGATTGAATAATTTTAAATTTGAATTAAAAATTTTAATCACACGATAACATACATAAATATATATTTAAAATAGGTATATATAATATTACTTTTTAATTGATTACTCTAATAATATATTATTATATTATATTTAATTTGAAATTATCGAATCAGATTACAAGACACCATTTAAGTATTTGAATAGATACCCCAAATTGGTTATATTGTAATTTGATTTACTTTTTTATTAAAAATAAATAATTCTAAATTTTATGCATTTAAAGTCAGTAAATGTGCCAGTGAAGCTTTGACCTTTTTCATTCTAATCTTAGAAAAAATAAAATCACATTAAACATTTGATTTTCCAATTAAACCCATTTACCATTTCTACTTCTATTTAATCTTTAATGTGCAAGAGAATTTAAATCTTAGGGTTTATTAAGTAATTATACACATTCCAAATTAAAATCTTAAGCCAGCTCAACACTGTTAGCTTAATTATCAAATTTTTATCACAAATTATTATTATTATTATTATTATTATTATTATTATTATTAATTATTAACACCCTAAATCAATCTACCTTTCCTATGTTGAAATCATTTATTAAATTAGTTCCACAAGTTTTCTAAATTTTTTTAATATTAAAAATTAATAAATTTAATAGAATATTAAAACTTAAAAAAAAATATTTCAGTTCAAACTTTTGTTATTTTTATGAAACTTTGACTTATCAAATATAGTCTTTAGATTTACCGTTATCAATATGGGTAAATCCCGGGTTATTTTTTTTTTTTCGGTAATTTTTGAGAAAAAATTCACCTGAAGGGTTGATCCTATTTTTGTGAAACAGAACAATATTCGGGACGGTTTTGATTGTTTTTGTTATTTTTTTATAATTATGATAATCTTGAAAAATATCAGGACAAATTGTTGATCAATCTATGATGTATATATAAGCCAGTTGGGTTGGGTTGAAACCTTTTTAACTTTGTAATCTGTGTCATTTATTTATTACCTCTAACCCAAAAATTTAATGAGAGTTGTTAGCATTAAATGACATTTTTTAACTTTTGATTTTAATCGGATAACTCTTTCTTTATAGTGAAATTTTATGAATAAAAATTAAACAAAACAGTGCAGGCCTAATTAAGTTGTCCTGGCTGGCCTGCCGTTTCTGGGTGTTTGGGAGTATCGGAAAGGCCAAATAACTATTTCCCACCCAAGGTTTGATGTTTTCTCAAGTTTCTACCCTTTAACTATAGAAACACTAAACACCCACCCATAGCCGGTTAGATTTAACAAAACCCTAACGGTGGTAAGGGTAAAATCGTCATTTTCACTATAATATTAAAAATAAACTAAAATAGAATCTATTTTGCCCTCCTAAACTTTAAAAACTAAAATTTCCCCCCAACCTAAGTTTTAAAAAATCGCCGTTTCACCCTTAGGTTTCGTTTTGAAATCTCCGGTGACATCTCTAACTCCATTGCTGACGGCCTCTCCCTCCCGAAGCTTTCTCTCCTTCCGACGAACTATTTCCTCTCATTTGGACGTCCGATCGGCATCGGAGAAGCCGTGGAAGACGAAGAACTTCGTCGAGGAAGACGAAGTTCTTCGTCTTCCCAGTCGTTGTTGTCTGAGAAGACGATCATCTTCCCAGATGAAGACAAGACGACTCGTCGTCCTCTGGGAAGACGAGTCGTCTTCATCTGGGAAGACGATTTCTCTTCCCAGATGACTTCGCTCTACGTCGGATGCGTAGTGCAAGAGTTGAAGGCGGTCGTCGGTGGAAGAGAAACCGTCGGGAGGGGAAGACGACCGGTGATGGCCCCGGAGAAAGTGAAAGGGTTTGGAAATAAACCCTAGGGGGGAAATGTAATCTTTTCAAACTTAGCTTAAGGAAAAAATGTTAGTTTTTAAACTTTTAGGGGGGGAAATGAGATTAAATTTATCACCGTGAGGGTTTTGTTAAATCAACCGGTTATGGATGGGTGTTTGATGTTTCTATAATTAAATGGCGGAAACTTGAGAAAACATCAAACCTTGGGTGGGAAATAGTCGTTTGGCCTATCGGAAATTATGATTTGGCCATAAGATTGTTTCTGCCATTTTTAAGGAGTAGAGTGAGTAATAAAAAAAGAGTTTTAAATATAAAAGATAATATGTTTAAGTCTTATTTGATAATGAGTTAAACCTTGAGTGCAACACTGGACTCAAACTGAGTTAATTCTAACTCAAAAGTTTGTTTAAATTTGATTTGAATTTGTTTATTTTAAATATAAATCGAGTTTAAATTAAAAAGTTTGATTTGTTTTAAAGTCGAGTTAAATTCAAACTATAGAGAATTTAATTCGGTTTAATTCACAAGTTAGATAGATAACTTTATTTGAATTATATTAAATAATTGTTAAATGACATCATTTTATCAGTGAGTCACAAATTCAAACTACAAATCTGAACCATAAATTCAAATCAAACTAAAACTGAATCATTTTCATTTAAATCATCTTTAATGATGGTTTAATAAATTGGAATCAAATTCGAATTGAGTTATTTTTTATTTAAGCTGAACTTGAGATAAAGGATGTTCAGACTCGATCCGATTCATATCCACCTCTACTTGGGTGGGAATAAGTCAATTCAATATCAGGTGAAAAAATAGATTTTTCAACTTTAAATGATAGAATCAGTAATTTTGTCAAAGTTTGAGAGGAAACAGAACATTAGCCAAAAACAAAAATGTAAATAAAGAAACAACAGTGCACTGAAATTAATTAGTTTCAGTTTTTGGTAATCATTTTTAAAAACAGAGAGAAAATAACAACACTAACAAACATTAGTCTAAATTCTGAAAACAAAAACAAAAGCATTTTGAATCTTGAGTACCCAGAAAACAGAAATCAGATACATGTGTTTTGTCATTAGAGATATGTAGAGAGAGAGGGTTTTATATATGATAAAAGTTGAAGCTACGTTTAAGTTGTTTATGTAACAGCTTAGCTGGCTAGGGCGGGATTACCGGAAGTCAAACCCAGATCGGCCGGCGCTGGACCTCCCTCGCTTTTGTGTCAGATCAATAACCAAGCCACTGCTTCTGGTTCTTATTAACACTTTTGAGCCTTCAAAAAGGTTTTTTTTTTTTCTCTGAAGATGGAGAATTGTCTGTACTTAAAAATCAAGCCTTTATTTTTGAATGATTAGAATGGGAAGTTTGTTTTGTTTTGACGGGAGAGTGATAGTCCACTTCAGGCTTGAGAGTTGTTATTTGTTCTTGAGTCTTGACCACCTTTTTTTTTAATATATATTTAGCCCTTTAAAATTATTATTCTAACATTTTTTTTTAATTTTTAGTTTCTCTCTCTTCCGTCAACTGAAGAAACCAAAGGATTTAGAGAGAGAGAGAGACAAACGAGGCAGAGTAGGTAAAGAGAAACAGGAGAAAAGAAGAGAAGAGAACAGAAGCAAAAGATGGCGAATTGATTGGTCAGCAATAAGTTTTGTTGAGGAAGAAAAGAAACTTTGAGATATATAAATGACAGAAGGAAAAGAAAAAGAAGGCTTGTGATTCAGGTAAGAGTTTTTGGTTCTGTTTTCAAGAGAAAGGACTTAGAGTCTTTAATTGTTTGTGGAAAAAAATGTTCTTTTGGGATGTTTTGTATTTTGTTAGATTTCATTTTCATTCAGAGTCAAATATACTTGAAAGATTGCGCTCAATTATGAGAGAAAGGATGTGAGGAAGTTTATGTTATGAGCCATGGTGGATCAGCGAAGTGCAGTGGCTGTTATTTTTATATTGTTGTTATTATTTGAGTCTACATTTGAGCAACTTGAGACCTTGAGTTCACCGAATGAGCGAGCAGCTCTACTGGAACTCAGATCCTCACTAGGGCTAAGAAGTGCAGATTGGCCGATAAAATCTGACCCTTGCTTAGTGTGGAATGGTATAAGATGTGTAAATGGTAGTGTTGTTGGAATTAACATTTCTGGGTTTAGAAGAACAAGACTTGGGAAGCTAAACCCACAATTTGCAGTTGATTCTCTTGTGAACTTAACACATTTGGCCTCTTTCAATGCCTCAAGATTCCTTCTTCCTGGCTCGATCCCTGATTGGTTAGGGCGGCAAATGTTGACTTTTCAAGTGTTGGATCTTCGTGCATGTTCTATAAGTGGTGTTATTCCGTCAAGTCTGGGAAATTTAACTAACTTAACTAGTCTTTATTTGTCTGATAATGGCATTTCTGGGACAATTCCTTCAAGTTTGGGTTTATTGCCACTCCTTTCAGTTCTTGATCTTTCAAAGAATAAATTTGCTGGATCCATTCCTTCATCATTTGTGTCACTGAAGAATCTTTCAAGACTTGACATTTCTTCAAATAACTTAAGTGGGTCAATTCCTCCAGGCATTGGGACACTTTTGAAGCTTCAATATTTGAATGCCTCAAACAATAGTTTCGCTTCTACAATTCCATCCCAGCTTGGTGATCTTGATAGCTTGGTTGAGCTTGATCTTAGCAGTAATTCTTTGTCTGGTTCAGTGCCTTCAGATTTAGGAGGGTTGAGGAAATTGCAGAAGATTTTGATTGGAAACAATTTCCTAAATGGGAATTTGCCAGTTAATTTATTTTCAGCACTTAGTCAGTTGCAGATTATTGTTTTGAGACACAATAATTTTAGTGGTCCTCTTCCTCATGTCTTGTGGACAATGCCCCAATTGACTTTGCTTGACATCTCTGTCAATGATTTTACTGGTTTGCTACCTGATTCTAGCTCAAATGCAAATATCACTGCTGCAGAACTCAATATTTCTATGAACTTGTTTTATGGAAATCTGACACCATCTCTAAGAAGGTTCAGTTTCATTGATCTCTCAGGGAATTACTTTGAAGGCAAGGTTCCTGAGTTTGTGCCTGGTAATACTTCTCTTGATAGAAATTGTCTCCAAGATTTGGAAGACCAGAGGACTTTGGAGGATTGTTCATTATTTTATGCTGTAAGGGGCCTGAGTTTTGATAACTTTGGCCGCCCTAATTCCACTCAACCTCCTGCACCTGCAACCTCTCAGAAGAGCAACAAAAGGACAATTATATTGGCAGCTGTTTTGGGAGGAGTTGGGATAATTTTGCTTTTGTTGTTGCTGGTTCTGCTGATCCTTTGTACCTATAAGAGGGGCACTACAAATCAAACAGGGGTTGATGTGGGGCCAGTTCCTGCAGGGTCCATGCCACCTCCTTCTGGAGTATCAATCAACTTTTCTAACCTTGGAGACTCATTTACTTATCAGCAGTTACTCATAGCCACAGGTGACTTTAGTGATGCAAATCTCATAAAAAATGGCCACTCAGGAGATCTCTTCCGTGGTATCTTGGAAGGTGGTATTCCTGTGGTCATCAAAAGAATCGATTTGCAGTCTATTAAAAAGGAATCATACTTATTGGAATTGGATTTATTTAGTAAGATTGCACATTCAAGACTGGTTCCCTTCTTAGGACATTGCTTAGAAAATGAAAATGTGAAGTTCCTTGTTTATAAATATATGCCAAATGGGGATTTGTCAAGTTCCTTGTATAGAAAAACCAATACAGAAGATGATGTACAGTCATTGGATTGGATTACAAGATTGAAAATTGCTTTAGGAGCAGCAGAGGGTTTATCTTATCTTCATCACGAATGCACTCCGCCACTTGTGCACAGGTACAGTCTGGGCTTTCTTCTTTTTCTTGATTCGATCTCTTCATTGTCTGTTATTATTTGTATGACCAATTTCCTGATATTTGCCATAGTGAGTCAGGTAATTTTGAGGTGATGTTAAGTCTTTTATAAGGTCTTTACACCTTTCAATCCAATTATCTTAATTATGAGATGAGACTCTAGCCATGGAGCTATGCACAAAGCAATCATTAATCTGTGAACTTAATCTAATGAGTGGCATCATATTTTCATGTTTATACTGATATATAGGTTGCAAGTTATTTAATTATTTGCCTTAGTTCGTTAAGGCTGCATCTACATAGGAACATACTTTTTTTTTTTTTTTTGAGAGTAGAGTTACAATTGTACGCTTTTGTTTTGTTGAAGAGTTCCCATCCAACATTAAATAAAAACAAGTAGTCTAGTAGTTATGTGGCAAAGCCAATGCTTTGGAAACTTTGAGAGATGAACGGTAGAAGGAAGAGGTGTTCACAGTTAAGTAGTCTAGTTATATAATAAAAAATTATGCCTTGTGCAAGTAATGACATGCCCTTTTTTTTCCCATCCTTGAAGAGATGTTCAAGCAAGCAGTATACTTCTGGATGACAAATTTGAAGTACGACTTGGTAGCCTGAGCGAGGTCTGTGCTCAAGAAGGTGATGCTCATCAAAGTAGGATTACCAGGTTGCTGCGGTTACCACAGTACGTATTTTAGTTGATGTTGTTTTTATTCAGATGTTTTCATGGTGAGATTGTTTAAGCAACACTTTGTCTGTTTTTAGTATTGCAATGATTTGCCTTTTTTCTTTCTCTCAAAAGCTTAATTTATTTTTCTAAAATTACATATTTGTACCGAACCCTTCTCCACCATGGTGTGAACAAGATGTTAGCCCAAGATTTTTTATAACCTAAGCGATGCAACCAGTTGAATGAACTTATACCTACAGCCATTTTTGCTGCTTGAATATATTCCTATTCTCCTTTGTGTTCAGTCAAATGTTAAGTTGCTTGCTACCTCATCTTGCTATTTTTGAATGTCTGTGCTTAAGTTGTCTATATGAAGAGATTATATTGACCAAATACAACAAAGGTTGACCTCTCAACAGAAGGCTGCCTCTCTTTTACTTTATATGTTACAAAACAAAAGGCCAAGTATAGGAACCTCAAATAAAACTTGGACCAGGGTGATTATGTTTAAATAATTACCTCAGTTTTTTCCCTTCTTCATATTTTGTTGTTTACTTTTAGTTTTGCCTACTGAATTTGTTGATAATGAGTATAATAATAGCCCTGTCCTTATAATCTGCAGGTCATCTGAACAAGCTACTTCAGGTATGTCATAAATTTTCAGCCGAAAATTAGCTGCTATTTTATTAGCATTCTTAGCCTCTACTAAATTCAAGTTTGAAATTCAGATTGAACAAAACCTAAAAACTACTAGGACATAATCACAGTTCCTCTTAAAGATTTTATTCTTGACCCAAACTTTGCACTATGTTTTATTAGAAATATAAAATGTCTCTGGTCCTTATTGATAATCATTTCCTTCTTAAGAACTACAATTATGTAGCACCCATTTGAATGAAATCTTTGTACTTTGCTTTCTACCAGTTTGGTCTGTAGAAGTCATTTGCAAAACAAATGCTTGAAATACTACAGTTGTTGGTCTTTCATTGTCAGCCTTAATTTATATTAGAACTCAAAATTTCTCTTGATTCTAATATTTGTTTCTGGAATTTGTTTTTCATTTACAAAATTGCCAGGTGCACTGACTGCAACATGTGCCTATGATGTCTACTGCTTTGGGAAGGTATTACTTGAACTGGTAACGGTAAGCTGGGCATTAGTGCATCCTCTGATGCCGAAATGAAGGAATTCATGGAACAGACGCTACCTTACATCAGTATATATGACAAGGAACTTGTAACCAAGATTGTGGATCCATCTCTTATTGTTGACGAGGATCTTTTAGAGGAAGTGTGGGCCATGGCCATTGTTGCCAGGTCTTGCCTTAATCCCAAGCCTTTAAGGCGGCCCCTCATGAGATACATCCTCAAGGCTTTGGAAAACCCTTTAAAGGTAGTAAGGGAGGAGAATTCTGGCTCTGCAAGGCTAAGAGCTACCTCTTCTAGAGGGTCTTGGAATGCTGCACTTTTTGGTAGTTGGCGTCAAAGCTCGTCAGATGTGGCAACCATTCCAACAGCATCAACTGTTAAAGTAGAAGGAACTACTAGTTTTAAACAGTCGGGAGCCACAGGTTCTCATTCTCAGGGTAGTGGACCAAATGGCGGAGGTGATAATTCATCCTCCCGTAGACGGTATTCTAAAGACATATTCCCAGAACCATCTGATGTGCAAGATGTAGAAAGACAAGGCCAGGACCAGTAAAAAAAAAAAAAAGGTTGATTGTTCTTGATTCTTTGCTAATAATATAGCAGGCTTCCCATTTGAGTGTCTGCTAGGTGGAATTGGTACTCTTTCAAGCTCTTCTTGGTCCTGGTGGTAATTCTGATTGAAAGACGTCTTTGTATTTACCCAGGGTTTTGTTTCAGAAGGGAGACTTTAAAACTAAACTTTTTATGAAGGTTTTGTCTCAGTGGAGAGCAAGAGAGAAGGGTGCCATGACAGTAATTATGTTCATTTTTGTTTGACAGCTTGTTTTATGGTGAAAACAAGCTACAATTTTTATCTGTAATTGATGGTCAGTTTGTGGGTTCTCTTGTACAATGTAAATTGTAATTGTTCAACATTTCTTCATTCAAATGAGATTCTAATTTCAATTCAAAAGATAGAAATGTGAAATAAAATGGACATGAAAGATTGCATAGAATTTCATTTCTCAGTATTGTTGTTTTCAACTATTTCTGCATTTGTAAATGCTTTTGTTAAAATGCCAAAATAGAAGGTCCCACCGAGATTTGAACTCGGGTTACTGGATTCAGAGTCCAATGTCCTAACCACTAGACCATGGGACCAATTTAACGAAAGTTTCGATATTTCAATATAAATAATGCCTCCGCCGCCATCTCTTCTGCCAACACAACCACAGGTGCACCTTTCTGCAGTTCTCGGATTCTATCTACGACGCGGCAGACTCATTATTACAACCTCTTCAAACACTCTTTAAACCCAACAACTTTAAAACCATAGAAACCAAAACAACGATGATGGTGAAGAAGTAGTTGACGAGGAAATTTTAATGAAGGCGTTGGAGATTACGAGAAAAGGGACAGCTGAGATATTCAAGCAGGCAATGAGACAAAATTGTAGTGTCTTTTTTAACTTTTTTACCTTCCATTTTCTAAGTTTTTTAACATTCACCTTTCTGCTCTAAGATTTATCATACTCCATTTTACAAATGTCATGCTTTACATGGTCCATATTGACACTCAGTTTTATCTTGTTTGGTACGGTGCAATTTTTCCAGGATATAGGTGTTCAAGATGATGGCAAAGCATTAGCAAATAAGCTTTTGAAGTTTCCTCCTTTACTAACATACAGCCTTTACAAGAAAATCCGGCCACTGGTTAGTCGTTTTTGCATTCTTGTTTTCCTCATTTCTCAATTTACAGTGTTAAATTTTCGGCTTTTTTGCCCTCTCTTGAGATGGCCATTTTTTAGTCAATTTATACTGTTGAATGCACAGAAAGAGGGGTTAAAATTTTGTATCCCATTCTTATGACATCTTCAACTTGGTGTTTTCTGTGGAGTAGACCAGTAGATCTTTCTGGTAATATCTAATAGCTGTTGCAAGAAGAGTCCTCGATTTGGCCAACTCACTTGCACCAAGTGATCTAAGTAGTATCAATTAATCGCTTGTAGCCTGTTGAAACTTCTGCTTAGGTCATATTCTTGATGACCAAAAAGCTGGAGTCAGTGAGAAAGATATAATAGGAGAAGTTATTATTGCCAATTGGAAATCTAGAGCACTGAGAAAGATGAAACATTGGCACGCTTTTCAACAGTGATTTAAATAAGATATTTGGTACAAATAGTTGTACAATATATGTCCTAAACTTGATATTTCGATGGGCATATTTGAGCAAAATTAAGTATTTTACATGGGAAAGTACAAGAATTACTTCAACTGCTTGCAAGAACTAAAAGATTTTATTTTTCTTGAAAGAACAACTGAATGGCTTTAGTGTCTCCTGCGTTGCTTTCTGCGTTTTCTGTCACGTTCATCTTCAGAACTAGCCGATTCTGAGTCGGTGTTAGATGCCTCTGAATCAGATCCATCCTCTGATCCTGATCCTGATTCTGATTCTGACTCTGAAGCGGGTTTTTGTTGTTGCATGATCAGCCGTGGCATGTTCTTTAGGTATTCACGCAAGTTTTCAGTAATACCACCAAGCCCAATAGATGTGAAGAAGTTGATGGAAAATCGTGTGTTCTTTGGATTGTCCTTCGGGAAAATGGATTCATACGAGTCTTGCATAGTTGGATCTGTAAGCCGCTCGTTCAGCAATCGGATGCCAAGATGCTCTGACAATTCCTGCACCAGAAACCATTACTGAGGTGAGCTTCTTCGGAGGCTGTGAAATTATAACTGTGAGAGTGACATTAACACAAAAGAAAACAATGTTGAAATTCGATACAAAGGAGAGCAAATGTTCACTTACCTGGAAGAGAATCTTTATAAAGATTCGGGAAGAAGAAGTTGTGTCTTCCTCAGTTAATCGAATATAGGCCAGAACATGCCAAGGCAGAGCATCTGTGCCAAGTAAATGGGCAAAAAACTTGGCAACATTTCGTAACTTGTTGGTTTCAAGGCGATGAATCATAGAATATTGTTGGACAAAGCATTTCTCAAAATTTTCTTGGTGGACTTTGTTTATCATGCAGAACCGCTGCCCCAAAAGACCATAATACCGAAGATAAGTTCTCTCCTGACTGCAACACTCCAAGAGCATAATACACAATTCCATCTGCATAAAACCATATAACGATAGAAAAAAAGGACTTAGTATTGAAAAGAGTAAATCATACCAAAAGAACAGCTAAAGCTCACAAAATATTTACAGGCAATCAATTTAAATAAGCCGTTGGCTAGTGAATGAGACAAATGAGTTCCAAATGTCTATATTACACCCAACCTTCCCAATGTATTGATAGAGTAGGAGAGACAGATGAATAACAGAAAGAGAGAAAACAGAATATTAGAGATAGATTGAGAGAAGACAGAGTATGGAGGACAGCAAGAAAGGGGAGAAAACTAGAAGAATTGAAAAAGAAGAAAGAATCAATAGGGAGACAACCAAGATTTTATTCTATAATCAATTTATCTAGGAAATAACAATAATGTCTAATATTCCACAAGAACAGTTATAATCAGCTAAAATGCCAGCTTATTTGAGTCTCACATAGAAAATTATAAAAGAGTTTTCCAACCAAGAACCCAAGATATATGTCAGTCTCACTTCAACCAAGACTCTAACTCCAACAACATAACTGGCTACTCCTACCAACTGATGTGACCCCTTAGAATATATTAGGTCCATATGAGATATCAACCAACTAGTAAGCTCAGGTATACAATCAAGAGCCCTTGAAACAGTTAACACAATTCTAATTTGTGAAAGCCTTAGATGCAAAAAAGAATAAAGTAGCCGTGCTCAATATTGTTACATTAAAATCTGGTAGTTTTCTAACAACTGATGCTAATTATTGCTAGTATTGATTCGACTCTTCATCCATATTGTTACATAGGCCCATTAGATCCAATGCATTAGGTAATAAAAGGCAAATCGCTAATATATCTTTTGATTGTGCTGCGTAACGTTCAGCCAGAGTTTCTGTTGCTTACCTCTTGACCGGGCTCCAGTTTAATTTTCAGAAGTTTGTGGCCAGCCTCTTCAAAATCTACACTAGACATAATTGTTAGATAAATTGTCCTCCGAAGATTTACGAGGTTCGTTTCAGTTTCATCTGTTATTTGCATCTGCTCTTCATCATCTTCTTCAGACTCTTCTTCGTCATCATCATCCTCATCACCTGAAGCTGCATCAGAGCCTTCTTCATCATCAGACTCCTCACCAAGGATCGTTTTCTTCAATTCTTCATAACGCTTTTCATTCTCCAGGAACTGAGGATCTGGTTTGAAAATATCTGTACATAGGCAATTAAAAGATATTTTCAATCATACATAACCAAAAGTTGTCAATCAAGCAGCAGAAAAGGAGTTGACAGCCTAAGACATACCAAGTGTAATCTCAGGTTCCACCTTATCATCAAGGGATATCTCATGCGTAAACTGATCTTCCTGCTCTACAAGGTCCAGCTCTGGACGAACAGCTGGGTAACCCTGAAAATTCATAATCAATAAAGAAACAATAAAATGTAAGTCCTTGCATTTTTAATATTTTGTAGTAAAATTCCAAAAAGAGAAAGAAGAAGCACCTGAAATTTGGCTTTCCTTATAGCAAACAGGCCTTCAATCAAGAACTGAACACGTTTGTCTATCTCTCCTTCATGAAGAATTCCACGAAACCTCTCAAAAATACCTGTACAAATCACAACCATGACTATCAAATATGAAAAAATATATATGGATATTCTACCTGATGCACATATTTAGTTAACAGATGTTTGACAGTTGGAAAAATGTAAGCACACACCCAAGTAACTTCTGCTTGATGGAAATTTTAACACAACCAGAAATAAAGGATGTCCTGTGGTAAATTTCCACATAAAAAAATACATGAAATCCATGTGAATTTTGTCTTTATCTTCTTAAAACACAAACAAAGGTCACTTGATATATAGAGTGCACTGCAATACAAACTCCATGATAACAGATAATAGGCTCCAATATGATATAAAATTGAAAAGGATAAACTTCTACGGAAATAGTTTTTATTCTCAAGGTTGTTATCTGGGGGAAACAGTTAACATCACAACAGTCTTGCAGACACCAAAACTTCTGTTCTCATAGTTTTATATTGTTCTATTGAGACCATTTTTTTTTTGGGATAATACAGTTAAACTAGAGAACGATGAAGTAAACTGTAATTCAGCCATAAAAAAATTCTCTGTATGCTAAAAATTAATAATCTAAATCTTATTACAAGGAAGCATATCAAAACTAAGTAAGTAGAGCACTCACAAACATTAGAAATTTCACAGATAAAACCATCTAAAAATGACATAACTCAAACAGAATATTCACCGTGAAGTCCTCTAGGTGAAAGATCTTGAAGTATTGATCCACACTCAGTAACAAAACCAACAGCCACTTCCACGCTGTCATCGGTGGGTTTGGTCAGCAGAAGCATGAGCAACTCTAGAGCAATAATCTCATGAGCCACCTGCTGGTTTACTAAATGTGCTATAAACTTAACAGCTGCTAGTAATTGTGGCTGTACATAAAATCAAACCAATATCAAAGACAATCAGAACCAAAACTAAATGAGAACACAATTCCGATCACTTAATTAAATCAAAACAAAATAACATATAAACAGATCAGATATATACCTTGTCATTACGTTTATAAGCTCTTTGAAACTGCAAAACAATCCTTCTCAACAAAAGCAAACCAACCTCAGGAAATTTGGTGTTAACAACGGCAGCCAAAGCTGCAAATACATCAGTAAAACCAGGAGATGCCATTTGTGATTTCATACATGACCGACAAAAAAGACCTCTTCCTCTAATCAGATTCTCAGCAAACAATTCAGGAATGATATTCTTTATATTAGTAGCATTAACCTTGTTAACAAGTCCATTTATACTCTTACGAAGAGCATCCCATGTCAAACGCTGATACTCAACACTGCTTTTATCTTCCACCTCCTTCATCATCCTTGCCAACTTAAAAGGTGGGATATAAACCCCTCCACTTCTACCCAAACTCAATGCCGCATTACCATAAACATTCACATTAGCATTCTCCCCAGCAGAATTGGATTTTTTGGAAACCTCAACCAACTCCCCCTCTTCCCTTTGATCACCTTCCAGTCTCCTATCCTTCGCCTTATCTCTATCATACCTGTCGTCTCTACCCTCGTCTTTCTTTCTTTGATTTCTATCTTCCTCATCTCTCTCCGATCTTCTGCGCCTATCCCTATCCCAATCCCTATCTCTACCACTGTCATCTCGTCCTCTCTTCCTATGTCTGTCTCGACTTTCATACTCAAGAAGCTTCCTTTCCTCTCCACTCTCATCTGGATGGCTTCTCCTTTTTTCCCTATCTCTTCTACGCTCACCATCACTTACATTTCCACTCTCCTTTCGTCTTCTCTCTTTTTCCCTATCTCTTCTACGCTCACCATCGCTTTCCTCTCCACTCTCATCTCGCCGTCTTCTCTCTTTTTCCCTATCTCTTCTACGCTCACCATCGCTTACATTTCCACTCTCCTTTCGTCGTCTTCTCTCTCTTTCCCTATCTCTCCTGAGCTCGCCATCGCTTTCCTCTCTACTCTCATCTCGTCGTCTTCTCTCCCTTTCCTTATCTCCCTTGCGCTCACCATCGCTTTCCTCTGCACTCTGGTCCCGTCGTTTTCTCTCTCTTTCCCTATCTCTCCTGGGCTCACCATTGCTTTCCTCTCCATTTTCGTCTCGACGTCTTCTCTCTCTTTCCTTCTCTCTCTTGCGCTCACCATTTCTTTCTTCTCCAATCTCATCGGGACGTCGTCGCTTCCTTTCCCGATCTCTCGAGCTCTCACCGTCGCTTTCGTCATCACTCTCGTACAGTCGTCTTTTCTCCCTTTCCCTATTTCTCCTGCTCTCTTTAAGTCCAGCCATTAGTCAAATCGAAATCCAAAACCGGAATTCAAAATCCTTGCGTACAAAACCCTTACGGACTTCCTGTATGATTGGTAATTGAACTATGGAATCGGATTAGTAATAAGGGTTTGGAATGGTTTTATTTGAACAGGGAGAGTTTGCTTGCTTTGATTTGGCCAACCTCCTTTTTCCACCCAAGGTTTCATGATATCACATTCCCTCCTTTAATTTTTCGACAACCTAAACCCTGCGGGTCACGCAGGGCTAAGTGTGATGTTTTTGTACGCGAGCCGCGTAAATAAAAGGTTTTTGATAATTCTTCTGCACGCAAGGTGGCGGATGGGACTTTCGGAAAATTTCCAAATTCTCTTTTTTTTCAGGTATTATAATAACATTTCTCATTTCGGGTAAATTAATTTTTTTTATTTTACAAGTGTTTTGTTACATAGTTTTCAAATTTTTTTACTGGTATTTCTAAATAAAATATGTATTATAAAAACTGGCATTTTTATTTTTACTACCATGCCCTTGCTCGCTCATGATTAATTGATTATACTTAACACAAATTATATAATTAAAAAAATTCAACACAATACAAACCTAATGCATGTAAAGGGAAGATAAATACAGGATAATATCACAAGGCTTTGTGTGTTCATGAGCCCTATAAACTGTCAGTAAAGATTCACTCAAGCGAAGGGCAGGAAGATACGACAGAATCAACGTAAGAGCTTATCCATATAGTTTGTATCTGTGTGTATTTGAAGTTGCCTGAATAAATTGAATCACAAGCAAGCATTATTATGAATCATGTTATACAAGATGCCTCTGCTCATTTGCAGAACAAAAATTTGAAAGCCTCTTTCACTAAGTTTATCTTAATTTAACCAAGCAAAAACCAATAACTCTGTGCTAACATCCATGATTCTAAAAGCTGCCAAGACCTGGGCATTTCCTAGTATACTCGAGAGTTCCGAAAGAATAGAACCACAATCTTACTGGAGTCCAAGTCGACAGATTGGGTTCTCCTTGATGAGGCCAAGATCCACCTGTAATTACAAGACACAAACATGCACCAGCATTCTTGACTTGAAAACAATTTAACAACATAGCAAGTTTATGGAAAGTAGAGGTACCTTGTGTCCAAACAGATCTCGGATATTATTGTAACCATAGAGGATCATAGTCGGTCTAGTTCAAAAAGTTAGAAACAAAAATAAGTATCTTTTCAATACATAGAGCAGGAAGTAGAATGCTTCAGCATTGTCACAAGCATGTTTAAAGAGGGGCACGACACAATAAATTCCATTCAGTTTTTATTGCTTGAATTTCAATAATAATTTGATTACCTTTCAAGGGAAAGGCCCCATGCAATAACACGGACGTCTTCCGGGAATCCCATAGGAAGCAACATTTCAGGTCTGAACATGCCAGAATTCCCAATTTCCACCCATTTCCCTAAGCCTTCATGATAGCTGGTAAATCACAGGAGAGATGCCAATTGCTAAGTACCGAAACATACAACACCAAATTAGAGAGGTCTAGGATTTATTACCTGAAAATCTCCATGCTTGGTTCAGTATATGGATTGTAAGCAGGCTTAAAACGCAGCTGAGACATGCCTATGAATAGATGGGAATATAAATTAATTTAGTGGCAGATTCATAGTTTTTAGTCAATTGAGGGGGTGAAGGAAAAAGTAATTGTTCAACATCTAGTCAAGAGGAATAGTATCTGTCAAAGATTTTCCTTTTGGCAAGTTACTCGTCAAAACTCATTGTAGCTATTATTTCCAATCATGGAGCTCTCTTTTGGTGCTCTTTAAGCACAGTTATTGGAACAAGAGACATCTTTTGTTCAGTTTCGGTTTCAATAAATGGGATTTTGGTCTGTGCTATCCAATCCATGATGGCTGCAGAATAATGCTAGATGAAGATACAAACAATGAATAACTGAAATGCATTTGCAGAAAGGAAAGAACAAAAATTCTTAGCTTCATTTCACTTGACCTTTAAAAATTAAACTCTGATAAAAAAAATGTATACTATAAAGAAGCACAGAAACCAACTGACTTTTCAATAGAGTGATCATTCATTACCCAAACGTGTGAAGAAGTCCTTCAGGACTCCAACCAAGTCACCAAGCGTAAGCCCCCAATCACATATCAGACCTGAAACCAAAATTAGGAATTACACAATATTCAGAGAAAGCAGAGCATCTACACATTACCAACATCATAAGTTTAATTAATGCTATTGGTGAAAACAAGGAAATTCCGTGACAAACCCATGTGATTTCACAACCTTTAGTATATACAACTTCGAGATTACTGATTTTTGGACAATGCCAAAACTTACTTGTGCATAAATAGAACAAAGTTGGCACTTGGAAAGCAGGTAAAAATCCAATGTGTTATTATCAAGCCACTAAAAAATATTTATACCAGTTGACAAAACAAGCCAGGTCCAGATGATGGGTCAAATTGTTTGTTGCAATAAAGATCATTCATATCTCAGTTTGAACACCCAAACATCTTTAGTTTAGACTAAAGTGAATAAAATATAATTTCACTGCTATACCAAATCCAATGTGCATAGATTAACTTATCAACACCTTCTATTTGGTGGAACTCTGCAAGATGAGTTCGATCGACCGCTTCATTTCTGAAAACACGGTCTATGGAGAAGTACCTTTTGGGGGCAAATGGTTTCTGCAAATAAAATCAACAAGGAAAAAATGCTCTGATATAAAAAAAAGAAAACAATAATAATGACAGTGTACCATAGCCTACCACATCATACAAGATATTAAAATCTTCAATACATGTGTCAAATAATAGTTAAAAAAAAAAAAATTCAACTGAGATAAATACTAGATGGTTCCATACTCAATTTAGTTCTTTATAATTGTTCATTTTCCTTATTAAGATTTCGGAGGTTAACTAGCAATGACAAAGCCAAACTAGACTCTGAGAACACTACCTCTTTGTTCCCATCTAAAATATCTTAGCAATTACAATTATTAGTGCCAGGGCAGCTTCACTTAAAAGTATATTAGCACCAAAACTGAAAAACAAAGGGACTTTTAGATCGAAGAGGAAATCTATATCGGAGAGTACAATTTTTGCTTTTTTTGAAAATTCAAGAAGATTATCCAGTCAATCAAACCTCTGCTAGTGCCTTAAGCATCCTTGAGGAAACAGCAGTCGTATGAGTTCGCAAGAGGTTTTTGTTTGCTTCCTCTCTCTTCCAATCATATCCATATCTTGCAAAATACAATTTAATAGAATAAAAAAGTATCCCTTATTGTGAAGATTAAATATTGAAGCCAGGATAAGAAACTGCCATACCCTCTGGACCCATAACCTCCAACCTCATGAACACGCTTCACCCTCTCAACATAATCTTCCGGCAGTTCCCTTGTAGTGGAAGGTTCTACACATTTACCAAACAACCATAAGAAGGAAATCTAAAGGAGCACCATTACCAGAATCAAGCAATGAAGATAGCCAAACCTTGTAGGAAGAATGTATCATGTGAGTCACGGGCAGGGTGTTGTTGTGGCTGGAACAATGCATCAAAGTTCCAGAAGCTACAAGTTTGACATGCAAACAGGTTAACATTCAAGAGTGTACTGGCATTGCCTTTTATCACATAGATTAAATTAAATTGTAAGTATTTGAATTCGTTTACAAAAAAAGATTGAACATATTTTTAAAGTAACTCATGCAAGAGATTTGCAATCTTGCTTTTTTATCCCCTCATCTACCTGGGAATGGAGGAAAAGAGCCAATAATCATGTTATAAGCATTCTATGTTCTTTCACTTGAAATCTGAAACTTGTTCAACAAAATCAATTTGTGACGTTTCTGAAGTTATAGCCTGCCTTTTACAGCATAAATGAATGAATACATGATATTGCTTCATTCTAAACAATAGACATAAAATTTGTTGCTTCCTTCCAATTTACACTATCTGACAGATGATTAGAAACCAACTGCAAGCACAGTTTTAAGATTGATACTGTATACACAGATATTAAAAATAAATTCTCTTTTTACTTCCATTCTTTGTTCAATTAAGGAATTTTGGTACACAAAAGGCCGCATGCAGCAATTACTATATCCCTATATACCGTTTTGTGTGAAAAATGCCTTCAGTTATATCTCAACAACCATAAACCACCTCAGTCATCGAAAGTATTCAACTATATGTTTACATGGGTCTTAGTGGATAAAGCCACAGCTGTTGAACTTAGAATGTGAAGTTCCATTGACAATCAAGTAACAATGAAAATATAATGAGTTCACAAGGAGCTGGTAAGAACAAGTACCTGCTCTCAACATAATTGTTAGTTGGCATCTCCTCAAAACTGTAACCAGCACAAGATAAATGTACAAAAATGTCAGACTTGTAAAGAGATAGAGTGAGAAAAGACAAAAGTGTGTTGAAATCAAACGAACTAAAGGTCATAACTCACCCCAATTGAAGGAAAATGTCCTTCAATTGCTTTCGTACCTGAAAATGGAAAAAACATTATGAATAAAAAAATCATACAAGGCTTTACAACATTAGGAATGTGATATTTAAGACATTATTAATTTTTTTTTAAGGCAATGGAAATATTTTTGTACAAAGCCTAGAATGTGAAAAATCCTATGTAAACAATCTTAATCTACTACTGTCATTATGCATGCACACAAATTCATCTTTATCTATGGAATGAATTGTGTTTGTAAAAAAAAACAATCATATTATACAAAATACTATTCCCGTGGAAAATAATCTTCATAGAACATCATTCTTCCTTGTTCACACTGAACCTTTTCAGGGAGTTAAATACAACAAATCACAAAAAATAAAATTTGGCTTCAGTTGATCTGCATTTAATAGCAACTCACTAAATATATTAACCTACTTAGTACAATGGCATCACAAAGACAGAATTTTGAATTATTTAAGATCTAATATGTAAACCACTCACAAGTAGGCATTAATGATAAAAGCCCTTAAACATCACTACCTTGTAAGAGATTAGTCCGAACATATTGCAAATTAAATAAAATTTATAAAAAGTATTAATAAATTATCCCACAAAGTAAATATACAGTGGTAAAAATCTAACAGTCATTGAAATTAACTGAAGGTAAAGAAAGGGAGGATTTGGTCCTCACCTTAAGCAGTGGGTGAAGGTGGCCACCTTCAGCAGGCTGTCCTTTAGCATTGAAGTTATACTCCTTGAATTCTAGTTCCTTCCAATCGCCTCTGAAGGCACAAAACATAGCAGAAAATTTTCAGCTTAGTTACTAGATTAAGTCAGAAAGATATCCTAAACATGTATTAAAAAAAGAAAAGAACCACTGATAGGTGTTACATGACAAGACACTACACATTGAGGCTGAACAAACAAGAAGTATAACGTAGAAATATATTATCATTAATTATAGCTAGCTTACCCCCACATTGAACCATATGACAGTAAATTTTAAAAAAATATATTATTTAAAGCTTCAAGTATAAAAACTTAATATCAAATTGGAAAATAAATATCATGCAAAGTGCACGGCCATAGAAATACCCCAACTTTAAATAAGAAAGGGAAAGACTATAACCATTCCAGATTTCATTGTCAATGGTACATAGCCCAAAATATGTTCACCAGTTCAACTCTTTTAGCAGGAAAAAACTTTCAAATGATACAAATAAAGGGAAATGGACTTAAACACTATAATTCAACTGAAGCTATTGTAACTAAAAGTTCTTACTAACAAACTGTTTATATTTTTTAATATTTTGTTGCAAATACAAAATGTATTAAATACCTCTGAAGATTTTCTCTAGTCAAATCTGTAGCAATTTTCTTTCTTTGCGGAGCATAATTAGGACCTTTTGTCACTGAGTAGCCCTTCCATGTTCTAGAAGAAAAAAAAAAAAAAAAAGACAAAGTAATTTAGTAAAAGGCAGGAATGGCTTTGTTGTCACTACAACAGAACAAAGAAGCTTCAATAGAATGATGTGAAACTCCAGTAGTCTTAGAGTAATCTGAGGTCCTTACCATAGAAGAATAGTAAATCAGCAATGAAAGCACATGTATATAAATTAAAAGTCAAGAGGATTACTGAAGAACAATAAGCTTTCTTGCTTTGAGAGAGTTGATATCTTCTTGCTTAATTTCCTGATTTACAAAGTGGATGTATTTGAGTAAACTAAAAAGAAAAGGAAGTACAGAATAACAGAATCGGATTTAGCACAGATAAACATGATGAATTCATTTTACATGAACCAAAGTTGTAAGAACAAAAATGACTATTTAAGGCATATTGGAAGAGACACTCATAAGCCAACCTAACTAGGACCCTTTAGGTATATTAAGAGTCAGCTATATAATAAATGAGAGAAAAATAATACAAGCTCAGTGATAAGAGATTAAGAACTCTCAATCGTATATGAAGTAAATAATGCAAAACCAAATGGCAGGCAAATTAGATATGATAATCACGCACATGTCCTTCTTGAACATGTAGCAGCAAATCTCTGACTTTATCTTCCACATTTGGAACCTACAGCAAGTTATGAAAAACAATGGATAATTAAGCGCAATATACACAATAGAAGCACAAAATGATCAGAAAATAGATGCTGTAGCAATTTGACAGCAACTACGTAATAGGTTAGGAGTAGGCAACCCAAAAACTCATCTAAGAACTTGATTGATTGAAAAAATTAAAAAAGGGTGTTACCTTTCTTGAAACTTGCTTTCCCATCTCCACCCACCTATTCTTTCCTGCCTGTGAGCAACCTATTTTGAAAACCACAGGATCAAGGTTTTTCTGCATCAATACAATATTTCAGAAACACATTTAGCAGAAAACCCAAAATTATCATGATTTACACACAATTCAACTCACAAAAGAAAAGGAAATTCAAGAATAACCATCAGTACATTGTACATATAGCCTGATTCATTTGAGTACACCGATCAATTACAACATACAACAATCCAACGATCACTTAGTACATATTTAGTTTCACTGCTATTAATTTTTTCAAATACATAAATGAACAAAAAATAAACTGATTTGCTGTCTGTTTTGTAGAAATGATTGAAAAATACAAAATCATTTCTTAAAATTTGTAACAAAGCTGAAGACACCATATTGGCTCTTAAGAAATCATCCTCAAAAATGTTCTCTTGTTGGTTTACTCATATTAAAATATTTCATTGCATACAGTCTCCTCTCATTCTCAAAATTTTGTTTCCATTGATGCTACCATAGGAGCTCTCAGAACTTAAAAGGCGAAGTCCAATTCCTTTACATCTTTCAAATTAGTTATCCATAACTAAATTTTAGAAAAAGAAAATTGTAAATTCAAATGGGATTCATAGAAATCACCTGCAGTTCATCTTTTGAGATACTACCCTCATGCGGCACAGCCATAAACAATTGGAATTCAGGTGATCCTTCAGTTGCATATTTTCTACCTTCATCAGTCAGCACCCACGCCTCCCTCTTAATGTTCTGCAGAATTATTTTAAAATCACATAATACATCCGATATTCACTTTTTAATCTTCACCAAAGAAAATGAAACACAATTAAGCAGATAACACTAACAAAACCACAACTAGAAACACGAATCAATCAAACAAAATACAAAATTAAAATAATAATAATATAAAGCAAATCAACATAGCCGAAACTACGCAAATGTGTGTGTGCGCGTATGATAACAAGCAAGCAGAACAAAGCGAGTAAACCATTTTTGAGAAATAGTGGTATACCTGAGCGTCCACGTAACGGAAACCGTTAAGACTCTTGATGACATTAACGACGTCGTTGTGATCGAGCTGGCGTTCGGCGGCGAAAACGCCTGAATCCACGATTTGCTCATTGTGTTGTAAGTAACCTAAAATCGCCTCCTCAGCCATTGATGGTCGTCAGTTTGACTGAGTTATTCTTTCCTGTTCTTTCTTTTGCGTTGAAGTTCAGTTCAGAGCTTGATAAACCTAGCCACTTAGACGATGCCAGAGTCCACTCCAGTCACGCAATATTAGAAGAGAAAGCATTGGGCTGGGCTGGCTAGTGGTTAGGGCTTGGCCTTTACTTTGTAATCGATCGATTTTAAAATTTTCAAAATAATTTTTATTTTTCTTGTTAGGATGCATCTATATATTTATTATTTAATTGATTTAGCCTTGAGACTGATACCACTTTCTTGATTGGGTAATCCGAATCGGCGGTGAAACGGCTTCGTTTTGTTAAGCTAGCAGGGTTGGTTAATTTTTTGGTGTGGATTTCTAATAAAGATGGCAACAGAGGGCAGGGGAAAGATCTTAATCTCCGTCTTGTAAAGGATATCCCTATTACGGGGAAAAAAGTACTCTTTATCTCCTTTCAGTGAAATTTTTTTTTTGCTTTTATAAAAAAAAATCCTCTTCCATATTTAAAAAAATAATAATTATTTAAACCCTTCAAATACAATATAAATATATTAAATATAAAATTAAATAAAATTTAAATCAATTCATTATTTTAAATATCATATATTAATTATTTTAATATATACAATAAAAACTTAAATAAATTTAAAAAATATAAATAATCTAAAATTATAAAAATATATTAATATTTTAAATAAATATAATAATATAAAAAAACGATAATAAGATGGAGATAGAGTGAGGAGAATACACACGCATCTCAGTCAATGGGTCATCCCCAATTGTAAAAATTTTTTTTGTTCCTATCTCAGTCCCCTTCCTTATTTTTATTGAAAAATCCTCCTCTTGTTAAGATAAGAGAGAGTTTCAGACTGAAATTGTCATCTCCAATTTCTAATAAAGTGTGTCCGTGATTTTTCGATCATGAAACGCAGCGTTTTAATGTCATTGTGTTTTTGTTAAACCCGTTTAAGAGTTCACACCCGATCCATTCCGTCTAGTCGGATCAATGACTGTAACGACATCGTTGTAACCATCGAAACTCTTGTACTTTGACAATAGGGTTTAAGCTCTCTTCACTCTCACAGCACTCCTCTGAAGCCGTAATGGCTTCGTTATGTAGATCAGCCATAGCCACAGCTTCGAAATCTGTCGCTGCTCGATCCAAAACCACAACCCTGAAGACCATCAACCCAAAATCCATTTTTTCTGCTTTCTCTTCATCCACCAGCTCCCTCCCTCGTGCCGCAAGGTTTATAGATATATTTCTCTTTTTTATTTTTGTTATTTAATTTTATCTCATTGACAGTAGAGTCTTAAATTGAGTGTTAATTCATTATGAAAGGGTTGTTTCGATTTTGGGGAGTGTTGAGTCACTGATGCCTCTTCACAGTGCTATTGCTTCTGCGCGGCTCAAGTCATACATTGCTGTTGATTCAACCTGCTGGAGCTGGCTTTCTCAAGGTATATTTGACATAACTGTTTTTCATTTCTTTTACTTTTTATATGAAGTATGTCATCAGAAGTTTGAATTTACAATGGATTTTTTGTATATTCATTTATGGTCCATTTTGTTATTAATTTTTTGTCTATCTATTTATCTAGCGTTGATTCCATGGTTACTTGTTATCCGATGTAGACTTTTTATTCTGACATTTTTGGTATACTTTGTCAATAGGACTTGCAGTTACATTGTGACAGGGTTTGCTGGAAATATAATGGGACTATAAATGAAAAGGATTTGTTTTCAGTTTCTGTTACTAAAAGAAAAACAAATTCCTGTACTCTTTTTTAAATCTTTGTAGCCGGCAGAGTATGCAAACTCGTGTAACCAAAGTTAATAAGTTCCATTACATGTTTTGTAATTTTTAAAATTTTTTTTCCGGGGATTAAGGCTGTATTAAATAGTTTTATTGATTGGTATTTATCTTACAGTTTGCAGTAGTCTCATAATTATTTGAAGTTTCTTGAATGATTTTGGTGAGAATTATTGTTCTTCTGCACTTGGATCTTTGGTCTTTGACTTGATGAAGGGATTAAGTTGGGATTTAATCATGGTAGTTAAGTACTCTGCATTTCCTTCCCTTGAGAAATCCTTATTTTGGGCTTCTTATACGGCCAATCCACAAGATTTTTGAGATCTTCTGGTGATTCTCGTTGGGGCTAGTTAGAATGTATGGGATGTTTCAGTTTCTATGGCCAGTCTTTATAGATGTGTTTTCACCATGATTGAATGAAATACTTTTATGTTCGTTTGCACATACTGCATGCTTCCTTGCTTTCTGGATGCTTCATACAATGGTGTTGAATCTACACCTTGAACTTTGACAAGGCACTTTCCGGCTTAGAACACATTTTGTGACTATGTTGTGTTTGACTTACCCTGTAAAATTCCTAACCCGGAGGAATATTATTTATTTTTTGGGTATCTTCATCCTTAATTCAAGTTGCTCTTATCACTCACCAAGAGTAATGATACTCTTTAGATAATGCGAGGATTCTAGCCAAGTTAATTATACATTCTTATTTTTATTTTTGCCTTATAATGTTCCTGATTAAATACTCTTTCTTCAGTGATTTGTCTTTCTTATCCCACTTGTTTCATTTTGTTTATTCAACAAAATTTTCTTTCCTTTCTAGTTGAGTTAGCTGTCTACTGATTATCTTCCACATTTCTTTATTTCCATTTCCTAGACTTTGCAGTTCCTCGGTGACACAAGCTTCAGTCTTTCCAAACTTAGTTGGCCTGCATTTGTGGTTTTTCTTCTACCTCTGTTGGTTCCTTCAATACTTTTCCATTTCCTTCCCATTCATGGATAGTGCTTAACTTATCGTGTGGCACCAGATCATATTCTACTATGGTTGTTGATACTATATCCTTTGTTTTCATAAGCTAGAAAACCTTTTTCCCCTGCTTTGCAGGTCTTTACTTGCACACTTTATCCTTTTTTTTTTTTTTGTCACCACACTATCATCAGGTAATGCTTCAATAACTGATCAAAAATTAATGTAGGAATGTTTCTTCTGTTCAAATTTGGTATAAACATCAGAGGTTTTCTGTTTTGAAGTGACATTACACTTGAAGCCTGTAACTTTCCAGTCTTTTATGGATAGTTTAGGATTCCCCAGGCAGTGATTTATTCTTTGATTCCTCATATTAGTTTACACCAGATAAAGCTTGCACATTGAGTTTAAGCTTCATATTAAATTTACTGGTGGAGTGACTTTTAGAGAACCGTTCTTTGGTTGAGGAATTCATAGGCTTTGTAATAAACTCTATGGTTGAGGCTTATTATTCATTGTCTAAAGATCTGATATTTTACCAATAAGAGGACTGTCCAAGCATTTGCAACTCATTTGGAATACCAGGTTTACAGCTGTATGCTCATCTCTGTTTCTGGTAAAGTTATATGTCGAGATTTGATAATGATGACCCTCATTATTATAACACAGCCTTTCATGCCTGTTGGCAATCTGCCTGAGTCCATTATCCACTGTGCCCTTTAATCAAGGCTTCAAGCCAACTGAATATGGCTGATTGTTTTGCTCGACTTCAGCATAAGTTGTTTACTACTTTGCAGCTCAGCTCTTGCTGGCCTTTAATTTGTTGAAACTTAACTGAAACGAGGTGCAGCAGATCATGTAAATTGACATCTTTTTCATCTGGGTTTCCAAGGCTTTTATTTTCGGGGACTCCAAGAATGACCAGAGGGTACTCGAGAAACCCAGAATGGTTGAACTCAATTCTTGAATGAATAGATAGATTGTTGCCAAAGTTGACAGTCCATTAACACATTGTGGGTCTCTCGTTTTTCTATCTGTTTTGAGATGGCCGGCCTGTTGCTGAGAAGATGAAAATAGAACTGAAAATTCTCTAGTGAAAATTTGTGGCATTGAGATCCCATGAGAAACAGAATAAGAAATACCAGATTGTGATTTAACCAATCAACCAACCTAACTCTTCCCCGTTGTGACCATTTATTATATATTCTGTTTACATACAAAACGGTAATTTAGTAAAACCAATGTAAAATTTTACAATAAAACTGTGTGTATATATATATATATATATATGTTTTTTTGATATATAATTTAAGTATATAAATAATATGTTATTTTATAATTAAATGATTTTAAATTAAAAATAAAATAATATTTAATTATATGATGATAGTGTAACTCAAGATTTTATCATAAAACTTGTAAATTGACCAAAATACTATTGTGCAGTATTGTTTTTTGACCAAAATCTATTGCCACCTAAGGTTTGTTGAAATTTCAAATTTTATCTTATAAGTTTAAAAAGATCAAATTTACCCCTATCATTTACTTTTGTAAGTGGTTTCCATCGACTGAAAAAAGAAAAAGGGTCACTTATAATAGATTTTTTATTCTATCTTTTATTTTTAAAATCAGGTATGTTTAAGGGTGACTTATATATTTTTTAAAAATATTTTTTTTATAAATTAGAATATATTAATAATTTAATATTTATATTTAGTTTTATTATCAGTTTTATAATTTTAAGAGATATTAACTAAAATTGATAAAAAAATTTCCGCTTAAATCTTTTTATCTTAGGCAAATGTATAGTGGTTTTACCTTTATAAGCAAATTTATTTTTAATTTTAAAAATACCCTTCTTTACTTATTATGTCACTTTCAGCAACTTCTGTGTATGTATCCTAGTGTATGAGAGCGTAAAGGGTACGTAAATTCGTACACGGTGTGTGGGTATGTACAAGGTGCATACAGAGTGTGTAAATGCGTACAAGGTGCATGAATGCGTGCAAGGTGCGTACAGGGTACGTGGGTGCGTGAAAACTATAAATATAGATATATAAAAATATGAATATAAATATATTTATATTTATATAAAAATTTATATTTATATTTTTATACATCTATATTTATATTTTTCATGCACCCACACATCTTGTATGTACCCTATACGTACTCTGCACACACCCACGCACCTTGTACACATCTTTTATGTTTCATACACATCGTGATACAACATCAGTTCGTACTTATCATTCTCCTCATCTATGTTATTTTTTCATTACTATCTGTATTTGAAACATAAACATTAATTTATCAATTTTTAAATATGTTTTTAATCTTTGAAACGTGAATTAGTGATAGTTTGAATAAAAAATTATTAAATCTGTTAAACAAATTTTAGATGATCGAACGTGACATAAATCGTTAGAGTGACGCAATAAACTGAGGGAGGGATTTTTGAAATTAAATGTAAATTTCCCTATAAAAGTGAGACTGTTATACGTTTGTCTAAAAAAATTTATGCAAAAAATTTTTTATCGATTTTAATTAATATCTCCAATTTTAATAAACAAAAATAAAATTTTATTTTTTTAATTTTATAAAGTAAAAAATTGTATGCAATAGGACGGTGGTTAGTTTTGTCAGATGCCTTCTGCCTGTCTCGTGAAATCCTAGGATTGTCTCACATGAATTTAGCATAAATCTAAAGCAAAATAACAACAAAATCAAATTTTTTTTTCCCTAAAATTTCATAAAAATTTAACAATAGTGTCACTGGAACAAAACAAATTAATAAGACAAATCAAGCACTTGAAAGAGAAAGCTGAGCCTCTGACCACCAAATAATCTCTTCCTCCAATCAAACTCTAATGCCTTGTTAGTGTGTAGCTTTATGTACAGAACATTGGATTGTAAACCCGTTTTCTCTATTTCGCGGATAAGATCTGAATCTGAAGGATAATATCATATATAGTTCTATTTATTGTTTTTGAATCCTACAAAAACTCATATTTTGTGACTTCTTGTTTCAACCACGATTAGAAGAGATTAGCGACAGCATTTGATGATCTGGGTTTTTCTTTTTATATCTCAAGTGTGATGCAATTTATTTTGTGGCTATAAAGATTGTTAAATCAAAAGCAGGAGACACAAGTCACTAGAGGCTAAAATTTTTTATTCTTTTTGGATTTGTGGAGGCCACAAAGATAGAGGCGCTAAGACGGAGAGGAGTGACAGATTACAGAGGCTGATGATATATTTTTTGTGGTGAGTTTATATCGTTTTGAGGAAATATAATTGCGGTGTCTGTGTGGTTTTAAATGTCATAATTATTCAAGAAGAGATTAGTGGCAAGTTGTGTTTTGTCTGTTTATGTGAATTGTGACGTGTATGATTTGTCATGTATTACGGGCAATTGGTGGTCTTTAATTGTTGTGGGGATTATTTTCACTGTGAATTGTCATTTGAGCAAAAGACTTTATCGTTATCTTTTAGGCTAATTTGTTTGCTTGCTTATGGGGTTTTGCAGGTATGAAATTAAGATCAATTGTTTTGTTGGTTAAATTAAGTTTCTGAAGGACAGTCACCAGTTTCTCAGCTTTGTTATCCGAAATTTGGATTATTATTATTATTGCATTAAGTTTCTGAAGGGGTATGTTGTTGGGACAGTGACCATTTTTCTCAGCTTTGGATATCCCAATTTTTTTTAACTGAATGTTTCTTTGGCTTGAATACTTTGGATTTTTCTCCAGTCTTTGACCATCTTCTTACCACTACTTTATCCCCTGTTTCTTCTTCTGGTTTGGTGTTTGGTTCTTTCCTTGCTTAGATGATCGCTATTTGATTATCTTTTCAATTCCTACTGGATTCGTGTATGGTTTCTCTTATTATGCTTGAGACTTTTGGGGCTTCTGCTTCTTTCCTTTCTCCATGTCCTTTTTGGTTTAGAGTTCTGGCCTTCAGAATTTATTTATTTAGTTTCGGTAGCTTTTCTTCAGAATTTTCCCGGCATATCCTTCTGTTTGTTTTATTTGCAGTTTACTGGCTGAGCATGGCTAGATTTCTAGTTTCTGCTGCTTGTTGGTATTTCAGTGTTCAAATTACATTTCATTGATAGGTTTGATCTCATTTTATTGACATGGCTGCAGGGTTTCTAGGCTCACATGAGTCTCACTTGTGTAAATTTTCCTGAGTCGTTGGTTCAGTCAAGTGGGAAGCATTTCACTGGAGAGATTTGAATCCTTGAGGGCAATGGAACAATCTTATGGGATGTCCAATGGTGACAGACCAACCAGTAATGGCCATATCATAAAGCACTCTCCTTACCAGCAATGTGTTAAGGGCTCACTACATTGGCTTGATTTAAGAGTTTTCTATGTTAGAATAAGCAAATGTGAGATAGATGATTCAACACCTGAGTACCTCACACTAAATCATATTCCGCTGCATCCCAACACCCTTCTTGAAGCAAATGGTGTTAGAACGAGTATCTGTTCTGATGGGGCATCAACACTTCTTAGAAGGGATAGATTGGATAAGAGATCTGAAGAAGTTACATTTGTGAGCACTGATAGTATTAGAATGACAGGAAGCGTGAAGTTTGAGGTTTTAGATAAGGACATTCTTGTGCTATCTGGGGTTTTAGAATTGTTTAACAGCAATGGGTTTCCAGGGGAGCCAGGTCCTGGAAACCATGACCAGAGATGGAGCATGAACTGTGAATCAGACATGACCTCAGGCACTGGCTTCCTGAAGGCAAAACAGTTTACAGGTTCTGACTCTGCTACACCAACAGTTGAGGTGTATGTTGCAGGGTCCTTCTGCGGCTCTCCAATCATCTTAACTAAGACTTTAAAGCTTAGTTCTCGAAAAAACCTAACAAGGAAGGGTTTGTTGGATTCCATACCAGAGTGTGAGGCATATGAATTTGAGAAAGATGGTCCTTCTGTACTTCCTTTGCAGGTAATGTTAGTTTAATCTTGAAAGTTAAGGGAAACTTGGAGTTTTAAATGCTTAGAATGTTTTACTCTTCTCTCAATTTTGTAATGCATTACTCATCCATTTTAATATCCCATTTATGTTTTGCTACAACTAAAAAGCTTTACTGGCTTTTAACACTCTTCTTTCTGCAAGAATATTTGATCCCTTTTTTATATGAAAACCAGTTTATTTGTTCCATATACATGTGTGATATATTCATACATGTGCTTGCACTTTTACCTCTACCGATTTTGTAAATAAACATCCACAAGTTGTTTCTCACTTCTCAAAGGGAAGAAAAGTCCCAATGATTCCCTGATTCTGTTTGAAGGTCACTGAATTTTCATTTGGCTTGGATGTATACTGTTCCTGCATATATATTTTATGTAGTTTCTTTTCAGATATCCTCTGGAGACAGAAATTCTTTCAATGTATGGGAATTATTCGAAACGATATGAAGATCTTAACCCCAGAATTTGTCTATAGTTGCTAGGGAATTCTGGTTCATATACCATACATTTTACTTGGCTGACCGTCTTACGTTGGGATATTAAAATGTTAAGTTAGTTCTGAACATTGTAGCAGTATGTTCTTGTATGGTTATGAAGGATCCATATAGATTCATTTCCACCCTTTTGATGATAATGAACATCGCTTCCTTTTTCTCTTCTTTGTCCCTTTCCGTAACTTGTGTGAATTTAGTTTTATGGTAAATGAAGTGCTTCAAAATATGTCTCTCCTCAGATATTGCCGCTATCAAACCCTCTTGCATTTTTGTCTGGGTCCTTGGTGCCACTGCTCTTCATAGTATCTTATGGTGCATGACATTTTCTTCTTTCTGTAATTTCCTTTTTACTTTTTGCTCTTTGAATGAGTCAATTAAGTTTTCATTTTGAGTTTTTTTCCCTATATTATTGCTTTATGCACAAAGAATTCTGCTTTTCATATTCTTCATAATTTTGCAGATATCAGAGTACTCAAATCACAAACCAGAAAATGAAGACTACTACGGCCGTCACTTGGGGACTGAATATTTGCAAGGTGAATATTTAGAAGGTGAAGATGGGGAACTCTCATGGTTCAATGCTGGTGTGAGGGTGGGTGTTGGCATTGGGCTCAGCATATGTGTGGGAATCGGGTTAGGTATAGGTTTGCTGGTTCAAACCTACCAAAGCACGACCCGAAACTTTAGAAGGCGGCGTCTATAGTGATTTCCAGTGTTATCATGATCCAAATGGAAACTAACATGTTGGTGTTTCTTACAATTACAGTGGTTGATTAGAAGGTCAGGTTTTCTGTAATTAAAGTGCCGTTGAGGCAAGAATTCCAGCTTTTTCGTGGTTCTGTGATTGGTGTGGGAAGCAGGCGAGCCTTCTATCTAAAAATAAAGCTTAATTCTATTTTTAAATGTACTATCATTACGACAGTAATCTTGCCTGTATATATTGCACAGAGTTTTCTCAAATGTGAAAGTTCATTATAGAGTGAAGACCATCTTCACGTAGCTAGTTGCAGAACTTTGTCAGCTGAAGTTGTTATGATTTTCTTTACAAATAGCACCAAGGTTTGGTAATGTATATATGGGTGCAGTGTGGATCCGTCGCTGATAAGTTAATGACTCAATCATTGTGTCCAAAAACTTGCGCGGCCTCACTTGTGGACTACGTCTATTTGTCAGGATTTCACATTCACCGCTTATAGTTTCAGCCCAGACATGACGCACAGCTCACACGAGAAAGTTCACTTCACACGGCAGTGCCATTATGTCTTGGAAATCACATGAAGCAGAGAGTCCCTAGTGCCAGACAGACAGACAGACAGACAGACAGACAGACAGACAGGCAGACATTGGGATGTTTGAATTGGCGATTTATAGCCTCTCACCTCTGTTGGATTGTGGTCCCGATAAGCAAAAAGGTTTTTTTTTTTTTTTTTTTTAAAGTAAAAATATCTTAAATTTTTGTTAAAATATCAAAATTATTCTTTAACATGGCTATATAAACTCTCTTATTTTTATTTGTATTTTTAATTAATATTAATTATTATAAGTTCGTTTAGAAACAAGAAATTCATATTTTTGAATTCAAATAAAAAAAATCAATTTATAAACAAAAGTATTTATATGAATCTTAACTCAAAACTTAATTTTATTTGTTAAATTTAATTTGTATATCATGAAAATGGGATATTTGGATAAATAATTTAGGGGTTAAATAAAATATTAAAAAAATAAATATGAAGATCATTTTGATATTACACAATATATAAAAGATTTAAATAACATGTTAAAAATAAATATATATATTGAAATATCCTAGAATATCAATAATAAAAAAATCACTCAAAAATCTAAAAAAACAAATTTAAATTTCAAAAACTACACGTTCAAATAGCTTAAGAACGAGAAAACCGTAAAATCAATCTGAAATTTCGTAATTATATCGTAAAACGTGTCTAAAAAAACACAAAACTAAAAAGATAGATGTCAAATTGAAAACTACATATCAAAAAAGTCTAGCTCGATCACAAACAAACTTAAACTCATAAAAACCGAAAATCCTAAATTTGGTAAAACAAAAAACTACATAATACAAACTGAAACAGTTTTATTTGGGCGTCCAAATTGGGCACAACTGACAAAGTCGGTTATCATTATAGAGCTTGAAACAAATATATTACAGACCTCGCAACTCCTCTCAGATCAAAAGTTATGACCGTTCAAAGTCTGTCCCCTACAGGTCATATAGTTTAAAAAAAGTCAATTTTCACCAAACCCACGGTTTTCACGAACTGTCTCATGGTTCAGTGTAAAATTTTCTATGAATCCTCGTGGATCTCCCCCCCTTCCCTCTCCCTTTAAAATTTTGAAAACGTTAAATTTCTCTCTATCTCACAGGCACTTATGGGAGATTACCGTAACGCCGACATATCTAACCCATTTTTCGGCCCAAAATCATTATTTCAACCTTCAATTTCGACACAAATCAAATATATACATCCAATAACACAAAACCCCTCAAGAAATTCAACAAAACAACCAAAAATCAAAACATTTTATGCATTGTTTAAAATCGGAATCCTAAAAATTCAAACCTCAAAATCTCCCTCAAATTTCAATACTCTTAATAATAAATTGATTCAAACAAGAAGTGAGATGATATAATATCTTTATTTGTCATTTTCAGTTGCTGAAAAATACGAAAAGATAAAAACCCTCTGTGCCCGTGGGAGACACGTGGGAGATTCGAATTTTCTCTAAATTTCAATAGTAAATCTATGGGAAATGTGGGGTTATATATAAGGATACTTTGATCATTTCACAAATTGAAGACATTTTTTCTTAATCTTTAGAGTTTTAGACAATTTAGCTTAATACTTCTTAGTTTTAGGCATTTATTATAATTTTCCTATAAATATTCATTAAATTTTGAATATTTAATTAAATATTTAAATAATATATTATTATATAATTAAATTATTTAAATATTAATTTAATTATATTGTGATATCCAATTAAAATAATATAATTTTATTGAAAGATTAAAGCTGGGAAAGTTACTTAGCTGCACATGATTGATAGAACCTTTTATGATTAAGTAAATGGTAAAAATTTATATTTTACTATGCTAAGGTTTTTTCTTTTGGTTGAAGAAGCATGTCTTCATAATTTTTTTCCTTTTATACTCCACTGCACTGTACAATTGAATGTGAAATGAGAATTTACCTTCATCTTGTTGAATGCATGTGTGGGTCAAAGTGTTGATGGCGCCTGTTGAGCGCACTGTTGAATTGAGGAGGGTAGCTTTGAGCCTATACATGGAACTGCTTTAGGTGGCCTCCAAAATGTTTTCTCTTCTCATATTTTCACACATTTTCTTCTTTTCTTGTGATAAAATAAACTTAAATTTACTTGAAAATTGAAAATTTTTAAAAAATTTAAACAATAAACATCTTCTTATAAATATTTATTCCATATGCGATATTAAAATTATTCAAATCTATAAAAAAATATTTTTATAATTTAAAATAAATTTCCGTTCATCTACAAAATACTTATTCTTTTTATAGAATATTTGAAAAGAAAAATATTAAAAATTATAATACAAATATATTAAAATAATAAAATAAAAAAATTAATATAAGTGAATAACCAATGGGTCGACCTATGACTATAAAACTAGATAAAGATTTTAAAAATCATTTATCATGTAGATTAACCTATTTTTCATCTGTACTCATTTTATTCGTTTTCACCCGGCCCACTCACCTGTTTGCTAGGTCTAAGACACACAACCTCAATCACCCATTTATCTTTAACCATCTTCATTATAACCCTGAAATTACAGTCTTGACGCATTTCCAAGAGCTAACATTTTGAGTTCAGTGAAGGGAGACAGCTTGAAAAGTACTATTTGTCTTAGATGAAGTGATGATCTAAGCCCACTGAATAAAGATAGTTCGTGCTATCATAATTATCCGACCCTCCCTTAACATGGACAGTTTACAATTGTTCTGTATAAACAGTATATGCACAGATTGAAAGCCAGTAGGCCTAGTTACACCCAGATTAATGCCTTTCTCTTCAACAATTTGGTTGGGTTTGTGCCATGGTGCAAACAGCTTTACAAAGGAACATTATCAGAAGCATTTAGATTTGCTTCCGTTCCAAAAATGGAAAGATCCTTATTATTCTACACAGTCACATTCCATTGTTTGTGCACAATATAAGACAGTGAAGTCTATGCCTATAAAACAAAGGCTGCGGAAGCAATGCATGTAATTCTAAATTCTAACAATGGTCACCTGTTAGTGAGGGCTGAGTTGCTCGGCGGAACCAGGTATTAAATGCCCTAATTAAGTGAGGACAATCTTCCAGATTTTTGGTGGAGAAACTAAGGCACTGTTGCAACAACTCTTGCGCATCTGACATAGGTAGCGTGGAAATGATTCTAAGGAATGTCTCTTCAAGGTCCAGGTAGAGTGCTTTCTGACTGGGCACCAAAGGTGAGACATTGTCTTTGCAAACAATTAGAACAGGAAGCCAATCTTTTACAAGCTTCATCCTAACCTGGAACATTAAATAAAAAAGTTTCTTAGTTCATTTCTTCCTCGTACAAAACAATTTAATGGGAGATGGTTTACACAGATTTTTCATAATAACAAGGACAGCAAGTGAGGTCAGAACTTCGTTAAACCTCAGCGGCCATGAGAAAAACTTCCAATAATAAAATCAGGGATGTCCCAAACAATTTTCCAATTAATACTTATGGTTCTTATGAGAAACTTAAAATGATGGCTTGGCTTGTGAAAGTAAATATGAGTTTATTTGGTAAGTTTTTCCAAAGTTTATGTGGTTGAATAGCTTCCTAAAAACCTTGTCCAATCTTTCTGATATTTTTTGCAATGTGCTACAAAATTCTCCTGTCCTTCATTTTCTCATAACCTTTTCCTCATTAAAACTAGTTCAAAAGACCATCAAGCACACATAATGGCCATGTAAACTACTCTTTTACTGAATAAATTTGTTTTGTATAAGTTAAGCATATAAACCCCTATTATGATGAATAGCATTTTAAATGTAAATGTCACATCTAATGATAGATGAAGAATTGATATGCCAATCATCCAACCTAAACCACAGAGCACAACACTCCAGAGGAGCAACAAGAAACTCCTCCCACAATGATGATCAAATAGTCCATCCAAGTTTAAAAATGGTAAATATATCATCAAGGAAAGCAAGACCTTGCACTTACGCTGCACAAGTAAAAGAAGGTGACATTTTCTTCCCACAAAAAAAGAAAAAAAAAAATTGTCTCAACATCCGCCACCAATAATCTTCAAACAAGCATCCATGTAAGTAGTATAATTATGCATGGCCATTACCTTAGATTAAGTGAATTCAACTCAAGCCCTTTCCCAAGAACTAGTAATAGCAAAGAAAATGATTGAAACTGGGGAGACAAAGAAACAGAGACCAATAATTTCATGTAAAATTAACATTCTCCTCCAGGAGGACTTCCAATTTCATAAACCAACAGATAAACCCCGCCTTAATAATTTTGAATCTAACAGATAATCATGGATAGATCATCAAAAATGAAGCAACCACTAAAACTTACAAACAGGGAAATTTCTTTAAGAAATAAGACTGAATCTCAGTAATAATATCTGACGGTAGCATTTGCAAATTCAAATTTTAACCGATAGGGCCTACCATTATAGCCAAAATCAAATTGGAAACATTTTCAGTGTAAATTCCATTAACCAAGCACAAAATTAACGATATAAAGCAGGCATACAAAGATACATCACCAAAAACAATAGATATAAAGCTATATTACTAACTACCAAACAAATGTTTGATTAAGTCTCACGATATATAAAATAAAACACTGCAAAAGTCTCAAATCCATACCTGTCTAGTAGCCAAAATAGTGCCCCCAGCGACCCCATTGGCAAGCTTACAAGTACATCTCATCACAACAGATGGCAAACCAGGCACAATGTTCCTCCACGCATCATCCCGAAACGTGCGCTGCAAATTCACCGTGAACTCCGCCTGCTCGATCCACTCTTTCACCGCACTATCCGCCACTCTCAACTCAATCATCCTCTCCACCAACCACACCAAATGCCGCCCATTCGTCATCGCCGTATGCAAATTCAATCTCTGTATTGCCTCCGTCTCACACGTATCCCCTCTAAAATCCGGACTCGAATACTCCTCCAAACTCTCTTTCACCACCTTCAAACTCTCCTCAAACGCCCTCTCCAACACACGCCTGGCTGACTCCCTCGATGCGAACTCTCTCAGTAGCTTCGCCACAAACGCCTTCACGGAGGCTGTGTTCGGATGGTTGTGAATTGCTGACATAATTAGTCCGTTAAGCATCTCTTCGCACGAATCATCGGGTGCATAAAGCCTAGATAAGAGCTCTCTAGATTGTTCTTCACGTATTAAAGGAATTATTTCTATAACTCTCTTTTCTTCCTCTTCAGTCCACGGTACTGCTTCGATAAATTTTACGCACGCTTTAACACAATCTTCGAAGAGTAATTTTAAAGCGACGGGGAGCAAATCGAGAGCTACGGTGACAGAATTTATAACTGAAGAGAAATCGTCTGTGTAAAGAAGCTGCAAGACTGTCATGTGATCGGAGATTGAGCTCGGCGTAGGACTTGACACGTCGAAATTGAGACGGATGAATTTCTTATCGTTATCGGAGTTGATGCCATTGATGTTAGAGACCGGATTTTGCCAACGATCGGAGAGAAGAGCGGCGAAGTATTTTGAGCGGTGGAGGAGGTCGGAGTGGAGGTAGATCTGGACCTCGTCTTCGGCGGTGGAATCCCAGACGAAAGGGGAAGATGAATCCACGTACAGACGGAGGATGACGTCGGCGGTCGAGTTGTCGTTGAAGGAGGAATTGGATGTGAGGCGGCAGAGTTTCAGAGAGGATTCAGAGCGGCTAGTGTCAGCCGAGTAAAGCGTGGAGGTAGGGTGGTGAGGCACGCGTTGTCGTTTTTTATTGTTTGTCATTTTCTAGGATTAATCGATTTTGGCAGGTGAAGTGATCGAGGAAGAAGGTAGTACAATTTTGTGACATACAAATTTTGAGTAAATAAAAGAAGGCCAAACGACTATTTCCCACCCAAGGTTTAGCGTTTTCTCAAATGTCCCCCCTTTAACTATGGAAACACTAAACACTCACCCATAGCCAGTTAGATTTAACAAAACCCTAACGGTGGTAGGGGTAAAATTGTCAGTTTTGTTATAATATTAAAAATAAACTAAAATAGAATCTAATTTTGTCCCCCTAAACTTTAAAAACTAAAATTTTTTCTCAGCCTAAGTTTTAAAAAATCGCAGTTTCACCCTAGGGTTTGGTTTTGAAATCTCCGACGACCGTTCCAGCTCCGTTGCCGACGGTCTCTCCCTCCCGAAGCAGCCTCTCCTTCCGGCGAATGCTTTCCTCCTATTTGGAGGCTCGATCAGCGTCGGAAACGGGAAGAGGGACGAAGAACTTCGTCGAGGAAGACGAAGTTCTTCGTCTCCCCAGACGAAGACGAAGTCGTCGTCTTCGTCTGGGAAGACGATCGTCCTCCCATTGGGAAGACGATGACGAAGACGACGGCTTCGTCTTCGTCTGGGGAGACGAAGAACTTCGTCTTCCCCGACGAAGTTCTTCGTCCCTCTTCCCGTTTCAGACGCCGATCGAGCCTCCAAATGGGAGGAAAGTATTCGCCGGAAGGAGAGGCTGCTTCGGGAGGGAGAAACCGTCGGCAATGGAGCCGGAACGGTCGTCGAAGATTTCAAAACCAAACCCTAGGGTGAAATTGCGATTTTTTAAAACTTAGGCTGGGGGAAAATTTTAGCTTTTAAAGTTTAGGGGGGCAAAAGGAGATAAAATTTTTAGGCGTTAGGGTTTGGTTAAATCTAACCGGCCATGGGTGGGTGTTTGGTGTTTCCATAATTAAAGGGGATACATTTGAGAAAACGCTAAACCTTGGGTGGGAAATAGTCGTTTGGCCTTAAAAGAACTTTATTTCAAGAGGTCAAAAATAAAAAAAATACTTTTTAAAATAATGTGAACGTTAATATAAAATAATTTTTTTCTTATAAACTAAGAAGTTAATTAATTAAATTAGTTTTAAAATATTATATTATTATTCATTTTTTTATTTTTATATAATTTATTATTTTAATTAAAAATAAGGGTACTTTTGTCTTTAATAAATTAATAACTAATAATCAGATTTAAATTTAAATAACTTTTGTTTAAGCAAAATTAAAATTTTTATTAAAACATTATTAAGTCTTGTTTAAAGTCCAAATTTTGTTTAGTCTAAAATATTTCATTTCAAATTGATCAATCAAATCTCACTACGTGAAATTTAATTGGTAAACTTAGTCATAGGATTGAGGTTTAGTCGTTGCATTGACAACCAGTCTTTCATTTTAGTGCCATGGCCGAATCAAATCAAGGAAACATTTTTTTGAATGCGGTTTTATCAACCATAGTGATTGAATTGCGATTTTCGAATGAGATCTATAGAGAAACAATGACGAGGACATATCATATTATTGGCCAAAGGACTTATTCCTATCCAAAATATCCTCTTATTATAAGTTTTCATTCCGTAATTTTTAAAATCTCAAATACTCACCTATGAATAGTTAATATTAATGGTTTTAGAAACAAAATCATTATTTTATCTATAATATTAAAAATAAACTAAAATTTAATTTCGTTTTTCTTCCTTAAATATTAAAAACAAAAAGTTTTATTCCAACTCAAGTTTTAAAAAATGAGAGTTCTCTCATAAGATTTAGTTTTCAAATATCTGATGTCATAACCAACGATAAATATCTCTCGATACCTCCTTTCCCTCCGGCGGTCAAGCTTATCTCGTTTAGAAGCTTGAATGATGTCAATTAACGCTGGAAATAAATTTCAACTTTGTCGGAAAGATGAAGATGAGATCCAACAATGACGGTGGGTTTAGGACTGCCGATAGGAGGTAAAAATGGTAAGAGAGCGATCGCTGAAGAAAGAGAAAGGAGATGTCGTCGAAGAAGTGTTGGAGATGGCATTAGAGTTTGAAAACTAAACCCTAGGGGGGAAATGTGATTTTTTAAAGCTTGGTTTATGAGAGAAATTGTTAGTTTTTGGGATTTAGAAAGAAAAATAGATAAAATTTTAAGGAATTAGAGTTTTGTTAATTTTAATCATTTATAGATAAGTATTTGAGATTTTCATAATTAAAAGATAGAAACTTGGTATTAAAAGATATCTTGGGTGGAAAATAATCGTTTGGCCCATTTTATTTTATTTTATTTTATTTTATACACCATAAACTATTGGGTACAGATAATAGGAAAGTGATTTCATACAGGCTTCTTGACTTTTAGTCGATAATCCTAAGGTATCTTGGTTCCTAACTTGATGATTGACTTCATAAGGTGAGGCATACACAGAAAGTATGAGGACAAAGTTTATAGCCATCCATAGTATGTAAATGTCTCCCTAACATGACATTAAGCCTTGTTGGGCTTTCCTCTAGCATTTCTGGTGATCATTCTCGTTACTGTATTCGATTTAGGATGGTTTACGTATATGTTTGAATTGACTTTATAAGTATAGATACATGAGACATTGGACAACCAAGAAAGCTGAACTGGGGGGGTGGGGGTGAGGGAGGGGGAGAGGAGGAGTTGACTGCAATAGAATTTGAAATCAAGAAAGAGCCAGAGAACAACCTTTTGAAAAGTTTGATGAGATATGGTTCCAATATCCCGAGTAGGATTATTCTTTCTTTGGCAAAAGCTTTAATAGGCAAACCGAGGAATAGAAACATCTGTAAGTGGCTAAAGAAGCTGAAGGAGCTTCGATGGTGGAGAATGAGCAAGAGCTCACACCTGTTGAGGTCGAGGACCAAAGAATGGCCAATGACTCGATGTTTGAGCCTGTAGCAGTGCAAAATCAAGTTTCCGAGGACGTTATCAAAGAGTGCTTCCCAAAAAACTGCGAGCAAACTCAAATGATTATAAGATTATAATACCTTGGGGATAATTATGTGCATTTCTTTTATAATTTAACTTGAGTTAATGAGCTCAAAGATCAGGCAGCAGCAGGCAAGCGGATAAGCCCATGGTTTCACTTCTCTTAGTTTTCCTTAGTCAGTGGGCCTATTTGTGGAAGCAATTGAATTCTGACAAGAGCCGAAGGTTTATTATTAGCCTCATGGGGATTAGCCAATACAGTAGCGCTTCTTTTCATTTTTCAAATATTCGATTCGATTTAATGAAACCCAAATCTAAAAAAAGTCACGAATCTTTCGCTTTATCATTAATACACCTCATGGCCCTCTTCAATTGAATTTACAAAAACGCCCTTGCATGGCCTTTTCACATTAACACGGCCAATTACGAGACATCCTGAGATTGTGACAACCAGGTCCACAGCCTTTATTTTTCTTCGTTTGTTAAAATTCATAAAGTTTTTGGTCAAACGACTATTTTCCACCCAAGGCCTTATGTAGACCCTTTTTCTATTTATTAATTATTAAAATTTTAAATTTTTATCCGTTTATTAAATTTTATTATTATTATTAAAAATATAATTATTATTTATTAAAATATTTAAAAAAACTAAAAATTTATTATATTTTTACTTTCAAGTGTAAAAACTAATAAATTTTTTCTATCTAAAATTTAAAAAATTTACATTTTTTCCCTAAAATTTTTCCGATACTTTACCGACAATCAGAGATGACAGTAGCATTCTCTCTCTCTCCCAACTTCTCTGTCAATCTCGTTCTGTTTTCGATCAACCTCGACTAATGAAAGTTAGAGATAATGACATTTCTTCGTCTCTCAACAAATACGATAATGCGTTGTCTTTGTTGACTAGTTTCCTTTATCAATAACAATAAGAAATGAAATGAGAGTGAGAGAAAAACTGAGAGAGAGGGAGAACGTCGTCGTCCCTATCTCCAACCGTAGACAATAGTGGTTAGAAAAACTCTAGAAGGAAATATTGATTTTTTAAACCTTGAGTAAGAAATTTTTTATTAGATTTTTAAATTTTGGAGGGAATATGATATATTTTTAGTTTTTTAAATATTTTAATAAACAACAATTTTATCTATAATAGTATAAATGAAAGTTAACAAATAGGTAAATATTTAGATTTTTGATAGTTAATAGGTCAAAAGTGGGTTTACATCAAACCTTGGGTGGGATATAGTTATTTGGCCTAATTTTTATAATTTTGCGTACTAAAAATAAGAGAAATTTTGTTATTCCATTTGTCATATTAGGACACATAATTATTTCGTACTCAGGTTTGATGAAATGACATATTTTTATTTTTTAAATCTAAAAAACTAAATTTTCATTCGCATCTTAAAGTCAATAATTTATTTTAATGATCAAATAGTATTTACATTATTTTGCTTATTTCAAATATTATAATATAGAGTTTTAGTGTAGGTGTTATTTTTCAAAATTTATTTGGGATAAATAAATATTTTTCTTATCTTGTTTCGAAAGTATTATATTCACTAAATATATTTTAAAAATATAATTATAGTGTTAACAGTTTTAATATGACCATTATGCCATTAATTTATTGCATTTTTGGGGTATATTTGTTAGTTTTGAAACTACTAAAAGGCATACTGAAATTTAAAAAACCCCTTAAAAACTTCATAATCACTACTAATTTTTTTAAAAATTATAATTTATCCAAAACATATTATTACATCTCATTAATACCTCCATAAATACTTGTACAAGCATTTTTAATTAAAATTAATATAAATTAAAGATATAAAAATTATTTAACAAAATTTTTAGAGTATAATGTTATTTAGTTAGATAATTTTTTTAATAGTTTTATAAATGTATATTAAAATTTTTAAATAAATTTAATAGATGAATAAAATACTGCCTTTTTGGATAAAAATTTCTCAATTTATCAATCTTTGGATGGGTGATAATAATTTGTCACAGGATATTATTATTATCATTATTATGAATTGTGCTCTTAAAGGTGGCAATAGACTGAATCGGATCAATTTTGATATAGTTTACTAAACCTAAAATTTACACAATAATAAGCTTTCCAAGTGGGCTTAAATACGAGAAGTATGAAATCCATGAACCGTTATTTTATATATATATATATATATATATATATATATATATATATATATATATATATATATATATATATATATATAAAAGAGGTTGCATCGGACTCTACAATAGTAGGTCGTCTCATAGACCTTGGCTAAAAACAACCATGGGTCTAACCAGACTTGGTACAATAACAAACCGAATACTTTCCGATCAAGCCAAGCTATTTTCCCCATGCTTCGGATTGGGCTGGCCACTTGACACCTCTACTTGCTCCAATAAAGTTACTAGGTAGTTGAATAAAGTCATATAAACTATCTTCACTTATTATCATTTAACATGATGGCTGATTTAGACATTAATTACATATTAAAGTCTTGTATTAATGGATAGACGAGCAATAATTATCAGTTTCTGAGTTGGGAAATTTTTACCCACTAAAAATTAAATTAAATTGGTAAAAAAATACGCAAGTGAGAAGTGAAAATGAGTATAATATTACTATGGTAATAATCAAATTTGACTTAACTGTAAATTAATTAGGTAGAAAGTTACATTAGACAATCACGTTCAAACACAAGACAAATTGACCGGTTTTGACTATTGAGGTTATTCTTGTTTGTGGATTGATTATTGGTTAAGTAAGGGCTCATAAAAATTTCGGTTGTTGAAACTTGTCATCTTTGCAAACCAACCCCCATCCAATTTTATAATGAGTAAATAATTTTTTCCACCCAAGGTTTGCCCTAAAAACATTTTTTTACCCAAATTAGTATAAATAACACTTTTTCACCTAAAAATAAAAAAAAAACAAACCATATAAAAATAAAATAATAATTTTATCATTCATTAATTCTTAAATAATAATATTTGACCTTTAAAAGGTTAAAAAACTCGTAAATTATTTTTAAAATTTTTTCAAACCTATATATTTTCAAGATACTATTATAAATCTAATAGTTTATAATATAACTTTATAGCCCTAATTAGTTGCATTTGATTCAATTATTTGCAAGTGTAATTGTCACTTTTAAAATTATTTAGGGGTATATTAAAATTTAAAAAAAAAATTAAAAACACCCTAAACTTTTTTGAATTTCCAAAATCTCCATAAAATTTCACAACACTCTTAATATTTTAAAAATTATAATTTGTTTCAAATATATTATTATACATCATTAATAACCTTATCAATAGAAAGGGAGAAAGGAGATGATAAAAGTAAAAAGAAAAATAAATAAGTAGTTTTTATATAATTTTATTATTTAAAAGATTTATTTTTAATTTTTGTTAATTGAAGATTATATTAAAATTTTAAAAAATAAAGTAATAATTTTATTTTATAATACTAGTTTTCTATTGATAGAGTTTTATTTTGGGTAGATAAGTGTTATTTATGCCATATAGAGGTGAAAAACGGTCTTAAGTCAAACCTTGGGGGGGCTCATGCAATTCACTCTTGTTGTAATTACAAAGAAGCTTTGAATGTGAAAAAGACTGCTGCATTTGGTAAACAAATGCTTAATTAATAATACATTAAGTAGCGGCATTTCCGTAATTAGATCCAAAAGCCAACCCAAAGAGTTACGGACTCGACACTTCATTCGTCCACTTCTCTCTTTTGCCTTTTGCTTTGTGTCCGTTGAGACGTTGGAGCTTTTTACTGTGTGTCTCTTCTTTCTTAAAGCATCAAAGCTCTCCATTTCTCCCCCTTTTGTCTCCGCGCTTCAAAGTCATGTCTAAATTTTCCATCAATCAAATGCAATCTGATTACTAAAATCCTCAGAAAATTTCACCTGGCCGGAAACAATGTCAGTATCCGGCGACATCGCCTCCTTCCAAGACAAATTGAGCTCAAAAACATCCATTCTCAGCCTCAAACTCTATGTTCTTATTGTAATTCTCTTAACATGCACGGCTTTACTTTCTTTATTAATCTGTTTATGGTTTTGCTTCGCCAAGAACTCGAGAAAGCAAAAAATGAGAGTCAAACACAGCTCAGGTTCAATCCCATTGGTGTCCAAAGAGATCGTGGAGATCAAAGATCTGGGTCTTAAACAAGAGGGTAAAGTTGGAAAAGAGGGTGAGATTGTTGTTGCCGTTGGAGTGGGGACGAATAAGAAGAATATAAGTGAAGAAGAAGAAGAAGAAGACAGCGATGACGTGTCAGCTAAGACAAGTGACGCGTCGGTGGACATTGGTTGGGGCCGGTGGTATACCTTCCGGGAACTGGAGATTGCGACACGTGGATTCGCGGAGGAGAATGTGATCGGTGAAGGTGGCTATGGAATTGTCTACAGAGGTGTTTTACAAGACGGGTCTGTGGTAGCTGTGAAGAATCTTCTTAACAACAAGTACGTTCAATTAATTCTGTTTGTTTCCAAGGAAAATTTGTTTCCGAGAAAAATTTCTGGTGTTAAAAATCATTAATTACCTCTACACTAGAATTTTTTGACTTTTTAAAAAAAAATTTTATTATCATTGAAGCATCTTTGGTCAAAATAACAGTAGTGGAAATCTTTTTTAATTAATGAATTTTTGCATGTCAGATCCGAGTTATGCGGCAAGTTACAGAATTAAAAAAATTAGATTGTGTCTTGTTTTTAAACATGTTTTTTCGAGCTTTATGATTCAGGAACATGTTTTGACATTTAAGTGTGATGTGTCGGTGTAATTGAAGAACTGTCTTTAACTTTATTTTTTGAAATAAAAATGATTTATTTATTGCAATTGGAAAAGAAAAAATTCCCACCAAATCTATCATGTTTTAGGCAAGTTACACTGCAGAATCTTAACCGGAAAGCCAATTTATATTGTGGTATATTTTTCTGTTTGTAGAGGGCAGGCAGAGAAGGAGTTCAAGGTGGAAGTTGAAGCCATTGGAAAAGTTAGGCATAAGAACTTGGTGTGTTTAATTGGATATTGTGCAGAAGGGACTCAAAGGTATATTTTCCTAGGCATTTTTGTTCATCTAAATGTAAATAGAAAGGAAAAATTTTCAACTCCCATTTAAATTTGTCTGTGGAAAATTCTGGTTCTGTAGGATGCTTGTATATGAATATATCAACAATGGCAATTTGGAGCAATGGCTGCATGGTGATGTCGGCTCCGTTAGCCCTCTCACATGGGATATTCGAATGAAGATCGCCATTGGGACAGCAAAAGGGTAAGTTGTTTCTAGTTCTACTTTTTGTTCAGAAATGTACACTTCTTGGTCACGGCTGCTGACTCCTCGGAACAAAGGGGAGAATGTTTTAATTCTGATAAACTGCCATTGGCTTGTAAAATAGCATGCACATTGTGAAGCTATTCAGTTTAGCATTTGACTGTTTGTGATAATTACTTACCGTGCTTCTTGTGTAAGTAAAAAGGTCTCTTTATGTTCTAATCTTCTGCATAGTTTGTGTTTAATATTTTCTCTTAGAACTTGACATCCTTATTACTGATAAACCCATATGGTTGTTATTCTTACAGGCTTGCCTATTTGCACGAAGGTTTAGAGCCAAAAGTTGTTCACCGTGATGTGAAATCTAGTAACATTCTTCTAGATAAGAGCTGGAACCCAAAAGTATCAGATTTTGGATTAGCCAAGCTCTTGGGATCTGGGGCTAGCTATGTTACTACACGAGTAATGGGAACATTTGGGTTCGTTCTTTCTTGGATCCTTAAAATCAATTTTCTTAAGAGGATTACGCAAAAGTCATTTCTTTAGCATTATATCAGTCACCGTCATTTGGCTGCAGATATGTCTCTCCAGAGTATGCAAGCACTGGCATGCTAAATGAGGGGAGTGATGTGTATAGCTTTGGAGTTTTACTCATGGAAATGATTACAGGAAGGAGCCCAATCGATTATTCAAGACCACCTGGGGAGGTACAGTACATTAACAATTTGCAGTTCTTCATCTTTATCAAACACTGGGTCCCAGTTATAATTCTGTTTATTGTCGATGTTTTGATTTTAGATGAACTTGATTGACTGGTTCAAAGGAATGGTAGCAAGCCGCCGTGGAGAAGAGCTTGTGGATCCTCTAATAGAAGTTCAGCCATCTGCAAGAGTTCTGAAAAAGGCATTGCTTGTTTGTCTCCGTTGTATAGATTTGGATGTGCATAAGCGACCAAAGATGGGACAAATTGTTCATATGCTCGAGGGAGATGACTTTCCTTTTCGTTCTGTAAGTCATGTTATCATAATCTAATGTCTCAGTCTTATTCATACTAATGAACATGTCAATTTCAATGGTCATTTCCTTTTGTGTTCTGCAGGAACACAGATTCCCACGCGAGAAAGATTCTAAACCAGAGAAAGATCCTAATCTGTTGCACGAACCTGTGCTGGACAAAGTTGTACAGCCAGCCAAGCGCACCGGAGGTGGTGATGTTGAGAGGCAAAGATGGAGATGATCCTTGTCAGGCGGAGGAGGGACGGTAGAATAATTTTCTCACACACCTTTGATGTGCGTATATTGTTTTAATTACTTTCTTTCCTTAGCCAATTTTCTGTTACCTTTTGTTGATGAATGGCGGCATTTTACATCAGAACAAGCCTTGTAAATATGCACTTCAATTTCAGTATGTGAAAGTTTATCATTCTGCTTTCTTGCTTGCTGATGATACATACATTATTTCCTAAGCAAGAGGAAGATAAGGAAAACCTTAAGAATTCAGTTAGCACCAAACCTGATGATGTAAGTAAATTTGTTTAACTTTCAGATTGTTGTGGTTACATCAAACGGTTTGTTATAGAAAACTGCAGTAGCAAGCAAAGCTATTGGTCACAGTTAGCAGGAGGGTAACAGTAGTAATTTGATGAGGTGGGTTGGGTGTGGCTGGCCTACAATGTTGGTTTGTGCTTCACCAGCAATTGGATTCAGAAGAATTCTAACTGTGACTTTGTACATGGCTAGGTCACCTCACCTCCTTGATTGCTTAAGTTTCTGTCTTTGTGCGTGCATTAGTGGCCCTGTTCCTGTCTCAGCATGTGCATTCTGTTAGGTAGCATCATCTACTCTGCTTCATGATTATCCCGCATAGTCCGCGGGTCTGACACAGTCTGCAATTTCACAGTTTGGTCTGTCTGGTCTGTTGAACATGTCTAGTTGTGTCTTGTGTTTGCATGAGGCTAATGAAAAAAAAAATCTAAAAAGTTATTTGGTACTAAGTGGACAAATAATTTGTCATTAGCTTATTTTAAAATAATAATAAAATATCATTTAATCATGATTTTAAATTAATAATAAAAAATATTTAATCATATATAGATATCAATCTAAACATTGGCAGCGATATGCACTGTGGTTGTTTCCCCAGAAAAAGGTGAGTCCTATAAAATTCATTTTAATTTCTGAAAAATTAAAAATCAAAAAATGGTGGGACCAGTTTTTCCCCTTTTTCTCCTTTTTCTCCCTCCATCTCTTTTCTTTTTCCTTCTCCTTCTCTCTTTTTCCTCCTTACATCTTTTTCTCCTTCTTTCCTTTTTCTATTTTCTTCCCTTTCTTCTCTATCTCTTCCTTGCTTTTCTTTCATTCTCTTCGTCCACTCGCCTTTTGGAGGCCCAAATGGCCAAGCAGCAGCTACATTGCGGCTGCCCTATCTAGAGCAACAGTGGTTGTTTAACCAAGTTTGACTACCACCACTACTCTACATTGGCCAGCCATGATTTGGCCAGCAGACGACAGCCAGATTACAGTTAAGAGGAAGTGAAGAAAAGAAATGAAGATAAAAAAGAAAGAAAGAAAACACTGAAATAATTAATATATTATTTTATAATTAATTTAAAATTATTTAATCATATATTATTATTTATATTTATATTTGTATATATTATTTGTAGACATAATTTTTAATTTTTTATTGTATCTTAAATAGATGAATAATACTGCATGTAAAACAAAAATTTATAAACTTTTTGTTTATAATTTGATGTAATAACATCTAATTGAGTAATTTTGAAGTGAAAAAAATAAATAATTATATTATTTAATCATAAGGTAACACCCTAAAATGTACATAAATTTTTGGATAATTTATTTGTACATAATTTTATTCTAAATTCATGTTTATACACAAAAATTTATATAATTTATTTTTTAGTTTATTCTAAATTCGTTGCTTTCAAGGAACATAAATAAGATTCATTATTTTAGTGTCAACTTCTAAAATGGGTTTCGGATGATCTAGTTTCGAACCAAAATATTGGGTCGAATTCAGACATCGTCGGCCCAATATTAAACATCGGAGGGAGAGACGACACCGGGAGGGAGAGAGATCGGCCATCGTTGGCCGAAAATTCACTGGCGAAATTGGAAACCCTAGGTAGGGGGAAAAATATCAAATTTCAAAACTTAATTTTAGACGAAATTGTTAGTTTTTCAAATTAAGGGGATAAAATGATATAAATATTAAATATTATTGTTAAATAATGATTTTACCCTTAATCTTAACTTAATTTTTGAGGGTAGGTGTTAGTTTTCCAAACCATAGGTGAGTGTTTGGGTTTTTGAAAGTTGGTGGATGGGAATTTGGAAATTTACTATACCTTGGGTGGGAATAAGTCTTTTGGCCTTTTTTAAAAATCAGTTTTAATTGTCTATATTTTATTAAAACTAATTTAACATTTATTTATAGACTATAGTTTAAAATTGTTTAATATAATAATATGATTTTGATTGGTAAATTAGTCAGTTGATAAAAAATCGAAGGGCAATTTTGTAATTGCCGCGGTCAAATATGCTCAACTTCCAAATCTAGCTACTAGCGGACAAAACCAACAGCACAGCAGGGGTGTATATTATAGTTTTCGAACTTAGTAGGGGCTGAGAGTTCTTCAAGTTTCAGGGGTGAATTTGAAAAATTCTTCATCAAAATTTCTTAAAACTTTCTTTAATTCGTTTATTCTAATCAGTCAAGAATGGCCAAGAGCATCGCTCCAGCCGACACGTGTCCGTCGTCACACTTGCTTAAACTCACCTTCTCTTTGCCAAATCCGCGCCAACAAAAATGCAGTGCTCCTCTCTTCACATTGGGCGTAAAGAAAACACAACAAAACATTCTCATTTCTCTTCTCCGCATGAATAAGCAGCCACTAATACACACATTATCCGATTTGTTGTAGATAGAGTTGACAGTTTGGGCTTGGCTTGGGCTTCGAGGCCATGGAGGAGCAGTTGATAGCGCGTCTGGAAATGGCGGTGGCCAGGCTAGAGGGCCTGTCGCTGTCGTCACGTGGTGATGTAGAGATTGGTGTTGGTTATGACTTGGCTGTGGATCCATCGATTGTGGCTTTTGATGATATGATGGGACAGTATTTCGTTAGAGTTTCAACAGCTGCCGAGAAAATCGGAGATCAGGTTCTTGATGCCACGAAGATTCTTGAAGAAGCTTTTACTGTGCAGAAGGAGCTCCTTATGGAGATCAAACAAACTCAGGTTTTCGTAATTTGAAAGGACCCTGTTGTATTGTATGTCATAGTAGTCAAATTGTATATCATATTGTGTATCAAAAATCTAATATTACGTACATCATATATTACTATTTTTAAAAAATAAAATAATAAAAAAATATAATTAATACGTCGTTATTTTAAAATTTTTTACAAATACTATTAAAAATTAAAAATTTTATATATATATTTTTATTATATCATCATTTTTTTTTTAAATATTTCAATTCATATTTATAATATATATCGTACTATATGATATATATATATATATATATATATATATATGTATTATATATATTATAATATACTTTATGATATGTATGATTTTTTTATCTTTATCATATTATAAGATACATATTACATATCGCATATCGTAAGATACTAATAACTATGAATTATACTATAAATGTTATTAATTTTGCTAGTGGATTCGGATATGGTTTTTGTATTGAGTTTGATTACATTTTTTATCTATTTTATTTGTACTTTGTGAAATGTTGGAGTTTTGGATTGAACGTGATTGCATGATTCGATAATTGGAAATTCAATGTTTCTGGAAACTTTGTGTTTATACTTGGATTGAATTTTATAGGTTTGAACTGAAATATTTAATGTGTTACTCTTAGTTAACTTTTTAGATACTAACGTGGATTGGACATGTAGCGAATGAGTCGTCTGGCTTTATAGGGTTGATTTTCACTGTAAAAATGTTTCTTGATTTCATAAAATTCTTGCTTGGAAGCCGAAAGGGCAGTAGCCAAGGCGCTACAAAAATTTAAAAAAATGTTACTGAAGTTAAAATTGAAAGGAATTAGTAGTTTTTTTACATGTCTTTTCACCTGGCGACTGTTATCTTCTGGGTTCCTCTGGTTTGAATTTTAGAAATATAGTGTGGCAATAATTTTCTAGAGAATTTCTGAGATAATATTTGACAATAGAGTATAAGATTTGGTATAAAGAATCAGCTTTAGGGTCAACTTTTGATTACTGTCCTATTTCCAGTGATTGATAATGAGAGCGAATGATGATGTTGAATGGGTTCTGACGTTCTGTTATGATTTCATAGAAACCTGACCCTGCTGGATTGGCTGAATTTCTTAAACCATTGAACGAAGTGGTTATGAAAGCAAGTAAAATGACAGAAGGGAGGCGGTCTGATTTCTTTAACCACGTAAAGACTGTTGCTGATAGTCTTTCAGCTTTGGCTTGGATTGCTTATACAGGCAAAGACTGTGGTAAGACGCATTTCTCGACTTGTTTCATATTTTGATTTCAAGCTTACTTTTCTGCTGTTTGACTTTAATATGCTTACTGTTTAAGGTATGAGCATGCCTATTGCTCATGTGGAAGAAAGTTGGCAAATGGCTGAATTTTACAGCAACAAGGTACTATCCATATTTCTAGTGTTTCAGATTGGAGAACTGCCTTTTGGCATATATGATTTCTTTTACTTTCCAATTGATTACAAAGGATGGGCAAATGCTTTAGAAGCATAACAAGGATGCTGATTTGTGAAACTTCCTTTTTGAACTTTTTTTCAATTATTATACTAGAATATGTATGTGCTGAAATTTCAATGAGCATTGCTTTAATTTAATAAATTTTCTGATTAAGAAAATAAATAAATATAAAGGAAAGGAACTATGTGGAGTTGTTTTGATTTGATGATGGCCCAGTTATTTTGGTTTTTCTATTTGCTACTTCCATTGTGTCATGACAATTTACTTATTATAGTTTAAACTATACTTTTCCTCACACATTATCCATTTACAGTTATATGGTAATTTTTTGGCAAAATAATTTCGTTTGTTTGGTGTTGACGTTTTACATCACGATACTCAGATTCTTGTGGAGTACAAAATTAAAGACCCAAATCATGTTGAGTGGGCCAAAGCTGTGAAGGAGTTGTATTTGCCTGGTTTGAGGGATTATGTTAAGAGTCATTATCCTTTGGGGCCTGTGTGGAATGCTACAGGAAAAAAAGCGGCTTCTGCTCCACCAAAAGCTCCAACACCTGGTGCTCCTGCTCCGCCACCTCCTCCACAGACCTCTCTCCTCAGTTCTGAGTCTTCTCAGGCATCTTCGTCATGCCCCAACGAAGGGATGGCTGCTGTTTTTCGAGAAATTAGTTCAAAGCCTGTTACTGCAGGTAGTTCTCTATCTCTTTCTCCCCTCATCCTCCCAGCTTCTCTCTTTGTTGTATATTGATACGTTAAGTAGCTGATATGTGATCTATTTTAATTTCTACCTAGGCCTGAGAAAAGTCACTGATGATATGAAGACCAAAAATCGGGGAGATAGAACTGGTATTGTTGCTGCTGCTGCTGGTGGAAAAGAAGTTCACACTGCTTCACCTTCGGTCTCTAAAGTAGGACCTCCCAAACTAGAGCTTCAAATGGGTCGTAAGTGAGTATGCATAATACATAGTGTGGGTTGCTGTTACGTAAGAAGTTGATGCTAGTATGTAACTATCGTGCCTTTTTCACAGGTGGGTTGTTGAGAATCAAATTGGAAGAAAGGACTTACTTATTGATGACTGTGATGCAAAACAATCTGTGTACCTTTTTGGGTGCAAAGACTCTGTTTTGCAGATTCAAGGTAATTATTATTAATTAATTTGCTGGATTTTTCTTGCAGTATGTAATTACATGAATTACTAGTCCTACCAATCATTGCTGAGAATTTTGTATTTTCACCTTGTGTATGCAAATTTAGAAACTGACAACCGACTTACTATCATTCTAAATTTTGCAGCAAAAGTCAACAATATTACAATTGACAAATGCACGAAGATGGGAGTTTTATTCAGTGTGAGTTTGGAATATATTGGAAGTATTAAGAATCAATAAGGTTTCTGATTTATAAAACATTGTATCTTATTCTATGTTATTGTTCTGGATAAATAGGATGTTGTAGCTGCTTGTGAGATAGTAAATTGCAATGGTGTTGAGTTGCAATGTCAGGTATAAGTTCCTTTCCTCTAAAATATGATGAAAGCATATACAGAAATTTGTGAAGTTAAATCATCTGGTCAAATAAAAAAAAGAAGTGATGTCTGATTGAATTTCGATAAGTTATTCTCTTAGATTTTTTCTGTATGTGCTTTCCTTTTTAATGTTTTCTAATCATATATACTCTCTTGAAAATCATTGTTTGACTTAGAAAATGAAGCGCAGTTCAGGGGGGGTTATTGGTTGATTTGAGTTGTGTCTATTTTTTTGTGCGTATCTAGGGTTCAGCTCCTACAATTTCAGTGGACAATACGTCCGGTTGCCAGATATATTTAAGCAAAGATTCTTTGGGGGCATCCATAATGACAGCCAAGTCAAGTGAAATCAATGTTATGATTCCCGGTGCTAAGCCTGAAGATGATTGGGTAAGCTTCTGCCTTGCTGTTAAAATATAATCTTAACAGTGATCAATTCCTATACAGAAATATCTTTACTTCTGCGGCTGCAACATATACTAAATCTAATTAGGGCCTGATCAAATTGGTTGTTTTCTTCAAAATGTGTAGATTAAATTGCCATTGCGACCTCTAATAAAATTGTCATATGCTGATTTATAGGAAATATAGGTTTATTTCTCGACTCCAACAATAGAGTTTAAATTGTTCAAGACCATATTTATACCTACTCCCCTTCTCTTGTATAAATTAATGTGGGTTTAATCCATCTTTTTCCTTTCTTCCCCAACTTCCTTATCCTTTTGAGCCTCTTCTTTTCCCCCATATTTTCATTCCAAATTTTGGTCCTCATCAACCCTAATTGTAAAATTTGTCGGGTATGTTATAAAAATTATCATTTGAGTTTTTTAAACTTAATACATGGAGGTATCACAGATGCATAATAGATTATTGAATGAGTATGTTCAAATGGTTCCTTGACTATATTGTTCATCATGTCTTTTTGTTGTAGGGGGAGCATCCTCTGCCACAACAGTTTGCCCATGTATACAAGGATGGCCAGTTTGAATCAACTCCGGTCTCCCACTCTGGAGGCTAGTGGAGACTTTCAGCTGCAGATATAGGTCTAATTCTTTTATTTAATTCATTTCCTTGGACAGTTGACAGTGCCTTCGATTATTTTTCCCTTGATTTGTTTGCTGTCTATATAATTGGGACAAGTTCATCATTTATTTATTGGTTATGCATTTGCTTATCTTTGGTTTAAAAAAAAAAGAAAACCACTGGAAATTTCTTCCAGATATTTTTTGAATTGTCTGCTTATGGAAGACTGGCTTGCCGTAAGGTTTTTGCTATGTATTTGTTTATTGGTTTGTTTATCTTTGCTCTTTCAAATCAGTAATCTGTGCAAACAAGATTAAGAATAGAACTGTATAGTTTACATGGAAACAAAACCATATAGTGTGAGACAATTTTCGATCCATATATTCTTTTTTGTTTAGATCTTAAGCACATATCTAGTCAACATTCCCAGCAAAATTAAGAGCAATCACTAAAACTTTTTACCCATTTGGATGAAACTGGAACCAGAATCATTTCTCAGAACAAAATTTGAGTACTTGATAAATTTAGGGTACAGCAGTTATAGAGTAGCACAGAAGTTTAAGAAGAAAAAAAAATTCCATAATCAGCAAACTCCAGTTTTTGTTCTCATGTTGGATGACTGGTTAACTTTTTGATATAAAAACTGTATTTTCTTATGAACAAAGGTTTAGAAATATTGAAATGAGGTGTGAATCTGCTCCTATCTCTTTGTACTTTTTGTTGTTTTTTATTCTGTATTGTGGGACTATGCTAATTATTTCTTTTGTTTCCTAAGTTTGGATGCTTCCCTTTGGGTCATTGCAACTCTTGCTCAAACTAACCAGCCAAAATGGTGGGAAAATAATGCTCAAAATATGATTGACATTCATTCTACTCAAGAAATTTTGAGAGATAAATTAGTCATTGATGAATTCTATAGATCGATGTTTGAACTATTGAAGTGTGAAATTCACTTTTAGTTTAATTGATTCATTTCCTAGATAAGTTTTATATCAAACTTATATTGGAGGTAAGAAATTTGAACATGAAATTGTTGTTTAAAAAAAATGAGCAAGGCTTGATCGAGCTCCAGTTTGGTTCAAGTTCAGTGCTACAGTGACAAACTTAATCAAGTGGAGCTCGAGCTTGCTCTACTTTGGCGAGCTCAAGTGTTTATCCAAAGCAAAGCTTGTCAGCTCCAGCCCAAGACTCACTTGGGTTTGTATCCTCTATTTGCTCTTCATCTTTCCCAATTCCCAGCAATCAATTCATAATTGAAAAAACATAATTATGGGTAATATTATTTACTTCTTATTATATTTTCCCAGTTCAGTGTTATCAAATGGTCTGTAAATTTATCCTGCACCCTCTTTGAACATTTCCTCAAAACTTTCTTAAATTTTAACTGAAATCTTCTAACTAAAAATTGTGACTAATTCCTGAGATACTATCTCACTAAATATAGTCATTTACATTATCTTCGTTTTGAATAAAAACCGATAAATAAGATTGTTTATATTTTAAATAAATAATACTACAAATACATATTTTAAATTATTTAGTTAATAATAAATGGAAACATCTTATAGACGGTTAAATTTGTCAATTCTTTTTACTCTAGATACTAGGGTTTAAAAATTAGAATGAATTAATCAATCAGACCAACACCTATAAGAAAAAATAAAAATGGTTTGTTAAAATATAATTGTAAAAGTTAGATTATACTAGATTGAAATCTAATAGTTCAAAACTTAGGGTAATCTTAGTTGTTGATATCAACAAAAAAAAAAAATTTATTGTTGAAACTTGAACCAAACCTCGTCACTTTAGAATATATATGTCATACAATTAAGCTTATTTTTACATTAAAATAATTAATTATGTAAATTTATTTTTAATATAATTTTAACATTTATTTAAATAGTAATCAATTCTACCATTTGTTGAATCAAACTGTCCACTTCATCACCTCAACATCCGGTCCAAGTGTGAAAACATTGCTAAATACAAAGATTTGTTGAGTTAGACTTTGTCTTTACTTACAAAATTGTGTATAACAAGAATTTTGGGCCAACAACCTTTAAGGCTCCAGCCCGCATCCAAAGTTTATGGATTTTTTTTAGGCCGAACAACTATGTCCCACCCAAGGTTTGACGTTTTCTCAAAAGTCCCCCCTTTAACTATAGAAACACCAAATACCCACCCATGGCCGGTTAGATTTAACAAAACCCTAACGCCTAAAAATTTTATCTCTTTTTGCCCCCCTAAACTTTAAAAACTAAAATTTTCCCTCAGCCTAAGTTTTAAAAAATAGCAGTTTCACCCTAGGGTTTGGTTTTGAAATCTCCGGCGACCGTTCCGGCTCCATTGTCGATGGCCTCTCCCTCCCGAAGCAGCCTCTCCTTCCGGTGAATGTTTTCCTCCCATTTGGAGGCTCGATCGGCGTCGGCTTCGCCTTGGGAGACGAAGAACTTCGTCAGGAAAGACGAAGTTCTTCGTCTCCCAAGGCGAAGCCGACGCCGATCGAGCCTCCAAATGGGAGGAAAACATTCACCGGAAGGAGAGGCTGCTTCGGGAGGGAGAGGCCATCGACAATGGAGCCGGAACGGTCGCCGGAGATTTCAAAACCAAACCCTAGGGTGAAACTGCTATTTTTTAAAACTTAGGCTGAGGGAAAATTTTAGTTTTTAAAGTTTAGGGGGGCAAAATTAGATTCTATTTTAGTTTATTTTTAATATTATAGCAAAAATGACAATTTTACCCTTACCACCGTTAGGGTTTTATTAAATCTATCCGGCCATGGGTGGGTATTTGATGTTTTCATAGTTAAAGGGGGAACTTTTGAGAAAACGTCAAACCTTGGGTGGGACATAGTCGTTTGGCCTTTTTTTTATGATAAACAAAAGTTTTGAGTGGATCGTGTAAAGTTAAGAAATATGAGATCTTCTTTCATAAATCTCATCAGATTTTTCCCTTTTTTCTTTTTTTATTCCACGACGGCGATTTACAGGCTTCTCCAATGAAATCGCCACCCAATGTCATTAACAACAAAACTGGCCCGTCTCTCTTCTCCAACAAAATCATCACTCAATGGGAAACCCATCTTCAGACCAACCATAAACCTCTCAATCTTAGAGAGCCATTTGCCAAAATGTCAAAATTTAAAACTATTCACTCAGATTCTCTCTCAAATGATTCTTACTGGCTTTATTACAGACACCTTTGCTGCAAGTAGGCTTTTCAAATACTCCACTGACTTAGACATCGATTACTCTATTAAAATCTTTAGTTACGTTCAAAATCCAAATGGGTTCATTTTTAACACCATGATGAGAGCATTTATTCAGAGAAACTTTCCTCAAAAAGCCCTTTTTTTGTACAAACTTATGCTGAATGACAATGTGGGTGTTGATAATTATACTTACCCACTTCTTGTTCAAGCTAGTGCATTACGTTTATCAGTTTTTGAAGGGAAGTTGATTCATGATCACGTTGTGAAAGTGGGTTTCGATTCAGATGTGTATGTTAATAATACATTGATAAATATGTATGGTGTTTGTGGAAATATTAGTGATGCACGTAAACTCTTTGATGTAAGTCCTGTGTTGGACTTGGTTTCATGGAATTCTATCTTGGCAGGTTATGTTAACGCGGGAAATGTAGAGGAGGCAAAGTTTATTTATGATAAGATGCCTGAAAGGAACATAATTGCTTCAAATTCAATGATTGTGTTGTTTGGTAGAAGAGGCTATGTGAGTGAGGCTTGTAGGTTGTTTAATCAAATGCCTAAGAAAGATTTGGTTTCATGGAGTGCGATGATTTCTTGTTATGAGCAGAATGAGATGTACGAGGAGGCTTTGGTTATGTTCATGACAATGAATGATCATAAAGATATGGTGGATGAGGTTGTGGTTGTTAGCATTCTTTCTGCCTGTGCACATTTAATGGATGCGAAGACAGGGAAATCGATCCATAGTTTATCTGTGAAGATTGGAATTGAATCTTATGTTAATCTTCAAAATGCATTGATTCACATGTATTCAAGTTGTGGGGAAATAATTTCGGCTGAGAAATTGTTCCATGCAGGTTACAGTTTGGACTTGGTATCTTGGAATTCTATGATATCAGGGTACTGGAAATGTGGCTCAATTGAAAAGGCTAGAGCTTTATTTGACATCATGACTGAAAAGGATATTGTGTCTTGGAGTGCAATGATTTCTGGCTATGCTCAAAACGACCACTTTTCTGAGACCTTGGCATTGTTCCAGGAGATGCAACTTTATGGGATTCAGCCTGATGAGACCACTTTGGTGAGTGTCATCTCAGCTTGCACCCACTTGGCTGCCCTTGACCAGGGCAGGTGGATTCATGCATATATAAGGAAGAATGGACTGAAGATTAATGTCATTCTGGGTACCACCCTTATAGACATGTACATGAAACTTGGGTGTGTGGAAAGTGCATTGGAGGTTTTCCACGGGATGGAAGAAAAGGGGGTTTCTACTTGGAATGCTCTCATCCTTGGCTTTGCGATGAATGGCTCGGTGGACAAGTCACTTTACACGTTTTCAGAGATGAAGAAAAGCAGTGTAGTGCCAAATGAGATAACATTTATGGGGGTTCTTGGGGCTTGTCGACACATGGGCTTAGTAGATGAAGGGCACCGCCATTTTAATTCCATGATTCAAGAGTACAGTATAGAACCCAATATTAAGCACTATGGATGCATGGTTGATCTTCTAGGGCGTGCAGGTATGCTCAAAGAAGCAGAGAAACTCATTGAGACTATGCCCATGTCACCAGATGTTGCTACTTGGGGTGCTTTGCTTGCGGCATGTAAGAAACATGGTAACCATGAAATGGGGGAGAGGATAGGAAGAAAGCTTGTTGAACTTCAACCTGATCATGATGGGTTCCATGTATTACTGTCCAACATACATGCATCAAAAGGTAATTGGGATCATGTTCTTGAGGTGAGGGGGATGATGATGCAACGTGGAGTGGTGAAAGTCCCAGGCTGCAGCATGATTGAAGCAAATGGAATAGTTCATGAATTCCTGGCTGGCGATAAGACACACCCACAGATGAATGAGATTGAGGATATGTTAGATGAAATGTCAAAGAGATTAAAGATTGAAGGTTATGCACCAAATACACATGAAGTTTCACTTGACATTGATGAAGAAGAGAAGGAATCCACTCTATTTAGACATAGTGAGAAGCTTGCGATTGCCTTTGGGCTTATAAGTATAATTCCACCAACACCAATACGGATAGTCAAGAATCTGCGAATTTGTAATGATTGTCACACTGCGGCAAAGTTCATTTCCAAAGCTTTTGATCGTGAAATTGTGGTAAGGGATCGTCATCGTTTTCACCACTTTAAGGAGGGTTCTTGTTCGTGCCTGGATTATTGGTAGCAGATTATCATGCTCAGGCAAATCGATTTAATTACTTTGTTGATGAGATCACCTGCAGAACTTGTCTAGTTCACCAATGTGAATTATGTATTCTGTTCAGTTCAGTTGTGCAACGGGTCTGCCCGACATGGCATTGATAGGATACCCTGCCTTCGAGCAAAGCTTAATTGTAGCAACAAAGAGCTCAGTCAGTGAGGATTTATGCGGCTACTTGTGTTGAGAAGTGAAGGCAGGCAGTAGTTACAACGTGCCATGTTAAAGGACAATTTGGAGGTAAAGCCACTGAATTGTGGAAATTTTCAATGGAAAATCACTGTAAATTTTTATTTCACAAAGAGGCCAGTTTTCCTCAAACTCATTACTGTGCTGGACTTCAAGCATGGGGTTTATATACCCTATTTATTTCCATGCATGGCACTGGTTTGGAAGATACCAAAGTTCAGAAGGTGCCACCAAGCATCCAGGTACATGAGCCCTTTCTATTATCAACTAAATATACGTCATGTTACTGCTTGAAAATAAATCCGTGCCATTTTGTTATGTAGGGTTTTGAGCCAGACTCCTTTATCCAAAGATTGCTTAAGCAAACATGTGGTAAATTGATAAGAGCTTTAAAGAACACATTTCAATGGTTAGGATTGTTTTATTATATTGGTATAACATGCCCAGTACAAATGTAGTTCCTCCAAGCAGATTTGCCTAGATTTTTCTAAAGTTGTGTCCATTTCTGTTTGCTAATTGAATTAGACTTCTGTTTGATCTGCAGGTTGTCATTTAGCTGAGGTGATTATCTGTAGGAGAAAAGTTCTCCAATCAGTGTCTATCCTGTATACCGGTGATTGTCGTTGTGTGATGTATCTGACATTGTAATAGTACTTGAAACAATACCTGCGGTGGGGTCCACCATTCTAGGCTATTAATTTGTACTTCGTTTTGTGTCATTGTACTCAACAAAAGATATTTGCTGTGCATTTCTTGTATGCTATCCTGCACTAATACTGAAAGATTCTGCCTACCCTATAGCCCTAGTTTTAAAATCTCAAGTGATTTGTCATTGTTTTAGAAGTATTAGCAGATTATGTGATTGGGTGTCTTTTGCTTTGGCTTTCTTGCTGAGAGGAGACGGGAAAATAGGGAAGAATTTTTATGTTATTCAATCAAAACAATATTATAAAGAATAGGAAAATGCATGGAAAATGATATACTGAATTTGATCCCTTGTCTGTGTGTTGGGTTTCTCTAGGGAAGTAGCAAGCTTCATAAAGCTGTGTTAAAATCTCTTTTTCCTTTTAGGCTCTCCTTTGTGTTGCGGCATAGGTGAAGAGAGACCTTATGTTCCCCCTTGTGCTTGACAGATGAGAGAGTCACATATCCTAATTCCACTCCTGCTTTTGTCTTTTTCCTTTTTAGACCCTTAATATCTCTTTTGGGTTGATTGTAGGAGAGACCTTGCAAGGTCTCTGATCTGATGGCTCAGTGTAATTGTGAGTTTGTTGACGGTCGGGTGTTTGACACATGTTGAAAAAACGTAATGATGATCACATTGGATCTGGGGATAAACATTTTTGTCACGTGTTTTTAATTCTAAAACAGATCAATTTATATAAATGAATTTTTACAGTTAATTTATATATTAAAAAATACTTTAAAAAAAATAAACTACTCTGAACCGATTTAGAGCACACTTTTTTGGATGGTGCAAGTGCAACCAAAATCTATATACCGCCCGCGACTTCTTTCGCAGTACTGCACAGCCACGTGGGAGAAAGTGACCGCCCGTCTTCTTTTTCGCTTTTCTAATAACATGATGCATAATCCAAAAACCATGGTAGCTTGAGTACTACGACTTTGAAATTTGATTCTATTCCCATTTTACCCTTCTGCTTTCATAATTTCCACCATGTGGTGGAAATGTGAAAAGACAATTTAATCCTTCCAGCTCCACGAGGTAGTTGAATTTCGTTAAGAACCTGCCACTCTAAAAACTCTTACCGTTAGTATTTCTCTCTTTGTTTACATTTGACACTCACTCTCACTTTCATCTCCCATGGCTACTTTCACTCTGTTCTTCTCTCTCCTTCTCCTCCAAGCTCTTCCTTTCTCAAGTATACTTAATTACTCTCTACTTCTGCTTAAAGTCTTGAATTTGTCTAATAATTTGTTCCATGGTGTTTTGTGTAGGTTCGCAGTCGTTTATTGGAGTGAATTATGGGCAAGTAGCTGATAATTTGCCGCCACCGGAAGCTACGGTCAAGCTTCTAAAATCGACGTCCATACAGAAAGTCAGGCTGTACGGAGCCGATCCAGCAATCATTAAAGCACTGGCTAATACCGGAATCGATATTGTCATCGGCGCTGCTAATGAAGATATTCCAGTTTTGGCTTCTGATCCTAACGCCGCCGCTCAGTGGGTGAACACAAACGTCTTGCCTTTCTACCCTGCCAGCAAAATCATCCTTATAAACGTCGGAAATGAGGTCACAATTTAGAATCTTTTGATCATGATGGAATGTCTTCAAGCAGAAAATGGGAAACAAAGTTTGCATAAAAAAGCTAGCTTTGAGAAAGTGAAAGTTTACGCTTAGACTTTTCTCCAAAATTCAAAATATGTTTCGATTAACGAAAATGTTTTTATTTTAAAAAAAAAGGGGAGTAGTTTTTGTTTTCATCTTATTATTTTTGCTTGTTTTCTGGTGAACTCAATTTAATATGAACCAGTGATGATTTTTGTCAGGTAATGATCTCCAATAACGAAAACCTCATCATCCAGCTCCTCCCAGCGATGCAAAATGTGCAAAACGCCCTCAACTCTGCCTCACTCGGCGGCAAAATCAAGGTCTCAACCGTGCATGCACTGTCCGTGTTGAGTCAGTCAGACCCGCCATCTTCCGGGTTGTTCAACCCGAGTCTCCAAGGCGTGATGAAGGGGTTATTGCAGTTTCTGAAGGATCACGGATCCCCTTTTACCATCAACCCGTATCCTTTCTTTGCGTACCGGGGCGATCCGAGACCCGAAACTCTTGCGTTCTGTCTATTCCAACCTAATGCCGGTCGGGTTGACAGCGGAACCGGCATCAAGTACATGAACATGTTTGATTCTCAGGTGAGTTCAAAAAATACGTTAATCTTCACACTGCTAAATTGTACTGAAGTGACTGAAATATTTCTAAATTATGTATACAGGTTGATGCTGTACACTCTGCTTTGAATGCAATTGGATTCAGGGACCTTGAAATTGTTGTTGCAGAAACAGGTTGGCCTTACTATGGAGACCCCGATGAAGTTGGCCCTAGTGTCGAAAATGCCAAAGCTTATAATGGGAACTTGATTTCTCACCTTAGATCAATGGTTGGGACTCCATTGATGCCTGGAAAATCTGTAGATACTTACATTTTTGCTCTTTATGATGAGGATTTGAAACCTGGGCCTTCCTCCGAACGTGCATTCGGACTCTTTAAACCTGACCTTACTGTAACATATGATGCTGGTCTTTCCAAGAATAGCCAGGTCAGACTTTGAGCCAGGAATTTATTGAAGAAAAATTGAAAATTCTACATTACACTTGCTTTCTTTGTTTGATTTCTTTTATGGGGTTGTTAATATAATTTTCTGTTTGTCATTAGACTCCATCTACACCGAAAACAGTAACAGGTTGGTGTGTGCCCAAGGCTGGTGTCGTTGTTGCTCAATTGCAGGCAAGTTTAGACTATGCCTGTAGCCAAGGCATTGATTGCAGTGCTATTCAAGCAGGAGGTGCCTGTTTTGAACCAAATACTCTAGCATCGCATGCTGCTTATGCCATGAATCTTTACTACCAGAATTCTGATAAAAAGCCATGGAACTGTGATTTCTCACAAACAGCTACACTCACATCCCAAAATCCCAGTAAGTTTTTTTCTAATCTTCAGTTGTACTTTTCAGCTTTTGTCACACTTGTTAGATGCTGAAAGTTAGCCATACAATTGTTTGTATAAAGCCAATAGAGCATAAATGAGCAATTATTCTAAAGGTGTGAACAAGGAGCCATCTTTATGGTGGGGAAAAGAGGAAGTAGAAACCTTACAGAAAAATATTAATACTCTCTCAGTCGTTACTGGATTATCGTCCCCACTCTGTATAATTAGCTCTAAATGCCTACCAGCTTTTGATTACTGTAGCCATCTTCTTCTCTTCATACGTTTATTGTCCCTAAAGCCATAAACTTGAAGTGCCATAACCTTTAGCTTTCATATTGTTGATAAGCACACTTAAAAAACTAGCTGATGAAATTATAAAATCCAAAGTTATATAAAATTCATGCCAGAAACTTATAGTTTTCAATATAGGATCCAATTCTCATACCCTGCACATAAGATCTTAATATACTATCATACTCTGCAGTCTCAACGCTAAAGCATGTTGACTGTGTGCTAACTCTCTGCTACTCATAAGTAAATATTGCAATGTCATATTACCACACATCGTACGATTATAACTGAAAAATGTGATAGTAACTTTGATATCAAATAATATAAATTTTGGAAGAACCACACTTTAAAAGTTGGCTTTTGAAATTGGAGAGTTCAAAATCATATAAACTTACATTAAAAACTCATACTTTTTAATGTAAGATCTAACTTTCTTACTTTACACTTGAGATTCTAACATTATGTAAATAAATGGTTTTGTGATTTTAGGTTACAGTGGCTGCAATTATCCTGGTGGGAGTACCTGAAAACTCTTGGAGAAGAAATTCCCAGACTGACAAATATAATAAAGGGCTTTGGGTGAATCTTGTGGTTGGTAATTATAGCTTTAATTGTAAAAGCCTTGTGCTTTATTTAAGCGTAGATTGCAGAAAGTTGATGATGGGGAATAAAGTGTAACTAAGTGGAATAAATCCTTTGCATGCTTAATTTAGAAATCTTCAATTACAATAATGTGATTTGTAAGAATCTTGGAACTCTGTAGGTGTTTTATTTATTTATCATATGCTCAACCGCAGAACTTCTGCATACTGTAACTTGCAACGGACGCATCTGATCTGACGTGTAAATTATTGGGGTGCTGCTTTGGGAGTGATTTAGGCCCTCCCTCTTTCAAATAGTCCAAAGTTTGAATAAAATAAAATGATTTTATTTCATTTACTGTTGGATTGTGATGGCGTCATCAAATTGTCTGGAATTGTGGGACTACAATAATGTATTTTAAAATTCAAAAAGGCAAAAAGCTTGAGCGATCCGTTGTCGTCCAGCGGTTAGGATATCTGGCTTTCACCCAGGAGACCCGGGTTCGATTCCCAGCAACGGAATGTTTTTCAATTTTTTTTTTTCATATTTTACATTATTATTGATTTTCAATCTTTGAAAATAATTATTTCACATAGTTTTCCGTTTTCAAAACTCATGATTTTTCACTTTCTAAAATTTTACATAAGTTTTCACTTTTATTATTTGTTTTTGAATATTTTGCATGAGTTTTTCTATCTTTTAAATATTTTACAAGGTTTATTTTTTTGTGATGGTTTTTATCTAATTTTTAAATGCTCTACAACATCTTTTAAAATTTTTTACACAAATTTTATTTACTTATGGTTATTTATTTAAAATTTAAATGTATTCAAATGATTACTATTTTAAAAATACTTTACAAGATACGTAATTTACTTATAGTTGTTTTAAAGATGTTTCAGACCAATTCAAACAGAGGAATCAAATTTAGATCTATAATTTACTATACTTCCATTTATAAAATTGACATGTTATGCCAACAAATATGTATATGTCCTAATTTATTTTCGAAATTTTATATTTTACAAATGAGTTGTATATATTTTTCTCATTCTTATATTTATTTATTGTATTTTATACCTGAGTTTTATTAATTTTAAAATTTAGGGATAATTTTTTATTTTTAGTTTTGCCCTACAATTTAATTGTCTTCACCATTTTAAAGTTGTTAAACTTAAAAGGCTGAGAGACTTATCCCCACCTAAGGTATAGTGAAATCTTAAACTCTCATCCTCAAACTTTCAAAAATCCAAACAAATTTTTATTAAAAATTTTAATTAAAATTAGGGATAAAACCATCATTTATTAAAAAATTTAAAATTTTATCACATTTTCCTCTTCAAGTTTAAAATATATACAATTTTCCTCCAACCTAAAATTTAAAAACTAACAAGTATCCCCTAAAATTTGTTCCTCTTCTCTTTGATGTTGATTCACCGTCTTCGGTGGTTGATCGTCCTCCCTTCCACCTTATTTCTCTCTCCGGTCACTCTCCCTTCCCTCTCCAACTGAGATGAAAACCATTCATCTTCATTTCGATTGAAGACGATCAAAGAGGAAAAGAAGAGTGATCAGAGGGAGAGATAAAACAACAAGGAGGATGCCCAACAATCGGAGAAGACAAATTGACGTCGGAGAGAAGAGGAACAAACTCTAAGGGATATTTGTCAATTTTAAAACTTTGAGTTAAAAGAGAAATTGTAAAATTTCTAAACCTAGAAAAAAAAATATAATAAAACTTAAATATTTTAATAAATAACAGATTTCTCTTTAATCTTAAATAAAAATATTAATAAAAATTTATTTATAAATAAATATTTAATTTTTTTAAAATGAAAAAATAAAAGTTTGAGATTCCATTATAACTATAGTGGGAATAAGTCTTCTGGCCAACATAAAATAATTTGCAGCGGGGCCGGGACGCCTCTTGCATAAATTCTCACCTAGCAATTTGCAAGAAGCAGATATTCGACTCAAACTAAGTGCTCCGTTAACATCTAAAAAGCTACAACGTCTGGCCCATAATGATGCTTGTCTTGTCAATTTTTCCCAATACACTTTGGTTGGTTGAAGTGGACTGGATTTGAAATTAATTCAATTATTTTTCTAAGTCTTCTTTAAATAATATTTTATGTAGAAATGGTTGATTATATTCCCCAAATTCAGTTTTTTGAGTCAGTAAAAACGAAGAGATGAAGTAAATAATTAGAATTTGTCTTTATCCACTTATTCAGAGTTGACCCAATAATATAATATTATTCCAAATTTTTTTATTTTTATAATTCAAGTTGCACCTCCTAAATTAAAATTTATTGACCCACTTATTCAAATTTGTCCTCTTATTCTTCCTTAGTCTTAGCTTTAATTTTGTTGTAGGGTTAGTTGTTGATCATTGGCCAATATTAATAGATTTGGAAAAAAAAAAAAAAGTAAGAAATAATTTATTTTCAAACACTGTCAGTACCTTACCGGCCCGGCAACAGAAAAATTATGAAATCGGAGCAGCAGCAGCAGCCACAAGGCATGACACGTAAGAAAAAAGTGGGGCTGGCGGCGTCAGTCAGTAACAAGTCTAAAACTATTACCAAACCCTTGCCCCACATAACGTTACCTCATTCTCTCTCTCTCTCTCTCCCTTTCTTTCTATTTCAGTCCAGTCTAATCCATCACTTCCAAACTTCACTTTACCTTAAACTCAGCACTTTGGCTTTCTTCTTCTCTTCTGTCTTTGATTAAGAAAATCTAACCATAATTTCAATAAGCTAACTTTCATTTACAGATATTTAAATTCATCATTTCATTTTCTCAATATAGTCAACTTGAAATATAACTTTAGGGCTCATGTCAAGAAAATCAATTTGATCGACGGCGGACATGTCTGTTTCGGAGTTGAAAGAGCGCCATGCTGCGGCTGTTGAATTGGCGAACAATCTCAGAGAACAGTTGAAGCAGAAGCGCCAGCAGTTACTCGATACAGACGGTAAAGATGTTTTTTTATTTTGAAGATTTTTGTTGTTGTTGTTGTGTTTAGATCTGAATTGAATTTTATTGCAGTTGCTGGGTTTGCGAGGGCCCGTGGTGAAACTCCGGTCAGCTTTGGTCCAACGGATCTGGTTTGTTGTAGGACCTTGCAGGGTCACACTGGCAAGGTGATTTCTATTGGACAAATTTTTTTTATGATGTTTGGAAATTATATAAGAAAGACTCATGATTTGGATTAGAATACATGCAATTTTTTCTTTTCTAATCTGTGTTTGCGAGTTTTCATATGATTGGTTTGGAAATTTTGGAATGGAGTGAGGAATTAGATGGTTAACAGCGGGTTAAGAAAAGCAAAGATTGCTTGATTTTGATGGATTTTCGTTTTAGATTGTGTTTTTCGAGTATTGTGCTTAGTGCTGAAACCATTGCTTAATTTCCAAGATCCATAGTTTATGATTTAGAGGTAGCTTTGTGCTAATGGACTATGGAGTGTACAGTGTAGGATGGAATATGGGAAGAGTAAAGTGACTGATAGTTTCTCATGGTTGATGGCTAAAATAGAATGTTGAAGAGTCCTAATGGTTAAGCAAATGGAAAAATTTTATATAATTCGGCAGAGTGTATGAGACAGTGTGTTGATGGGCAAAAAATAAAGCAATGATGTGTAACGAATAAAATTTTGAGACTGCTAGGTAAACAAATTTCTAAAGTCTGTCAGTTGCGAATTACTTCATTTTTCTTCCTTTGTGGTGGTTTTAAATAATTTTTTCCTCTATGGAATTTGTAGGTATATTCACTGGATTGGACTCCTGATAGGAATCGTATTGTCAGTGCATCTCAAGATGGACGATTAATAGTGTGGAATGCTCTTACTAGCCAGAAAACTCATGCCATAAAACTCCCTTGTGCGTGGGTAATGACGTGTGCCTTCTCCCCCACCGGTCAATCTGTTGCCTGTGGTGGTCTTGATAGCGGTTGCTCCATTTTCAATCTGAATTCACCTACTGACAAGGACGGGAATTTGCCAGTATCACGAATCCTTAGTGGGCATAAGGGTTACGTATCTTGCTGTCAGTATGTTCCAGATGAGGACACTCACTTGATTACCAGTTCTGGTGATCAAACATGTGTTTTGTGGGATATTACTACAGGCTTAAGAACTTCTGTTTTTGGAGGAGAATTTCAGTCTGGACATACTGCTGATGTACTAAGGTATGTTATGTGATTCCTATTTAGCAGGTTGAAGCTTGTAGCCAGTGCTCTCTGTTTTTTTTTCAAACTGAATTCCTTCATCTAGTAGCTTTCCAAATGTCAAGACATGTTTTCTAGCAATTGAATATCTTGTTGATTTTGTGAGTGAACCCAAGAGAATATAGATTCATCTATGTGAGGTTATGTGATGATAGCAGGAGTCATTTGATATTGGGTTTTGTTAGGTCAGTGCAGACGAGAATTTTGTGTGCTTCAATATCATAATTCATGGGTTTGTATGAATTCAACAGTTTTCATTAGTATGGTGCTTCTATACTAGTGTCACTGCAACAATCAAATTTTTAAGAGAGCTTGTGGCACCCAGCAGATTAAGCTACTTTATGGTATATATGGAATTTTATTAATTTAAAATTTTCTCCTAATCTTGCTATGGCTACCCATAGCTAGGCACCTGTTAATTGTGTTGTAAATTTGCTTCATTGCATATTAAACTGCTTTAGTGAATCTCTTCTTGATGTTTTTCTGGACATTCAAGTATGACAGCAACTTGTGTGATATAGATGAGAACAGTAATTGATGTATTAGTTTACAGATATTATAGTTCAATGCTACTTTACCACTTATCCTTTTCTTTTTCCCCAATTATTTCAGTGTTTCAATTAATCGCACAAACTCAAGATTGTTTGTATCTGGTTCCTGTGATGCTACTGCCCGGTTGTGGGATACCCGAGTTGCAAGTCGAGCAGTGCGTACATTTCATGGGCACGAAGGAGATGTTAACACTGTGAAGTTCTTTCCAGATGGCCATAGATTTGCAACTGGTTCAGATGATGGAACTTGTAGGTTATTTGATGTCAGGACTGGTCACCAACTCCAAGTCTATTGCAAGCAGCATGCGGATAACGAGGTCCGACATGTGACCTCCATTGCTTTCTCCATTTCTGGAAGACTTCTTTTCGCTGGATATTCAAATGGTGATTGCTATGTATGGGACACTTTATTAGCAGAGGTATGTATATCAGTCTGTTCATAATCTTTTGTGTGTATCAATTGATATCTAAATAAAAGCTGTTTAGTTTTGTCACTTTATTTTGTGGGCTTGAATTTGTTGATGCTATCTACATCGATTGGCTGCACATGTTCATTTTTTAACAATAGATGTTTAAGAAGTACTTTTAAGAATGATATTATGTACAGGTGGCCAGCCAGTGAGTGAAGAACATCAAGTTGCACTCATAAATGCATTATATTAGGTTTTAGAGCTAACAATTACAGCCTTTTCTATTGGAAAAGGGATATATTTTGTGAATGCTTTAACTATGTGGACTGGTTTCTTTTTTGAGTGTTAACTTGATCTTTTAAACCCAACTTCAATGATTTTCTGCTGTTTAACTGTCAGTGTCAGAATGTGTGTGTATAAGAGGTGGAAAATCTTTAGATGGGGCATTATAGTGGACTTTTTGGCTTTAAGTACTTTTGCCTGTTTCTTGACAGGATGTTTTGAACTTGGGAACTCTCCATAACTCACATGAGGGAAGAATCAGCTGTTTGGGTTTGTCAGCTGATGGAAGTGCCTTGTGTACAGGAAGTTGGGATACAAACCTAAAGGTTAGTCTGCATATAAATTTTTCCCTTGTCATCTCTTTTAATGCCATGTGATTATGAGAGGCAGTGCCACTTGTTTCAAATCTTGTTTGTTCATTCTAGATAAATTGATGCCAGTGATGAAAAAAAATGAACTGATTCATTCTAGACATGCTGTAGAGAATGATGTGAAGGGTTGGTATAGACATGGGTTTTGCTATGTTCGTGAGTGTATAATGCTCAACATTTAAGTTGTATAAAATGTGCTTTATGATAATTTCATAGTATAGTTTAAAGTTTTCATTTACTTGTGGTTATAGGACCTCTTTTATTGCATTTCCTTTTTGTAGCAGTTAGAAGTATACTGTGTATTTGATATTTATTTTTCCTGTTTATCTCAGATTTGGGCATTTGGAGGGTATAAGAGAGTACTCAATGGAGGAGTTTAAGGCTTCTAAGATGTCTGCCAACTTAGCTTCTGTTTCTCATTGCAATCTTCTGCATCTTACTTCCTCGGTAGATTCATTTGCACTTTTAGTTCGTTAATGTGGTTTGAGAATTTGTAATCTGCATTCTGCACTATTGCTTTTCCTGATCAAAGATGTATGTAATGTACCCTTTGCTTTCTTGTAATCCTTCTGAGAAGAACTTACATTTTGTTTAGATAAGTAAAAGAAAAAGAAATTATTATCGCTTGAGAACTTGATTAGTAGAAGCAGCAACTCTATCCCCTGGTTTTGTGCTACTTCTAGTGTCTGCTTTCATCTGCTTCATGTCACAATTTAAGCAAATCACTGACAAAATGGTTCAAATGGAAGTACAAATTTTATACCAGAACAAAAATGAAATCAAAATTCACACCGCTTAGCTTAATAACATTGCAGGGCGAATACCCTAGAAATCATATTGCGATATTGCTTATATGAGCAGTGGTAAAACCTAACGGGCTTCATGGCATCTATACTTAATCCCGCTTTAGCATTTGGCTGAAAAAAGCCTATGAATTCGGCTCATGATACAAAGAATATTATTATCCCGTAGACAAATAACTGACGCAAATGATTCCTTCTAGCACGACTAAATCCCAGTCCAGACCTTGCAATCTCTATCTTAAAGAAGCCTAGGCTTCTGCAGCCATCTGCCTCTCATTTCATCTACGGAAGAAAAACTAAGGCACAAATACAGGCAAAAAGGATAGATCAGAGTTTTAGCCGTTGGCTACAATCTCATGAATCATATCACTGACATTTTCATCCTCGGATCTAACAGATAGTTTCATTGCAATGTCCTTTGAACTGTCGATTCCAAATTGCAACCGCACAAGCACCTTTACATTGCCGATGAAAACACCTGATAACAGACATGTGTGCGACCTTGAGTTGTTGGGTACAACCTCAGTGCCCTGGACCACCAACAAATTAAAAGGAAAGTAGCATGATATCAGCTTCATGGAAATCACAATGACAGATTATAGAAATGTTTGCATTTTTATGCGATGGCATTTGCATAATGATATAAAGAAGGGAGAGACTATCTCTTTTATCAAAAAACAGAAGTTTAAGGTTTTACGTTTTTTTCTGGCACCAGATTCTAGTATAATGAGCTTCAATATGACAGCACTAGACCTCACAGGGCCACTTTCTTAGCTAATATTCTGCAAGTAGATATTTGCGAGAATAAACTGACCTCACAGGGCTCCATGCCAAGAAGGCTGATGACAGCACTAACAGCTTCAGTCAGGCTTTCCCTTGGGCCAAGGCCATATTCATCAACATGCTCAAAATCTGGACCCATGCTTTCCCATGCATTCCTGAAATTGGAGACGGCCACTTTCATCATGTAATCAGCTGCAACAACCTCAAGGTCCTCCAACTGGTATTCATCTTCCACACCATCATCCTCTGCCTCACCAGTGCTTGGATCAACCTGGTAACACCACCCAGACATTTAATAAATGAAAGCTTCTAAAATGTTTCTTTGTTTGATATTTAATACCTATCACTATGACTCCTTTCAAACTCTATTTTGAAGTTGCAGGTGAATTTTTAAAAAAAAAACCTTTCAGACCATCATGGTAAAACTAAAGTCATGGTGCTAGTACGATCTAGCATGCAAGGCTGAATATGAGATTCTACAAAGAAAGCAAAAGTGAGATACTCATTGGTATAACACTTAGAACAAAATTTCATTTTATAGCATCAACAAATGAGCCCAAATGAAAAGGATTACACTTTAAATAACAATGTTCTGATTAACTCTAAAGAAGCTTCTCCACAAAAAAGAAGCTGTGAGAGTATAAGCAACACATCTTCAGTAATAAGGACAGAATTTTCACCTCTTTAACAATAAATCTGAGCATGTTAGAAAATTTTCCAACTGCTGGGACTCCCTCTGGCTTCTCAAATGCAACAAAAGTTTGTCCAGGTGAATCATAAGGTAGAGATCTTAAAGGTTTTGTTGCTACTTCAGAAAACTCCTCAGCTTCAGAAGCATCCACAATAACAGTTACCTGTAGCAGACAAAGACTTATATTATGAAAGCAATTCCAAGACACAGAAATAAATCACTGTTTTCTAAAGGTATATCCTCACATTTTCTAGTAATTGTTCTGGAATTGTATTAGTGCAGTTGTACTGAAAAACAACATGCCTATCAAAAATGTGCTTGACAACATTAACTGCATATTCTGTTTCTGCTTCAGTAAGCTCAACAGGGGCTGAGGACTGGTACACAGATAAAGAGCAATGCATTAATACTCTTCCAATAGAAATAAATGAAAATAAACAGTAACATAATGCATGAAGTGAAAAGGAAAATCTGGCTACAGAACCTTGAAAAGCTTTCCAAATTCAGAGAACTCAGGAATTGAAGAAAGCAGTTTCTCATAAGTATCAACAGTTGATATAGGGCCGCTTGGAGGAGCACCAAGACTAGTTGGCTTTTTACCCGGGGCTTTCTTTTCAGCAAGTGGCTGTGACTTAACTTCCTTGGGCACAACATTAATATCAAAAGGTTCTTCGGAGGGCTCCTACATTCACAAAAAACATATGAGATGTTGACCTTAATGAATAGCAGAAATTGCATAAGGAACTAAAGAAAACTTACATAGTTTTTCAAACTTGTCTCAAGGTTGGCAAGAGGAACGTCCAATGACCCAAATAGGAATTCTTTCACATCTTTATCAGTTTCAACAACTGCACCATCACCCCCAAGTGTATTCAAGTAAAGTGTTGCCCTATCACGAACCTGCAAACACGGCAGAATATAGAGCCTCTTAAAACAATTGATAGCTCAGGAAACACTTCTAAATGGATGTGAAGTTCTGAAAGGTTTAAAAAAGGTATAGAATTTTAACATATTATCATATGACCTAGAAATTAGCTGTCAACAATTCACATGCATAATCAATAGAGCAAGGTAAAAGAAAGGCAGAACTTAAGAACTTGGTTCATGAAACAGAAACTCACCTCGTCATCACTGTCATAGAGGCAGCGTCTTAATAGAACAAAAATATGTGGCTGAAACACAGTATAACAGAATTCCAACTCAAGTCATTAAACAACAATTTCACCGAGATCTCATAGTTGAGAGAGACAACAAGAGAAAGAAAGTTGGAGGGACAAATAATACCTTCAATGAATCAACCATAGCACCAAACTTAGCTAATGTGCTAACAGCAGCAGCGCGGACAGTTGCATTCTCAAGATGTACACGATTATATATGTATCGAATATATTTGCTGGCATCTGAAGTTTTGGGGCCTTCAATCCCTAGAAAATGGAGTATCTAATAAATATGTGAACAAAATAACAGTTAGAAGACAACCAAAAGGGCAAGAAATAACTAGAACTCAATGAAAAAACAGAAAAATTGATGCGAGAAAATGCAACCTGAGTAGAAAGATACGTAAATTCGCAATCTTCGATGAACTCGCAAAGGTGAAGCAGCCCACTTTCTTTTGCTTCAGGAATATCTCTGATGAGGATCACAATTGAATCCACAATTGCCTTTTTGTATTCAAATCCACCTTCTTCCCTAAGAATGTTGCTCAAAAAGTTCATCCTAAAATAACAGATGACAAACAGAATTTGTTAAATAACAGATGCTCACATTAATGAAAGCAAACATACAAACAAAAAAAAAATTAAAAAAAAAGATGCATCTACCACAAATAAGATATTTGTTAAATAACACGAGCAATGTAACATTGGTCTTACAGAGATCTGTATTTCAGTGGGAACTTTAAGCATAATGATCTAATGGCTTCCACCACAACAATCTTAAACTCATCAGCAATATCAGACATGAAATTAGTTATCTGCTTCATCAGTCGGTCCACACTTGACTCATTTCCAGTCTTCAGAAGGGTGGTAATAGCAAGTGTGGCAATACTTCTATTCTGGTCAGATATTAAACTCTCCATATCGATATTGCAGTTAGTGACAGCCATTGGATGTGTCATTGCTACCTGTAGAAAGGTCAAGCTTATGGTCAGCACAAAAAGAAAATCCTTTTTTCCCACCATGGGCAATAGGAGCTGCATGAGAAAATCCAAATGAAAATGATGAAGTTTCTTCAGATATCTGTCCATGCAATTGTTTAACTCTGGAAGAAATTCCAACAATGTTTCTGAACTTTTCAAACAAAGTTAAAAGGATCAATCCTGCCTACCACCCCAGATTACCTTTGTTATCAAAAACTAACTAATACACCATAATTTCTATCAATTGGTAATTGCATAAAAATATTTTGCAATAATAAAAAGGAAAATTTTCAACCTTGTTCAGGGTCCGGACAGCAGCAAATCTCAAAACAGGCTTGGAAGAACTCAAAAAGAGCTGAAGAACAGTAATTGCAGGAGTCAATTCTCGGCTTGTCACACCACTGAGCTCAGTTATTGCTTTGGCAGCCTCAAAAATCACCATCTCAGCCTTATGGCGCAGACAACTCTCAAGAAAATCATAGAAAGGTCGGTCTCCTGTTTGAGTGTTAGTCGCAGACTCACGAATCACCTGCAGAGTTGTAATAATTATTTCATAATGTTAATTGCAAGAAATTTAAAAAGCAAAATAAAAATATATACCAACAGAAAATTATATGTGCTTCAACAGGAAACATATACCTGAGTGGTGTAACGTATCAAGAGACATTGTGCCAGAGGAGATCGAACAGTTCCCCTTGTCAAACTGGTAACCAACTTACTGACAGCAAGTCGATCATTCTGCCGAATCTGCAAGTTTTAAATTCATAAACCAATTCAGTTTTGCATGCAATCTCAACACATAATTTAATGGCAGCAGTATATTAAAGGATGCCCAAAAGGAACAATCAAATATGCTTGCTCCCTTATAAAATTAGATCATAACATGGCATAGACATACCCAAAATCATTGTAAATGTAATAACAGTCATAACATCTCGGCCATATGCAAAGTGAAAAGTGAGACCCAGGCTATTGTACAGTGATATCATTAAAAGAGAGAATGAATTTGCCATATGATTGTGAGTATTGTCTGAGAAACTGTAAATTTGCATAAATGATATTTAATGGCCAGTGATGAGCATTAGAGCATTTGAAGCCACTGAAAGGATTACACAATAAAATATCTATTAAAAACAAATTTAAAAAATCTCGGGCAAAATATAAGTTTGGAGGAAAAAATCTAGATTAATATACAAACCACGGTAATGGAGGAAATTCACATCACCAACTCCAACTGTATGACATGGTCTAGTAAGGACAAGCTAACAATCACAACTTAACAAGTTCATCACTTTCAAGCATCAATTTTTAAGGCAACTAGATCAGATAATATGATAGACTGGGTGTTAATCCAACAACCAAATTCAAATGATAAAGAGGGCTAGTGGCATGAAAGATACCAACGAAACTAGGAATCAAGCAAACCTGATGAAGCAAAGCTAAAGCATGAAACTGTACAAGGGCTGCCCTTGACTGCACAGCTTCTTGAACCTCATTACTCCATCTTTTCACAATTTCTGGATTTGTCTGTAACAATATCGACATTTGGATTAATATGCAAATTAGCATTATTTTCAATTAAAATATCCAAATCAATCTTCCCCTAGTACAAAAAAATTAACAGTACCTGGAGCAAGTGGATTCCACTGACTAAGGCTGCACTGGCAATCACTGGGTTCTTGTCAACAATTGCTTGTTTCAAGTACCGCTCAATCTGGGTTAAAAGAGTTCCTTCTGTAATCTGGCAAAGCACACGTATAGCATTTGCCCGATACATATCTGTCTTGCTATTCATGTCCTTCATAAGGGAGCTAGTCACAATAATAACCTTTTTGGGAAAAGAACATAGATTATCAGTGACCGTAACTGCAGAGGTGAAAGAACCAGATTATTAGAAACAAAGAGTAAATTCAAAAGGGTATATAACCTCATCAGCTGATGGAGATAGCTCCTTTATCATCAAATACACCATTCTCCTCAAGCCTAGATCTCTTGATTGAAAAAGCTTTGTCACGGCAAAGAAAACTTCTGTGGCTTCAATCTACAAATTTAGAGCATGCAGACATCATTGAGATGCAGATCATTGTAGCATAACACAACATTTTCACTCAAACTACTCATTTAATGCAAAAACGAAACATAGAACAATGATTCCTCATACATATCATAAAATACTAAATAATGATGGATCTAAACATTCTTTTTGTAACTAATAATTCAAATAACAGAACCATAAAATTAAAGTTACCTTAGTGAATGTCTCTCCTTGGTTCAGTAAATAGAGAAGCTTTGTTATGACCTGAAAATTATAAATGTGTCAACACATAATATGGCTATTACATGAATACAGACAGATCAAATAAAAAGATTGACTGCCTACAGAACCTGAGAGCATCTTCTAGCATCGAGTTGAGGATCATTGAAAACTCTAGCTTCTTGCAGAACCGCACCCTTCTCAATTCCCAAAAATGGAGAGTACTCCGCTGTTTAATGGCAGCAATTACACATATAATCATGATTTGGTTTCTTGACAACAATAAGTTCAACAATGAGAATAATTACACAGCCACCAGATCCAAAATCACCAAACACTTCCTTCAGATCAGGTGAAATTAACCGTAACTACACACAATTAATAATCCACATTGCAATTTCAAACTATAAAACCTTACCTAATCAGATTAATAAAAAAAACAAAACCATCAAAATGAAACTGTACAATCACAGTACTGGATCCACAATTACAACTAAAACGAGCTAAACTACACAGATCCAGAAACTACAGCTGATCTAACACTATTAACCTAAGATTTGTAAATCAAACAAAATTAAATCGAAGAAATGAAATGAAATTGTAAAGGCTTCAGGTACCTTCGTCGTCACGATCGTCATCTTTTTTCACGAGAGGCTGAGCCATCGCTGAATCGAATGATTGAATCTCTTGAGATCTGTAAAAGATTCTAAGAGTTTCTGTCTCTCTGTTAGAATTACGGAACGTAGCAGCGAAATTTTCAGGAAGACGAGGCTCGCTCGCTCTGGCTCGGTGTTGTCTGTTTGTGTTGTGTGTACTAAGGGAGGAAGTTTGACGGGAGATTTCGAAAGATGGTGGGTCGTGAATTGCGTGCTTGAAGGGAGTGCAGTATTTGCTGTTGAGAGGACTGGGCTTATGAAAACTCGCCACGTCATAAATGAAACTACTGTCCCTTCATTTCAATAACATGATTTTCTTTTTATTTTTCTAATGCTTTGTGCATCTTGGTCAAACAATTTAATGTAGAGATGTAATTTGGGTTAAACCTAAATATTTATTTATTTATTAAATTTTATTATTATTGATAAAAATAAAATTATTATTTATTAAAAAATTTTTAAAAACTAAAAATTTATTATATTTTTTACCCCTATATATAGTTTTTTAACAAATTCTTTTTACTTAAAATTTCAAAAATAAATAATTTTCTTTAGAGTTTTTCAACCACCATTGCCATTGGTCAAAGATAGCAATGATCAATTTCTCTCTTCCTCCCAGTTTCTCTCTTTATCATGATCCATTTTCAACCATTCTCATTTGACAAAATCAACCGATGACTATTATTTTACTCATCTTGACGAAGATGAACTGTCTTTGTCTTAGATGAAGGAGATGAATTATCGTCATCTTCATCTAAAGACAAAGTCGTGTCTTTGTCGGTCACTTTCGCTGGTTGTTGATAGTTGGGAATTGAATGTCATTGAGAGGGAAGCATGGAGGGATAGATAGCACAGTCATCGCCATCGAAAGTGGTGATTGTAAAAACCCTAAAGGGAAAATTTGCATTTTTCAAACTTTGAGTGAGGGCATTTTGTTAAATATTTAAATCTGGGAGGAAAATATGATAATTTTTTATATATTTTTTATAAATAATAGTTTTATCCTCGATACTATCAATAAAATTTAATAAACAGATGAATATTTATATTTTTAATAGTTAATAAATAAGAAATTGAGTTTACATTAAACCTTAAGTGGGAAATAGTCATTTGGCCTTTATAAAATAACTCAAATCTTGCCTTGGATTTAGGTAAAATGTAAGAGGTGGGAAAAAGACTTGGGCTTTATATTTAGTTTTATAAACAGCAACGGCAAGACTCCCGATCTTGTCTTGGATTTCAGTTTTTTGAACAAAAGACAGGAGAACTTGAGTTGTTGAATCTCCTTGTTTTAGGTGTTTCTGTTTTTCTTTTTGTGTGGATTTGCATAGAGACTTGAGAAGATGGAGAAGAGGAAGATTAAGTTTATTACGGGAGAATTGTGGTGGTATGTCGAGGAAAGGGTGGGGCAGCAAGGTAAAGTGATTGACATTTTCCTATAATAGATCCATTATAGGGATAACGAACAAGGATAAAGATAGAAAATGAAAAATTTGAACCCACCAAGCCCCGATTGCCATCTCTAAAAGAACAAATAAAGGTGATAAAAATAAAAGGGGTTTGTTCAAATAAATATTAGTATTTTTGAACTTTTTTCTATTTTACTTTTAATGGGCCAACATGTTATTTTTTATTAAGTTTGAAAGAAATGACGTTTTTATAAAATATATCAACAATTAGGGCTGGACTTGAGCCAAGCCAGCTCGAGCTCGAGCTCGAGCTCGACTCAGCTTGGTTCGAGCCCGAAATGAGCCGGGCTCGATCGAGCTCGAGCTGGCTCAGATTGGCTTGGTAGATTTTTTTTAAAATTTTTTATACAAAACGATTTCGTTTTGATCTATATATATATAAAACGATATCGTTTTGATATGAAAAATGAGTCAAATCGAACTCGAGCCTAGCCGAGTTCGGCTCGAGTCGAGCCGGCCATAAATAAATCAAGCCGAGCTCGGCTCGGCTCAAATCCAGCCCTATCAACAACATTAAGAGTTTAATATATTTTTTGAAGATTAAATTGATGAAATTATTAATAAATTTGAAGATTAATTAAAGACAATGTGTTAAAAAAAGGCCGAACATAATTAAACTTACATGTACAAAATCGACAATATTTAAGGTGACACTAACATATGTTCATAAAAAGTGTTTCTTGTAAAAAATTAATAAAATCATATGACTTATAAGTCACAACACAATCAAATCTTACGCACACTTTGTGCATGCATGCGGCCTGCATCAACTTCTCTTCCAACTATGTATTTGTTAGGCCATTTCCATGGAGGTCGGCGCAAAAAATTACAGTCAATTTCACCTAATCGAACGTTTCTGTCACAAAAATTTCCACCTCATTATCTGTGACTCGATCTTAGTTTTCGTTTCGTATTAACAATTTTTTCAATCTCTCATGTTTGAAATGACCACCGGAGATCTTCTGCAACTTCGTCAAGTCGTCAGGGTACGAGCTGTCATATTCAGAAGATTTAGAGCTGTTGCTGCCAACAACCGAAGAGCAAGCAGCGCTGCCCCTAAATGAAGCTTGCGGCTTTGCAATTTTCAAGTCCTCCCACGAAACGTCGCCTTCTAGGGCATGCACAATCTGTTCATCATCATACATGTTTATCAGCACGAAAAGTATTTTTTAATCTCACTTTGTGTTGAACTGATAATATATTTGGTGTTATATATGTAACCTGGCTCATTTTGGGTCTTCTGCAAGCAGAATGTCTAATAGAAGCTGCAGCACATGCAGCCATGCGAGCCATCTTATGGACGGGATAGTTTCTCTCCAGATAAGGATCTACTAACTCATCGTAGTTTCCATTTTCAAGAGCTCGCATGTATAAAGGTCGAGCCTGTTAACATTTACAGTTAAAGATTTTCTTTATCAGCGGAAATCAGATTGTATTGTTTGCAAAAGAGAGACTAATTCGTACCCAGTCTACTAAGCTGTCTTCCGTGGCCCTCGTGAGATCTACAGGGCGTCGTCCTGTTATTGGCTCCAAAAGCGAAACTCCGATGGAGAAAACCAAAGTAGCTCAGAAACTCATGATCGTGTGCGTTTTCATGTTTCGAAAATGTTTCTATTTTCAAAACTTCCAAAAACTTCTACGAAATATTTTGGGTTATTTTAAAATTTTTGAAAAAATTTGAAAAGATTTAAAAAAAAAAAAATCATGAAATCAATTAATATACATCTTTTATATTTTCAAACTTGAAATATCTTTAATTCTTATATTGAATTCATCTCCTTTCCACTCTTCAATATGTTACTCATCTTTTTCCCAACATGTATCCTAAACCACCCTCACCTAATAGGTTAGCCTGAGAGAATCCATCAGTTGCAGCTGCTAGTTCTTCATAAGTGAAGCTGCCCTGATTTAACCCTAGAGACATGGCTGGGAGGCCTGTGGGTGGAGGCGGCTGCAGCGCTACAGGTTCATGTAGTCCGGAGTAGTTAGAGTAACTCAAATCACTGCTCGTCGGTCCACCACGAGCTGACGTTGGACGTCCTGCAAGAGAAGGCAGAGATAGAATTTTATTATGCGGCAAACTACTACGACTTTGCTGGTGAGGATTGTGATATTGATCAGTTCCTCCACCTGCAAATTAATCACGAGCAATTTTTGCCAGAAAATGTCGTATTCAGCTCAATAATTTTGTAGCTTTTCCAGTGTTTTGAGAATTGAGATATATGAGGTAAAGATTCACGCAGAAGAATTTATTTTTATATATATGTACCATGAACTTGCGAATTCTGCCAATGGACTCGATGTAGATAGGGCGAAGTCGAAGTAGTATTAGAATAATAGTCGTCACCTTTGCAGTTATGGTGATTCATCTTTCTCCTGTATGCAAAGAACAAAAGTAATGGAATTACGAGCAGCAAACCAGCTTTAGTCGCAATGGCCACTATAAGAGGGATGGACACTGTTGAGCCGCTGCTACTGGAACTGCTGTGTGATGAGGTTGGTGTCCTTGTAGACGTCTGACTTGGAGGCACCAGTGATTTTGACGAATTACTGAACGGCGGTATCTTGGACGATGATGGAGTTGGTAGTGATGGCAACCATTGGATGCTGCTGCCACTACTAGTATTGTTTGAATTTGTCGGTGGTGATGGAGGTGGATTATTACTTGGTGGAGGGTTTGAATTTGAATTATTATTAGTTGGAGGGGAGGATTGCGAAGAGGACTGTGGCGGAGAGGATGGAGTTGGCAAAAATGATTGGGCGATGATGATAATGATAAAGATGGCGTTGGCATTGGCGAGGATGATAACGATGGAGGTGGGGGTGATGATGATGGTAGAGGTGGAGATGATAATGAAGACGGCGGTGGCAAGGATGAAGATGATCGAGGAGAGGGTGGTGATGATTGTGGAGGTGGTGACTTTGATTTAATGACGGTGGAAGAGCCAATGAATTGCTCTTATTACTTGTGGTAATGTATAATTATTATTACCCTACGAAGACTCCAGACCCTAATTGAACAAAGACAAAATTAACATTAATATAAGGGAAATTAAAATTTTTAGCGTTTTTTTTAATCGTGTATATATATATATATCACTTATTCTAAAGCTTAAATAAATATATCATAATAATAATCTATTTTCTTAAAATATCCTTCTTAAAATGACCTATACAGAGATTTTCTTTTTTTCTCTATAACTTTTTCTCTCTTTTTTCTCAGCTGAAAAATGAATCCCTATAACATGAAAAAGATAAAATAAAATATTAATAGAAGAAAACACATGATTGAATAATAAAACCTGTAAAAAAACCATTATAAAATATTCAACTTGAACACAAGGGTGAGAGAAATGAAAATTTAATTTTATTGTGATTTTATGTTGTTAGATTGTTTAATGTTATTATTTCATGTTGTTTATATTATTTAAAGTTGTTATAATATTGTTTAATATTGTAGTGATGGTTATGAAATACCAAAATACAGGTCAAGAAAAATTTCAGAAGAATAACAAATTGGCGTTAACGCTAAGGGTTGGTGTCAACCCTAGGTGTTAACACCAACCCCCTAGGGTCCAGTTAATTAATTTATTTTTTTCTGTTTTCTTTTAGTATACTTAATTCTTTTATTTTTTATACTTGTGTATTCTAATCTGGTGTTCATGTGTATATTATTTTCCTTGTTTTAACAGAGAGTTACATAAAAAATTATAAAATTATCACTATCATTTTTTCTATTTTTTATTATATTAATTTAAATTTAGATCAAATTTCAAATTAATCTAATTAAATTAAATTAATTTAAATTTAGACTAAATTAAAATTTAATTTAAAAATTAAAAGGGTGGGCGTTCAGACTTTTTAAACAAAATTTAAAAAAAAAAAATTAAAATGCCACGCCAACCCTTTTTAAAATGGAAAAGGGTTGGCGTCCCCTACCCTTTTTATTTACAATAAAGGTTGGCGCGCCAATTTCCATATAAAAAGGGTTACGTCCCAACCTTTTTTTTTTGCAGTAAAGGTTAGTGATTTTTCCAATAACTTTTCCTTTGAGTGATACCAACCTTTATTTTTAATAATTAGTAATTTTTTTCTAATTGAATATCAATCCTTCATTTTTTCAGTTAAAATTCTACTAAATGATATTCTTTGATCATATTATAGAGAAAAAAAAAATCTCTCTGCATAGATCTTTACTTGAAAGCTAAAAAAAAAAAAATTATAGAGAAAAAAAAATCTCCGTATAGGTTATTTTATTTTAAGAGAAATATTTTAGGAAAGTAAATTACTGTTATGATATATTTGTTTAAGTTTTAAAATGAATGACATATATATATACACAGATTAAAATAAGACTAAAAATTTCAATTTCCCTTAATATAAACAACACAACTTCAAACCAACCAACAAATTCATCGGTCAATGATGAACCGATTGAAAGAGAGTTAGTTGCAACAAGTTTAAAAACATAAAAAACTAACTAGTTTTTCAAGTTACAACGGGAACCCATGCTTTTTATGTAAAATTAGATAAATATCCTATTTTAAATGGTAAATCAAATAAATAGATAATATATTTAAATAATTTTAAATTAAAAATAAAATAATATTTAATTAATAAAATTGAAACCCAATTAGGTAGTCAAATTTAGTTGCTTTACCAATAGTAATTACAACTAATTTGACTCAAAACCAAATATCAGGTTAATACATTTTCGCTACAATTTTGAAAAAAAAGGGTAAACAAACAATTTCCTATCTAAGTTTTAGTCCAATTTTATAGGTATATCTACAATAATTAAAAAACTTAAATATTTATCTATAGATTAATTTTTATTAAAATTTTTTATTAGAAGAAATGTTAAACTCATCATTTTTTCTTTAAACCTTAAAACTCTAATAATTTATAACCTTTTTTTTTTAGTTTGGAAAACTAATATTTTCCTCTGAAGATTAATTTTTAAAAGTAACATTTTCCTTCTATTTAAATTTTCATGCGATTTTCCGACTAAAGACAATCACTTTCGCTCTTCTGACAATGACTCTCTCTTTAACTATTCTCTTCATTCGAATCCCTATCCCTCTAATTGGATTTTATTTGGATGACGAAGGCATTATCTAGATTAATCATCGTTGTTTGGACGATGATGATGCATCCAGATTAAGGGTAAATGCTAGAGACAAAGAACCCTTGGTCTGGAAGCATTGTCATCATCCAGACAAAGGGTCTTGTTTAGATTATTTGAATCCAAACGAAATCCAACAGGAGAGAGAAGACTTTGGATGAAGAGAAGACACTGGAGGGAGAGCCATCGCAAGGAGAGAGTAGCAGACATTCATTGGGAAATTTGAATGAGAGAAAAATGTCACTTTTTAAAATTAATCTAATAAGGGAAAATATTAGTTTTTTAAATTAAAAAAATATTATAAATTTTTAAAGTTTAGAAAAAATGATGATTTTACCATTTTCTATAATAAAATTTTTTAATAAAAATTAGTTTATAAATAAAATTTCGAATTTTTCAACTGTAGTGTGTTTTTGAGATTATCGAAAATTTGGGTGAGCATAGGCCTTTGCCCAAAAAAATTAACTAGAAAAGTCCGACTACCTCGTATTGTGGGCCTCTTGGAACGAAAAGTGCTCCTCTTTTACGACACTCTAAACTGTCGTTTTTAACAGCACTAGCTATTCTTTCCCTCGTGTCTTCGCAGATCCATCGATCCGTGCCAAGACGATGCCGTCTCGTAGAAGAACTCTCCTGAAGGTCATCATCCTCGGCGACAGCGGGTAAGTTGATTTGTTAATTCTTGAATTCGTCTTGTTTAATTGTTTGTTTTGTACGATGTTATGTTTAGTTTCGTTCTTCTTTTCTTTCAGTTTTAGGGTTCCGGACAGATTAGACGGATCTTCGAGATCTTAAATTTCTGGAGTGTTATCCAAGCATAAATTTCATTTTTAATTGTAATTCGGACTTATTTGTGATTTAAGTTCGTTTATCTATAGTGATGATCTTTAACTATGAAGGTGCCTTTGTTTGGTGTCGTATAACAGGATTGATTGATGCATTTTATTTTGATTTGTGATTTTCAGGGTTGGCAAGACCTCTTTGATGAATCAGTATCCTTTTTAGCTCTTATTTTTGTATTACTTGATAGATAAGGTGTTATTTTTTGTGGTTTTATTTTTATTTTAAATGAATGAGATTACTGTTAATGTGAGGTGAATTCTTCCATTCGTTTTCAAGGTGTTGTTTGGCTTGACTTTTTGTTTCAAGGTATGTGAATAAGAAGTTTAGCAATCAATACAAGGCTACTATTGGAGCTGATTTTCTGACAAAGGAAGTTCAGTTTGAAGATAGGCTTTTCACATTACAGGTTGGTGGATTCCTGAGTTTTTTTGTTTGGGTTGGATGGGTACTGAGTTACTTATGCTAATAATTTATATGCTGTTGTAGTCTAGGTGTTTCAATGCTTGTTTCTGTTGATTTTGGTGGATTGCTTTGATTCACTCTTGGTTTCGTTATTCTGATTCTTGTAATCGAGGTGGGATATGGACTGTAGCTTAGATGGATGTAGTTTCAAATCTTTCTAAATAAAAGACAAAATAAGGTTAAATGAATTAGAAAAAGGAAAAACTCTGTTGGACATATCTCTGGTTTTCAATTGTAGATTGATGGTGGACTAGTTTTCTGCCTTGCTCCATGCAAAAATTTCTAAGCTGTCAGTACTTAACAGTCATGGACTGGAGTTGGAAAGAACTAGCAACTATTAGATCACTGTTTTTTAGGGCCAATGTTTCCGGAATTGGACCAGATACTGTTTAAAAATAATATTCAAAACTATTTTCTATAATTAATTATTAAATATATAATCTAAAATATCTTAACATAAATATAAAAACTTACTTTAATGGTATACGTGCTCAAAATTGAAAATTGTGGTCTTGGATTCAAGACCTCTTTTTTTTTTTTTTTTTTTTTCTGTTGCCCGGGTTTACCCAATCCGACTATTATTACAGCAAACTGTAACCAAATTTCTTCATGGTTGGTGGTTGAACTGGTTAGACCAGCCAATTCGTCTGGTTTTTAGAACCATGGTTGGAGCAACCCTCTTTCTTTCTTGTATCTAAAATACATAAAATTCTATTGTCGATTATTTGGTAGAAAGAACCACCCCAACTATCAAATTTGATGATAATGTGATTACTTAGTTTTTCTGGTTAAGTGTGTGTACCATCTAAACTCATTTAGCTAACACTGGTTGATATGATTAAGTTTTAAGGTTTTGATTTCTTTCTAAGTTTTTGAGTTTTTCTGTACCAAAAGAATCAGTGACAGTATTCCTTTTCCTCAGATCTGGGATACTGCTGGTCAGGAAAGATTTCAAAGCCTAGGTGTTGCCTTTTATCGTGGTGCTGATTGCTGTGTACTTGTTTATGATGTAAATTCAATGAAATCATTCGACAACCTGAATAACTGGAGAGAAGAATTCCTTATTCAGGTATTTCTTCTGTGCTTTTGTAATTCAAAGTGACTGAATCCTACTTAATTTAAGTAGTAGAGAATTTGTGTTTTTGATAATTAATTTGAGAAACCTCTTGCAGGCAAGTCCTTCAGATCCAGAGAATTTCCCATTTGTTGTTCTAGGAAACAAGATTGATGTGGATGGTGGAAACAGTAGAGTGGTATGTATCTTCCATTATTAGACATCACATGCTCTCTCTCTCTCTCTCTCTCTCTCTCTCTCTCTCTCTCTCTCTCTCTCTCTCTTACACACACACACACGCCCACAAACATGCATAAATGCACACACATACAAATAGATATGATACTAAGCTGGATTATTAAGTTTTAAGACAACATGTTACATTTCGTGAATTTTCCAGGTCTCAGAGAAGAAGGCTCGAGCTTGGTGTGCCTCCAAAGGAAATATCCCATATTTTGAGACTTCTGCTAAGGAAGGAGTTAATGTGGAAGAAGCATTCCAATGCATAGCTAAGAATGCCCTGAAGAGTGGGGAGGAGGAAGAAATGTAAGTTAAAAAGACAGAACCATTTCTATCCACATAACATCTGTGATATTTATTTCTGTTTGTACTTGAGGTAGTAGAACATTGATTAATCTGACACACCACATACCCATTCATTTGGGTTCTTCCTTTTTTACACTTTAGCAATAGAAAATAAGTAAAAATATTCTTTACCACTTACTTTCTCTTGGGGTTGAAACATCCCACAAGTCTCAGTTTTTCGAATTCTCCATGACATGTTTGATCTTATTTACTATTATTTTTCAATCTATTTTGATTACCAAGTGAAAAGATTGATTGCATTAGTTTTATGGATAATATAATTATAATGCTTAATTGAAGACATGATGCCTTAATATATATTAACTTATTTTTCCGTTATTTTGGAATATGATACTGATCTCCCTATTTTTGGCTTCTGTGCTTTCAATACCTCGTCGTTTTGAAGATACTTGCCAGACACCATTGATGTTGGAAGCACCAGCCAGCAGAGGTCAACCGGATGTGAGTGCTAGAAGTATTGCCCCCATTTTTTTCCAAAGCAGCAATAATATATTCTTGCAGTATTACATTACAAATCATTTCCTCTTGTTAACCTTTTTATGGGTCTGTTTAAGTCCACACTGTACATTAGTCTTTTGTGTGAAACGAATTAGCCCATTTGTGTTCGTTGGATTTAGTTTAATGCCCTATGTGGAGGTCCTGCTTTGAAAGTGTTATATTCTCGCTCTTGTTGGACTGGATTTTACCCTCTCTTGTTAATTATTCATGATTTCACCTAAAATATTTTTAGTTATTAGTTTTACTGTTTTAGTAACAAGATGTTGAATTAATATGCGTGAATAAAAGTTAGTTTGAGAATTATATTTTACCGCAACAAGTTGAACGCCACATTTTTGTGGGAAAAATTTTCAGTTAGTTTTGATTAATGTATAGACATGGAATATGGATTTTTTTCTCTTTGAAAAAGCAGGCTTGCCACGGTAGTGTCAATTTTCAAGATCGGGAAAGGAGACATTACAGTGCTTAAAAATACGGAAAGGTAACTTAATATTTAACAAAATTAATAAAATATTAAAATATCTAAAAAAATAGGTTTGAATTTGAATTTTTATTATATTTGTAAAACTTTAACTTTTTTATGGTAAGAATTACAAAGAATTACGATTTTAATTATTGTGTTTCAGATTTATTTATCTAATTAATACAAATAAAATCTTTGGTTAAAAAAAAAAAAGAACCTAGAGACACAATTCGCTCATCACTTCCCAAACCCAAAAATTAAAAGCACTCAGTAATGCTCCCCAATGAAGGCGAAACCTAAAAATCAAATTGAAACCACGTACAACAACATCAAAGTAATTACCCAAAAAAAAATAAAGACAGATCAAATCACCTATGTTAACTCCTATCTTCTACATATTTACACCCAAAAGCCATAGATAATAATAATTAGGGTAAAGCTACAAAAAGATACAAACCTTTGATCAACTTGTACTGGTTAAATATATCATAAGTTAAGACTTTGGCCTTATTACAAATATACAAACAACAACAGAACCTAATATGCAAGTTTCTAATTTTAATGCGGGTACTACAACAATTGTTGCTCAAAACAGGAAGATGCCGAAAAACTAGCTTCTCCCTCCCAATATAATGCTAAGGGAATAAAGGCAACTGAATTTCCATATCCAAACTTTGGCTCTCCATATCACTATAAAAAAATTGATTCCATCGCCTGAGTTGTAATGTGCAAACTTGAAGACTTCCCAAGAACTGGTTTGGATTAAAAATGAAAAATACATAGTTGTCAAAACTGAATTCTGGATAGGTTAAGGACTTCAAGTGGAAAATACTCTGATATATAAGGTTTGCTTATAAACAGTCACAATCTTGAAAAAAATTTTATGCGGTTTAACTCAACAGGCTAAAAATTTCCCAGTTCTTAAAGATAACACTCCAAAATTTGATTTGTCAACTTTTATAATATGACTGATAAAGAAAGCAATAGTTACTCACTTGGAAAACTGGTAGCAGGATTGCTGGATAAAAGTGTATTTGCCATTTATACATCAAGAGACTATTTCATTCCAACTGAAGAAAGTTTGTCCTGATTCAAAGGCCGAATTGCTCTTCCAGCCGGTGCTGTTGAGACAAATGAGTTAGAAGGGGTAGCACCTACAGTCCCCATGGGTCTTGACATTGGTGGCCGTGGGGAAGTCATGCTCATTGGAGGTCTTGCAGCTGAGTTAGCAAAGTTTGGTGGCATTCTGTTAGCAGGTATCAATGTTGGCATTGGTCTGGAAGAGCTAAGTCGAGCTGCAATTATTTGAGCCCGTTCATGGTAAAGCCTCTGTCTTGACCTCTCCATCTGCTCTCTAACCCTCAAAGTCACATTATCCATCTCATTAAAGAAAGCTAACTTGGCTTCTAACTTTTGTAACTGCAAAAAATGTAAGCTTCCAAGAAGTCAAACTCAACTCAGCAGGTAGACAACATAGTGAGCCCAATTGGCTATATGATTACCTGCTTTTCTATCAATGATGTAGCAAGTTGTTGAATATGATCCTCTTCCTGATTGGCAAGAAGTTTTGCCTTCACTGCTGCAGCAGAAAGTGCAGTAACTGCCGCTTGCCCTATTTTATCAATATTATGTTCATCTTTTACCTCTCTATGGTCCTGCTTCTCTTCTTTACTATCCTTAGTTTGATCCTCACCTACCAAAAATTAAAAAAAAAAAAAAAAATTAAAGAGATAACAATCAGAAATCAGAATGCTTCCAGAAGTCCAACAGTTTAAATTGAACAGAACTATTCACATCAACGTAGCCGACGCATAAAACATAATTACAAACTATCCTAATAAACTAATATAGACATCATTTACATGTCAACTTATCACACATGGCTTATCAAATCACTCAAATAATATTCATACTCATACTCCAGCCTGTTAATATTTCCGAATGATACGGTAATGCTTAAAATCATTCAATCATAATGACCATATTATTTTTTCTAAAAGTTCCGATGCTTGATATTGGTAACAATCACTGGCTTCTTGTGACTTAGTTTCCCAATCTAATATGACAGTTTTAAAGAAGAGAGAGAAAAAGAGGCATACACAGACCTGTAGTTGTTCCATTTACAATAACTGAATCAGTCTGTTGAGGCTCATTCGATTCCAAGGGATTAGACACCATATCCACATCCTTTGGTGCTTCTGTAGTTTGAGAGGGCTCTGCTTTGAAACTTGATATAACTGGTTGACCAGCCTCACTCTTTTCCGATGGAAGCGCATCAGAAGACAATTCAACATCTTTGGCAGCCTCTATCGATGAATTTCCCTCTCCAGACTCTTTCACAGAGCTTAGAGCAAACTTGGATGATAAATTATTTGATTTCTCCACAATGTTTGGTTGATTTTCCTTGGGCAATTCTTTATTGCCTAATTTATTCAAATCACCAGATTCAACTTTTTCAGGAATAACTTTGTTGCCTGGTGCTTTTACAGCATTTAAGTCCTCTGTGGGTTTATCATTTGAAGAGGTTGATGTTCTCTGTTCTTCTACAACAGACTCTTCGGTTAACTTGCTGTCATTATCATCTCTTTCATCCAGCATTGTGGTAGTGTTATCCTCTTTGTGCTTTCTGTCTTCCAGGTTATTATTATTCTGAGTGTCTTGATTGGCAATCTTGGCAACAACACTGCAAATTTCTTTTTGACATCAGAAAATACTCTGAAACTGCCGCACAACAGTAGCTCCATAAAAAATTACATACCTCTCAGACTGAGTCGGTTCCTTGTCACCTGGGGGATCTTCCAAAACAAAGCAGTGCCTTGCAGCCAACTGCATGGCAGGAGAATTGCCAGATATGGATTTCAAAGAACTACGAGTTGATGCAGTAGCAACACCAGGCCCCACCAGCAGTGACAAAAATGCTGCCTGTGGAAGAGAGCAACACAGAATGAAACTCTTAAGTGCAAATAAGAAGGTAAACTTTTTCTCCTCACAAGGTAAAGCTTAAGGCATATCTTTTGCAAACATTAACAATAAACAATTTTTTTACATCACACCCGATTAATCATATACAAGAACAAGGAAAACTTATTGATTTGCATCACTGATAAAATTACAAAAAAATTATATATTCACCAATGTCATGACAGGGTTTCCAACTTCAGCAAAGGAATGTGGGCTTTCAGGAGGATGATAACCAACAGCTTCGAATGCTTCCCTAAGAGCCTTCAATGCAATGTTTTCATCAGTCTCCTGGACTTTCACTCCACTGGTGTCTTCTGATTTTACCATTTCTTCACCAACTTTAACTTTATTTACGTCTTCTGTTCTTGAAGTTTCCTGACATGTTTTCACAGTATTTGCATCTTCTGATTTTGAAGTTTCCGAAGGAAAAATTTGGGTCTGACCCTCATTTCCGCCTGTCTTACTTTCTGATGTTTCAGGAACATCTTTAGGGGCAGATGCATCGTCATTGGTTGCAACAGGATCTGCAGTTTCTTTTGAATTGGCATCTACACTATCATCATGATCAAAAAACACATCCTCAATAGGCATTTGAACAAAGTGCAATATACATTGAGCTTTTGTTTTAGTGGCGACGTGCTCTGCAATCTCATTCCAGTTTTCTTTATAAAGTTCCAAAGCTTCGAGGAGGAGAAGGGTCTCCTGATCTGTCCACTTCTCACCACTCAAACCAGCAGCTTCAGCAGGCACCATGAGAATAAAATCCGTTGATGACATGCCAGAGCCAAACTTCCCATCATTGAAGCAATCAGTGCATAGATCAAAATCTGCCTGTCAGATATGGAAACAATCAAGCAATAGAAGAAGCATTATTGAGAAATCAAAAAAGGAAAAGAATAACCCAACAAATAATCAAATATTGCTTCACTAGAAAGCATGGTTTGATCACTGTGATATGCCAATCAAATTTATGACATTCTCATGATTGACCACCTTATTTCATTATACTGCTGGATTCAAGGCATTACAGCATATAAAATAGAATCAAGAAGATGGAGCATGACCACCTTACAGACTGAAGACCAGATATCAAATAATTGATAACAAAGGATGCTAATAATAAAAACTGCAGGCATAAAGGGAAAAACAATAAATTTTCAGAGCTCACAAGGGGAGGAACAAAAGACCAACCTGCTTTTGACAATGATAGCGCTTACGAGAGCAATCAGCCGAACAATAGTTGCAATGGTACTCAACAGATGGCCCCTCAGGCTTCACCAACTCTTCAGCAATTGCAGACTCTGGAAACAACCTAGATGGAGCAGTGGGAGATATTATCTTAGGCTTTGGAGCAGCACGAGGACATAATTGAATTTCATCAAAGTGATACAATTCTTCAAGCAAGGAATCCTTTTTTGCTGCTCCCTCATCATCAGCACTTGCTGACATGTCACAATCAGCATTTGCCAACCTATCACCATCAGCATTTGCAGCTGTCAATTTGGGTGGGAATGGATGGAAATTGATTAAGCCCCAGTAGTCCAAGAACTCCATCACGTCCTGTCTATCATCCACACGTCCAACCTCAAGTGCCGACAAATCTTTCAATTCAATTTGAGTGTTTGGATTTGCATGATACTTTTTCATAATCCAATTACGTATCTCCATATATATATCAGGAGTTTGGTCCTGGGATTTCCCATTGAAAAAAGAAGGCAATCCTTGCTCCTCAAGAGGATGAATTCTTGTCCACGAAAACCAACCTGCGGGCAGAATTTGGTGGTGATAAGTGTCCAAATCGAATACAAAGCTTTCATTGTCACCAAAAAAAAAATAATAATAATAAATAAATCAAAATCTTCATTTTCTTGTACTTAATTCTTCAAGGCAATTTAGGAGAACGAGTTTCAACTAGGGCAGTTCATTTCAAACCTAGTTTGCATCAAATGATAAAAGTGGACTTCAATGCTCTGCCAAGCTGTTGACAGATAAGAGGACATACGAAATAAACAAAGGGGGAGAGAAGGGTGAAGATAGGATGAACAGAGAAAAAAAAAAACTAATGTGTTTAGCCTGCCTCCATGGGGGTATTTAGCTTTTTATACACTATAAATCTAATACATTACAAAAATTCAAAATCTTATTCTCATTCCATACTTTCATGGTCACAAACACCATAAATCCAACATTGGCTCTTCTCTCATTTTAAGACCGGACTGAAAAAGAATCAAAATTTTGGTACCAAGAAAGAAACAATATCGAAAGATAAAAACTCAAAAACTCCTACCTAAGACATTTAACCAAAACCAAAATGCAGTTCAGAAATTTAGCTCAGTGCAGGTACATGTATTAAGGCAGCAAATATTTTAAAGATTGTGATCTCTGTCTCAACTCAATTCTCAGAAAGCAATGCAAAAAAAAAAAGCAGTTTCCCGCCAAAATACACTATCTAGAATGATCATGTAAATCAAAAGAAAAAAAAAGACAACTATAAAAACCTCAACTTTGAAACTCATTCCCCATTTTGAAACCAATAAAATGAAAGAAAAAAATCTACCGAGTGGTCAAAACAACAAAAAACCCTAACCATCCACAAATGTTTTTTATGAACTATTTTCTAAGAAACCAATCCGAAACATACCGCATTCCTAAGAAAATGAACAAAATCTAACATTCACACCAAAATAACGCAAATAAAATCCTGCTCAGCTTGGATACCAAACAGAAGGTAAACCTTTGCAAGCTAAGAATGATTGATTTATACACTTTTTCTCGGTAACAATAAGAAATTATCAAATTTAGCTCAACTTGGTTCTGATAACACACAAATTTTTAGGTTTTAACAATCAAAATAAAAAAAGAACAAAAAGAAAAAAAAAAACTCACCACAATGTGTTGGCACCACATGAACACTAATATCACGAGATCTAATCGCCTCAAAATCCGCCTCGATTTTCGCCTCCAAAGCCTGCCACTGTTCACTCTCTTTGTTCAGTTCCTCAACCACCTTCGCGTCATCACGTGCAGCTTCGAGCTTTCCACCCGCCAAAGCCGTTTCTACCGCGGATGCACTCAGAGTGCTGGGGCCCTGGCGAGCTCTCGTCAAAGGCCCGTTGTGGTTGTAGATCGGGGTGTGAGAAATTGAGTTCTTTTCGCGAGTGATTCGTTTCGACGGCGTTGACGACGTGGTGCCTGTTGAAAGCGCTCCGGCTTTCCTTTTCTGGCCTCCCGCTCGACGCCGTGACGAAGCTGGCTCTGATGCAGCTGACTCCACCCCGACATCTGCTGAGCTCATAGCCGCCGGCAGACTCCCTGCTTCACGGTGCTTCACTTCCATTGTACAATTTGGTTGTTTCAAGGCATTTGGTTCAGTGCGTGATTGCTCCTCCGCTCTAGCGCATATATTTGATTGTTATTGGCACACACAAAAGCTGCTTCTTCCACGAAAGAGCAAAGCGTTTTATTGGGTAAGCGGAATGTCAAAGTCGTGGAAGACACAAATCTAATCTTAAACAATAAATCTATAGGTATATATATATATATATATATATATATATGTATATATTAATATCAACAATATAATAATATATTTAAATTGTATATATTTATTTATAAAAAATAAATATATAATATTTTTTAATTAAAAATAAAAAAATATTTAACCACATCCTTAACATATATGTCAAAAATATATATAATATTATTAATAAAAATATTTTCTCATATATTTTATTTTTTATTTAAAATTATTTAATTATACAATAAAATTTGACTACACTGCTTAAATGCTGCATAGAAATTATTTTACCGTAATTTTATTGTATTGTAACTGTTACTCAAAATTGAATTAAGAAAACTGGTGGTGCACACTAGCGGCAGGGGGTTGAGCGTAATTATATATGAGTATTGGGAGAGTGGAATTTCAGTAAACCTCGGGGAGTTTAAGTAAATATACTGCCACCTACATTTTTAACGTTCGTCGTCTCTAGGCTCTCTATCCCTTCAAATCCCTCTCTTTGTCAAATTATCTGAACTTGTTAACACGGTTTCTTTGGAGAGATGGCAGCTTCAGCTATCTCTGCTTATTTAAGCTTCTCTTGTTCATCTCCCAACAAAACCTCCATTTCACTTCTCTCTCCCAGGTACACTCCCACGTATCCCATCTGGGTTTACTTCCATAATCACTTTACTGACTTCTAAATTGTTGCTTTTACTCGGTGCAATTAACTTTTTTTTTTGTTTCAATTCTTTTGGGATAATACCAGAAACTCCGCCAGGCCTATTACAGTGTCTGCGTTACAAAGTCCGTACGGTGATTCTTCAACAAGAGGTAATTGTAATCTTGTTCATGTTGATGTTTTAAACTACCATCAAAATTATATTTTTTTTGCGGTTGAGCATGTTTTATTAATTTATTCATGATTCATTGGAGTTAATAGCGCCTAATTTGAGTTTAATTTAATTGAATCTTGTTTTGGCTCGAGTTCATTCGGTTGGGTTTATTTAATTCTAAGGCTTGTGCTTAATAGGATTATATATCCAGTTCTTATGAGCTATTATATGGTTGTGGGTGGGTATGTAAATGTGTGTATGTTTGCACGTTGAATAATTTGGAGTAAATTGTTTTGCTTTATTCAGGACTATCTAATAGAAGTAGTGGGTTGCCTCTAACATTTTACCAGAAGGATCTCTATAGTACTGAACAGAGGTTTGTTGCTTCAGCCCTTTTGCTTGTACTATTCGGCATGGTATTTTATTTTTTTTTATTAATGTGTATGTATGTGTCTGTCTGTGCAATTGCTTTGTTGTTCTTTGCTATGTGTTTTCCGGTTTATAAAACGCTTCAAGTGACATTGTGACTTGTGAGAGGAGAATGTATCTTTTTAATTTGAAGGTCCATCATTAAATAAAAGTACTTATTATGGGCTATGCTGCAATTACATTTTTTAGATATAGCAATAAATTTTCAACTAATAAGCTCAATTATGTAAAGAAGGAAGTGACCATGGGAGAAAGCATTTCAACTAAGACATGGTTGTTTCCATCGATTTTTACTGTGTCAGTTGAAAACATATCTTGTGGAACAATGCACCATTAATTTGTTCACTAAGAACATTGTTCTTAAATTACAGATTATGTGTAGTTTCTTCTTAGCATTCTTTCATTTTTTAATTTTTTAACATCTAGTGGATATAGAAGCTTATAACATTGTTTTGTATAAGCAGTTATGGTGCAATAACTGCCAAAAAGGGAAATCCACCTATAATGCCAGCAGTAATGACTCCTGGAGGGGCATTGGACCTCTCAACCATATTATTTAGGAATCGCATAATCTTCATTGGCCAGCCAATCAACTCACAGGTTGCTCAAAGAGTTATATCTCAGCTTGTGACTCTGGCAACCATTGATGAGGATTCAGATATTTTGGTGAGTCTTCACATCGATTTTCTTTATTCACTCTTGTAATTAGTATTTTGATTTATAAATCCAAACTTCCAGAGCCTGCTTCTAAAAGTGTGTGTACTGTGTCCTGTACCTTGTCAGGTGTATGTGAACTGCCCTGGTGGAAGCACATATTCTGTGTTGGCAATTTATGATTGCATGTCTTGGGTAAGATTTTAAAGGTTTTCTCATTCTTTTGGCTGTTTGCTTGCATCTTGTTTTTTCTTTTACTTTTTAGAGCATTTGTAGTTTCATGACCATCTGAAGTTTATTTTGACCTTCCAAGAGATAGTAACAATGTGCATATGAAATAAAATCACAAAACGCACTTTTGCTTCACTGACAATGACTTTCCTTTAGGAAAATAAATTGTCAAAACCTAAGATCAATCATAGCATTGTGTGATTATAATTTTAGGTAGAAAATTCTTTCCAAAAAATCAAGTATAAATTAGAATTTAATGCAAGTGGACATTCTAAGATGTTAAGATGTAGACTAGATTTTACCTTACTGGTATGGCATTTAGATATTTTGGTGCATTCCCATAATATACTCATATTATTTTTCCCTTTCATTTTCTTCAATTCTTGGCCTCACCAGTACTCATTAGTGCATTATGTTTACAGATAAAGCCGAAGGTTGGTACAGTCTGCTTTGGTGTAGCCGCAAGCCAAGGAGCACTTCTTCTTGCTGGTGGAGAAAAGGGGATGCGCTATGCTATGCCAAATGCACGTATCATGATACATCAACCGCAAAGTGGATGTGGGGTATGAGTTGACTTAGTGGTTCTTTGCTGCTGTTTTCTCTTAACGAATAAAATCTGAAAGTGCATACAATCTGGCTGAAGAATTGAATGAAATTAGATTAGTGGTGTTTAGTGAAAACTCAAAACTCAAACACAGTAATGTGACTCAATCAGAGTATATGATCCATGCAGCTTCTGTCAAACCAGTTGCCATGTTAACTTCTATCTAGGTTGCCTTAACTGTAATCCCATGGTCTTACCTACTTTTCTAAATTTTGTATTATACACTGCTCATGTGTCACTGTTTTCTCGTTTATATCCAACTCTATTGGTGCATGAGCTTTTGTGAATATTTAGTACACTTGTATGTTTCTTGAATTTTAAATGTTGCATTAAGATTATATATGTTAACTAGTGCATTGTAAGAAGTTCTTAATTTTAATGTCTGTGATATTGCAAGTCAATTAAAACTATGGAGTTGATTGTATGTCATATGTTTTAGGGTCATGTGGAAGATGTGAGGCGCCAAGTGAATGAAGCAGTTCAATCTCGCCATGTAAGTGTCTCTTTCCCTCTCTTATTTTGCTCCTTAGACATTGAAAAATGTTCTGAATGAGTCAATTCTTGCTAATTTGGATCATTGATCTTTAAAAGTGAAAATTTTTCTAATTATAATTCAAGCTTCAAGTGTCAGACGAATTTTTTTAAGGGAAAAAGTTTAATTTTGTGCTATAGTGAGCTGGATTATTCAAATAATGTTCATTCTGCATAGAACTGAAGGCTCTGGTTGGTCTTGTAGAAGCTTATATCCATCAATTTGCATTCTACAAATTTCATATGTACAAAAGGGAGTTGGTTGGCATGCCCAACCGATTATCTACATACCTTGAAGTTCAGAATTGATTTCATTTAAGTTCTATTCTGTTGTGATGTGGTGCAAGATTGTGCTATTTTTTGAATGTAATACACACCTAAGCCAAAGGTCGCACAAGTTTTTGTACCTTTGAGTGGATGATTTATGCATATTTCTTGCTTTCGCTCATCTTAACACTGCTGATTTAAGTGTTGTGCTTAACATCAATCTTTAATTGATGTGCTCTTTTCCTGGAAAATTGGTACAGAAAATTGACAGAATGTATGCTGCCTTTACTGGCCAACCTCTTGAGAAAGTGCAACAATATACCGAGAGGGACCGTTTCTTGTCCGTTGCTGAGGTAATGTTGCTTATTGTGATTTTTCTTGAACTAACAACAGTATGTTCACTCCCAGGGTCAAAATATCAATAATTAACGGATTGTCCTATGGAGAAGGCCTCAGTTTGTAATTTGATCTAGGATGCCATCTAGGAAGTGCTGTAGTGGGAACATCCACATGTTCATTCACTTTTATGAGACCTTCACGTAGGTAGAACTTTATAAAATTATTTGATTTGATTGCATTTGAAAAATGTAAGCAGCGAGGTGAAGTATGCTATAAGGTTAAGAGGCCTAAATCAGAGTGATATAACTTGGTATTTGCTGCCTTTACATTTGCCAGAGAAAGAACATTTCATTGGCTTGCATTAACGGGATCCTGTGTTGGTTTCATTAGTTTCTCCATTTTGTACACCTCATTTCATAATCTTAATTTCACCTACACCAACTGATTGTCACACTTCTGCTGTTGCCATTTCACAGGCTATGGAGTTTGGCCTTATTGACAGTATCCTGGAAACTGAATACTGAAAGCGAAATTGCCTGAGCTAAGTTATGATTTCAATCATAATTCAATAGAGCAATTTGTTGTCTAGCTGACAATCAATAGTTACCTCCCATGATAAATTACAATAATCATATCCCATTTGTGATCTAGTTTTGATTTTGCAGTCATGGATATTAATTGTTCTGGGTTGTTCTGAGAAATGTTTTATGGCTTACCTGCTACAGCTACTTTCATTTGGTACTTAAATTCATTCATACTTTTTTATCAGATGCTGATCAGCTACTGCTTCAATGGGTGCAATCCCCTTAAGTTCTTCCATAAACGGGAAGGCATATGATTCTTGAAGCCATTGTCATCATTTATTAATCTGTTTGAATTGCCAATAGCAAGGACTGCCGAATGCGTCCCGTAGAACAATTTCACTCTGTTACAAAATTCAGTTTTACGAATGATGTACTTACAATGATATTTGTTTTATATTCATAATTAATTTACAAAACGATCCAAAATCACCTCAGACAGTCACTCACTAACATGCAGATTAGAAGACCTGAAGCACAGAATTAGAGTAAAGGCATTCTAGATTCTTGCGCAAGGGTTGAACTCAATCCGAACTTGTTGGAGTTTGCAGAGTGGCTTGTCCCAGTTTGACCATCTCAAATTTAAACTGAGTTTTGAAAAAAAAAAAAAATACTTATTTTTTAAACCATGCCAAATTTAAGCTAATGAGAGTTTAACTTGTTTTAACTTATAAATCAAGCGAATGATTTAATTCGATTTGAATTTGATTTATAATTCAATTCAAATTATATTAAATAATTGTTAAAATGATATTATTTTGTATATTATTAAATAAAATATTATCTTGTTAATGAGTTACAAATTCAAATTATAAATCTCAATTATAGATTTAAATCATAAATTTAAATTAAATTTGAATCGAATTATTTTCATTCAAACTAAATTCAAATCACCCTTAATTTTGACTAAGCAAATTTAAACCAAATTATTTTTTGTCTGAACCAAACTCGAACAAATGTTTAAATTTGGTTTAGTTCATATCTACCTCTATCTTACACTCTAGATGCGGATGGAACTCGAAATTAAAAATGGTAAATAAATACTTGTATTCTTAACATGGATAAAACTATCAGTTGTCAGTACAATGTAGGGTTAAGAACTATTTTCCACCCAAGTTTTAGCGCAATCTCAAAAACACATCCATGATAGATAACAAATTCAAATACATATCCATAAACTAACTGTTGTTAAAATTTTCAATTAAAGGTAATGATAAAATCATCATTTTATTCATAAATTCTAAAACCTTAACAATTTATATCATTTTTCCCCTTTAGTTTGAAAAACTAACAATTTTCCCCCATAATTAAACGTTAAAAAATTCACTTTCCCCCCAATTTCCAGGTTTCATCTCTGGTGGCATGAACATGTTGTGATTGTTGCACGATTAAACTTGTCAAGTTCGTTATCTGATGAACAGACAAATGCCTCTGACAAGATAGCCCACAAATTTTTAAGTTATAATAGAACTCGAGAGTACAATTGTGAACAATATATTCATAATGATATTTTTATAATCAGATTTACTGTAAATTTTATGCAAAACATATAAGGAACTAACCCACATTAAAAACAAAAAACAAAAAAGGAATCTGCTAGGCAAAGCAACAAAGGATTGGATTGAAATTATCAGTGGGGAATCCAGTTAATAGAAAGAAAGGAAATGAAGAAAGCACCTGTGAAAAATGGATCAAACAACATAAATGCACAGTGAGAGTAGAATAACAGAACAATAATCAATAACCATGACTAGTGAAGATGCCCAAAACATCGAGGAAAAGTACTATTTGTTGAAGGCAAGGAGTCATTAACTGGCAGCAAGACATTACTATCAGTAACTAAGAAAAACAAAGGAATCTCATCTGTTTTCGCTTGCTGATGCCACAATTGTCAATCATTAATTCCTTTTTAGAGGAACACTGGAGATTTCTTATCATGGAAACCGGAAAGTCATCAAAATGCACTATTTTTATCATCAGAGTCTAATAAGTACATCTGTCAGCACAATTTGTTACACAAAGTACTGTCTATTTCAGAAAGAAATATATTTAAGTACTTATTGAGCACCATCTTCAGAGAACCTGGTATCAAAAGGAACAGAAGGATGTGCATGCACTGAACCACCAGCTGTTCCTCCGTGCTGCAGCTCAAGCACAAGCCACCGAACAGCTTTACTCATCTGCTCCAACCGAACAGCACTTATTGGTGGAAGACCAGTTGTGGCTTGACCTGACTTCCCAGCAACAGAGCCAGTGGCCTCATCAACCAGACACTCCGAGCCTATCCTTTGCTTGACAGACTCCACAAACTCCTCTGCTTGATCACAAGCCACCCTAAACAATTCCCACCTCTGTTTAAAGTTCTCCAATGCTGCATCTGTGGCCACTGTCTTTTGGCCACCTGAAATTTCCTTGGCCTCAAGCACAGTAGCGGCTGCTTCAACAAACTCCTTATATGCATTACTTAAAGAATCTACAATGTTGTCCATCACTGTCCACTAGAACTGCAGGTAAATAAAAGTTCCCACTCAGACTCTGTTATGGCAAGTGTTGAGTGAATATAGGCAACAAAAAATTCATACTAAATTAAAATGCTATCGGTTTGTAATCATTCTGTATAGTCCCTGAATTGCAAACAAAATCTAAACTGGATGAGATAGAAGCAGCACAAAATCCGGCAGGGCTAATCAAGTGATCACATAGGCTTGCAGGCGAAATGCCCTAGTTTCCCAAATTCATTGTGAATGCGGCAGCCCCAGGTTCCGAATTATAGTTCACGTTGAAGAATTTCTTAAATGAATACTTTTAAAAAATAAAATGAACAGCATACAAGATACAGCTAAAGAAATATACTCATTCTCAATCCTCTAATTCAGTTAATGGCATAACCTAAATTCTCAAATTCAAGGTCAAGGTCAAAATACTTCAATTCAAATCAAATTTCAAGCTTAAACATGATTCTTAATGGGAAAAATTAGAAAGCCATAGTATCAAATATGAATATGAACGGATGCTCAAGCTGAAGAATAAGTTCTAACAAAGACCTAGAAAAATGAGTAAATTTAAGTATAAATAAAAGTAAAAAAGCAATACCTTTTCCGGAGATAATTATTCGATTGCAGTAATAGGTGAGCTCTGCATGTAAATAGCCAAAATGAAAACTAGAACGGGCAAGAATGGCACTAATCTAGTGTGCAAGCAAAACTGATGCATAAAAATAGCTTGCGAACGTGACAGAGGTGGAGAAATCAGAAATTGCATTAGAGGATCTGGGCTGGGCTAATTTTTTGAACAAATATTGGGCCTGAAGAGGCCCTGTAATTAGATTATCCAAATCAGTTTGGTATGAGCAAGTCGATCTGGACAAAAGCTTTAGTTTGATTGTTCAATTCGAGCTTGCTCTATTTGTTTATTTTATCATATTATTTATTTTATTGATATTATTGTTAATTATTTCAATAATTAATCCATCGACAGTCATTCAATGATATTATACATCAATTTATATGAATTTAAATTTATATTCAAACTAAAAATATCATAAATTTCTTCCAAATTTAAATTAATCTCAAATTCAACTCGTTATGATATACTATATTTATCTCATTTAATAATTTAGAATTCTTAAATATAATAAAATCTAAAATTAAAAAAAATCATTTTTTAATTTAAAAAACATTATTGATTTGTTTTTAGTATTTATATAATATTATGGTTGAAAAACCTATAAATAAATAAAATTCAAAACAACCCTTTTTATATAATTTATAAAAATATCAAATAGATTTGTGTGGTGGGCCACAGAACAATCAAAATGCCTAAAACATAGACAATCTTTTCTTCTTCGAATTCCTCTTTCAGCTTTTCATCAAATTCCTTATCCACTGCTTAAAAAATGCCACAACGCCTTCATTGCACTACTGCCTGACCCGTCGCCACCGGAGCCTTACACGGTTCTTCTCTCTATCGTTTTGAAGGCCATAATTATCACTCTTATAACCTCCATCCTCCTCGGTCTCACTTCTCTCCTCTTAATGCCTCCCCTTTCGGCAGCATTTTACAGCCACAATATCATTCTCCTTAATGGGTTATGTATTTCACTCCAATTAAATTTGAGTTTGGTGAAAACTTAAGTTTAAGTTGTTTGAAAAGCTAAATTTTCTTTAATTCAATTCAAGTTTGAATTAATTCTTTTAAAATTAAATCAATATTAAATTTAATTTGTAATTATATTTAATTAAAATCAATTAAAATAATATCATTTTAATACTTAATAAATAAAATGATATTATTTTAATTATTTTAAATCTAACTTTTTTTCAAATTTATTAGGTTAACGAACCTAACATTTTTTAATTTAAATTTATATACATCAAATTAAAAAATAAATTCTAATAAATTTGATTCAATTGTCAAATCCACAAATTATGTACTCTCACCGCCATTACCGCTACCGCCATAACAATTCCAAACTAAATGTCTCGTTTTTTAACAATTAAAAAAGGAACCGCCACCATTGCCTAACCTCCTCTCCCACGTCTACCATAGCCATCTCCTCTACCTCCCTTCTATTGAAAATCCTCCACCTTTCTCGTTGCGAGTCCTTGGACGACAGAATTTGTGGACGACTTTCATGTTAATGGCTTTTGAACCGCTGTTCTCTCCAAAATCAACAACAAATGCAATGAATTACCTTTCGGAGAGAGTCTTGAAACCTTCATATCAGATTGAGGCTTGGTGGATGAAAAGATCTTCACAATTTTCTTCTGGAGCTATAAATCAGAAGTCTGTCAGGGTACTGAACCATTTTACTATGCTAGTGGATCTCTAAGTATCAGCCATCGACCTTAAGTTTTGGTGTTGAGAATTCAATTTTGAATGGGCAATGATGAACGAAAATGAAAAAAGAAGAAAAAAATCATATGAATTTTTATTTATATTTTTATAAATTTAATAAAAGAAAATAATGATTTTGTCTTCTTATTGTAGATCATTGGAAGTTAAATTTTAAATGAAAAAAATATAATTTAAAAAATATTTTTAGGTTAAAACTAGGGCGTAAAAGGACTCTTTTATCAAATTATGTTCAAACGGTTGAGCTCATTAGATTATGCCAGCTCAGCATTGATAAGCCAAAAGAGAGACAGCACAGAAAGATTGAATGGTGAAGCACGTAGTTGATTGTGCCCATGAAAGGGCATCCATTACAAAACCACCAAGAGGGGTGAACAAGAAGAAGATACTAAAACGATCAAACAATAAAAATCTTCAAGAATTTGAATAGTCCTTTTCAATTTTGAATCAACTCTCATCCAACCCAACTTCTTAAATTCAATCTGTTTCCCTTTTTTTGTGTTTTTTTATCCCCGGAAATCTCTCTTTTATCACTCTCTCTGAAACCCTAATCTAGCTTTTTTCCTCCATCGTCATGACCAACGAAGACGACACGAAGAACATATACAGCGACGTCCATGAAAATGTCAGGAAGAGAAAGAACAGCAGCAACCGCAATGGAAACAGTATTGAAAACCAGAACTCAAAGAAGATTCATCACTACAACCACAACCATGAGGAACAAAAAGAAGAAAAAGAAGATGAAGATAATATGCTTTCCCTTACTCTCGCGATTTGTCCTGCAAAACCTATACAGGAGATCACAGAACAAGAATCTTCTCCATTGCCATCACAACCTCTAGACTCTCTTCCAGAAACAACGCCATCACTGCAAGTTTCTTTATCAGAATCTATGCCGCGACCGCAACACCAAGTTCAACCGCCGCCAAATCACGGCACTTACGTCTCCTCGTTAATAAACGACAACCAAATTTTACCAGCACGGCAGTTACGTGTCCGACGGAACCCGACACAGGCACCCGGCGAAGGAAAAAGCGACACGGTGCCTGCGCTATTCCCGTGGGCCACGACGCAACGTGCTGTCATCCAGAGTTTCAATTGTTTGGTGGCGAAGAATATAACGACCATAAGCGGTGACGTTCATTGCAAGAAATGCGAGGAACGGTACAAATTGGAGTACGATTTGCAAGATAAGTTTCTCGAAGTGTGGAGTTTTATTGCAGAGAACAAGAGCAGTATGCATGACAGGGCTCCCAAAGTGTGGATGTACCCCGTGCTGCCCACGTGCGAGTTTTGTGGGCAAGAGAATAGCGCCAGGCCGGTGCTTCCACCGAAGAAGAAGCAGATGAATTGGTTGTTTTTGCTCTTGGGACAGTTGCTTGGTTGCTGCACACTCGAGCAATTGAGGTATTTCTGCAAACACACCAAAAACCATCGAACTGGGGCTAAAGACCGTATTCTTTATCTCACGTACCTTGGACTCTGCAAGCAACTCGATCCCAGTGGCCCTTTCGATCGTTGAGATTAATCATCTGGGTGGAAAAAGTGTTAGTTTTCATATCGATCTTTTAATTTTCTTGTGAGTTTTTAGAATCTCTCTGAATATTATTGTTGCAAGTTTTGATTAGAATAGGCTGCTATTCATGAGTAAATCTGAGTACTATTGTGCAACTGCAGCAATGTTCTCTTATTCTAATTCAGACGTAAAATAATAATAAAAGGGACTTTCTTTGTAGGGAAATTTTATAAAATGGCCAGAATGCCCTCCCATTAAGCGAAAAAAAAGCCCAAAATCACTATTTTCAAACAAAACTAGACAAGTTCACTATTCCTAACAAAAATGCCCATGATTTTTTTTTTAAATATCAAAATTACCCTTCTCTTTACTTATATAAATCTTCTCACTTACTAGAAAGGGTTAAATGAAATTTTATTAAAATTATAGGTTGTTTTGATATTACACATTATAAAAGCATTATAAATTTTTAAATAGAATTTTAGGAATAGATAATTGAAGGGTCAATTGAAATATTATTAAAATTTGGGCGGCATTTTGATATATCAACTCGTATTTTTCAGATTTTTGAAGAATTTTTTGATTGTTACCATTCTCGAGTTTTTGAACATTTAAAAATCGAATTTCAATTCTGTTTTTTCGAATTTTACTATTTTACGATATATCGATTCGTATTTTCAGATTTCTGAAGAATTTTTCGATTATTGCTATTCTAGGGTTTTTGAACATCTAAAATTTGAATTTCAATTCTGTTTTTTCGAATTTCACCATTTAACGATATATTGACTCGTATTTTCAGATTTCCGAAGAATTTTTCGATTGTTACCATAATAGGGTTTTTCAATTTTTAGAATTCAAATTTCAGTTCTGTTTTTTTGAATTTTACCATTTTACGATATATCGACTCGTATTTTCAGATTTTTGAAGAATTTTTCGATTGTTGCCATTCTAGGGTTTTTGAACAATTAGAAATTGAATTTCAATTCTGTTTTTTCGAATTTTACCGTTTAACGATATATCGACTCGTATTTTCATATTTCTGAAGAATTTTTCGATTGTTGTCATTCTAGGGTTTTTGAACATTTAGAAATCGAATTTCAATTTTGTTTTTTCGAATTTCACTGTTTAACGATATATCGACTCGTATTTTCAGATTTCCAAAGAATTTTTCGATTGTTGCCATTCTAGGGTTTTTGAACATTTAGAAATCGAATTTCAATTTTGTTTTTTCGAATTTCACTGTTTAACGATATATCGACTCGTATTTTCAGATTTTCGAAGAATTTTTCGATTATTACCATTCTAGGATTTTTCAACATTTAGAATTCGAATTTCAATTCTGTTTTTTGAATTTTACCGTTTTACGATATATCGACTCGTATTTTCAGATTTCTGAAGAATTTTTCGATCGTTGCCATTCTAGGGTTTTTGAACATTTAGAAATCGAATTTCAATTCTGTTTTTTTAAATTTCACCGTTTAACGATATATCGACTCGTATTTTCAGATTTCTGAAGAATTTTTCGATTGTTGTCATTCTAGGGTTTTTCAACATTTAGAATTCAAATTTCAATTCTGTTTTTTTGAATTTTACCGTTTAACGATACATCGACTCGTATTTTCAGATTTTCGAAGAATTTTTTTATTGTTGTCATTCTAGGGTATTTCAACTTTTAGAATTCGAATTTCAGTTCTGTTTTTTTTAATTTTACCGTTTTACGATATATCGACTCATATTTTCATATTTCTGAAGAATTTTTCGATTGTTGTCATTCTAGGGTTTTTGAACATTTAGAAATCGAATTTCAATTCTGTTTTTTTGAATTTCACCGTTTAACGATATATCGACTCGTATTTTCAGATTTCTAAAGAATTTTTCGATTGTTACCATTCTAGGGTATTTCAACTTTTAGAATTCAAATTTCAGTTCTGTTTTTCTGAATTTTACCGTTTTACGATATATTGACTTGTATTTTTATATTTCTGAAGAATTTTTCGATTGTTGTCATTCTAGGGTTTTTGAACATTTAGAATTCAAATTTCAATTCTGTTTTTTCGAATTTCACCATTTAACGATATATTGACTCGTATTTTAAGATTTTCTAAGAATTTTTCGATTGTTGTCATTCTAGGGTTTTTCAACTTTTAGAATTCAAATTTCAGTTTCGTTTTTTCAAATTTCATCGTTTTACGATATGTCAACTCATGCTTAATAGTAACATCACTGAAATCACATATCCATATATAACCACAGATAAAATATATCATACACATACGCACATACAATAAATATATACATCTAAACATAGAAAAAACGATAAATAAACAATGAGTCAACTAAATATACATCCGTGAGCTACTCGATACAGTGAAAGTACAACTACGCCGCTAATCGTCGACGCATAGAGGTAGATGACTCTCGAGGAAAAACGTAGCTCCGTGACAACGCCAAATGATGAAGATATATAAGTCAAAATAATTGTAACATATAATGAATTAATCAACTTATTAATTAACTTGTACATACCGGATCACCAGTGAAAATACGACATATATGAGTCCAACTAGGGACGTCTCGCGTACGCCACCTAAACATACGTGGGAACGAATAAGGATCAACGAGGTCAATCCAATCGTGTAATGTGTGCAGAGTCTCATATATCCAATACTGCAATATAATCATTTACGATTTAAATAAATCATTTGACATTTTTCCTAATTAATATATATAATCAATAAATTAAAACTAACCTGAAAGGCGAAAGGAAATCCGTAGAGGTCGTATCTACGCATCTCAGGCATCCGTCCAGAGCATACTCTGTCACTCGCCTGCGACATAGACTCGTATGTCATCTGCCACACGGGAACACCCCAGGGATAGGAATTAAACCCATCTAGATGATCGACCAACTGTAAATACTCTAAAGACACCTTCTTTCGCCGATCATTCCTTAACAAAACCATGTGAAGAACATACAATAAGGCCATCTTGACTGCATCAATATCGTCATCCCCCCACGGCCTTAACAAGAAAACACGCTCTAGGTCATGATACTGCACCTTCGGACAACCTCAAAAGTACGTATCTCTGATCCTATGACTGGAGGAGCGAGGAATATATGAAGAAATATCAATGCGTCGACTAAACGAAAGACCTGTCACCAAAGCAAACTCAAACGAGCTAAAACGAACATCAACCCCGCTAATCCGAAACCAAAACTCATCTCTGGCAAAGAATCGATGTAGCTGTCGTAGTTTAAATGAATGAACTAATATACCAGAGAATTTGGTCTCGGGTAAACGAAGAAGATACCCGAAACATGTCCTCTCAAATAGTTGTAGCTGCTCCGGGGTCAGTGTAGACATAATCTTACCTAATGTTGTACGTTGTGCACGAGATATCAGATCCGTTCGAAAGTGTCTGGACTCATCGGGGATTCACAGCTCGCTTTCAACACGTCTTCTTTTGTGAGAAATATCCTACAAAAATTTATAGAATTCGTTAGTTATTTATAAATAGCAAATATATAAACAAATGTCTTCATTGAAAAATCATAAAAAGAAAAAAAATACAAAACAATAAAGGAGGTGATTGAAAAATTTTAAAGATAAGATTTTAACATTGTAAAATGGTGAAATTCAAAAAAACGGAACTGAAATTTTAATTCTAAAGGTTGAAAAACCCTAGAATGGCAACAATCGTGAATTCTTCAAAAATCTGAAAAATACGAATCGATATATCATAAAACGATAAAAGGTGAAAAAACGGAACTGAAATTCGAATTCTAAAGGTTGAAAAACCCTAAAATAGCAACAATCGAGAAATTCTTCAGAAATCTGAAAAATACGAGTCGATATATCGTAAAACGGTAAAATTTGAAAAAACGAAACTGAAATTCGAATTCTAAAGGTTGAAAAACCTTAGAATGGCTACAATCGAGAAATTCTTCAAAAATCTGAAAAATACGAGTCGATATATCGTAAAACGGTAAAATTTAAAAAAATGAAACTGAAATTCGAATTCTAAAGGTTGAAAAACCCTAGAATGGCAACAATCGTGAAATTCTTCAGAAATCTGAAAAATACGAGTCGATATATAGTAAAACGATAAAATTCGAAAAAACGGAACTGAAATTCGAATTCTAAAGGTTGGAAAACCCTAGAATGACAACAATCGTGAAATTCTTCGGAAGTCTGAAAAATACGAGTCAATATATAGTAAAACGATAAAATTCGAAAAAACGGAACTGAAATTCGAATTCTAAAGGTTGGAAAACCCTAGAATGGCAACAATCGAGAAATTCTTCAGAAATCTAAAAAATACGAATCGATATCTCGTAAAATGATAAAATTCAAAAAAATGGAACTGAAATTCGAATTCTAAAGGTTAAAAAACCCTAGAATGGCAACAATCGTGAAATTATTCGGAAATCTGAAAAATACGAGTCGATATATCGTAAAACCATAAAATTCGAAAAAAAGAAACTGAAATTCGAATTCTAAAGGTTGGAAACCTAGAATGACAACAATCGAGAAATTCTTCAGAAATCTGAAAAATACGAGTCGATATCTCGTAAAACGATAAAATTCGGAAAAACGGAACTGAAATTCGAATTCTAAAGGTTGAAAAACCCTAGAATGACAACAATCGTAAAATTCTTCGAAAATCTGAAAAATACGAGTCGATATATCGTAAAACGATAAAATTCTAAAAAACGGAACTGAAATTCGAATTCTAAAGGTTGGAAAACCCTAGAATGGTAACAATCGAGAAATTCTTCAGAAATCTGAAAAATACGAGTCGATATATCGTAAAACGATAAATTTCAAAAAAATGGAACTGAAATTCGAATTCCAAAGGTTGAAAAACCTTAGAATGACAACAATCGTGAAATTATTCGAAAATCTAAAAAATACGTATCGATATATCATAAAACGGTAAAATTCGAAAAAACGGAACTGAAATTCGAATTCTAAAGGTTGAAAACCCTAGAATAGCAACAATCGAGAAATTCTTCGAAAATCTGAAAAATACGAATCGATATATCGTAAAACGATAAAATTCAAAAAAACGGAACTGAAATTCGAATTCTAAAGGTTGGAAAACCTTAGAAAAATCTAAAAACAGATAAAATGAATATAAAATTCGAAAACTACGCGTCGAGAAGCCCTAGATGTGAAAAATATCAATTTACCCCCTAAAAAAATATCTATTACAAACAGGTCCAATATTTATCTCTTGCCCCCAGTAATTCTCGAAGTTATTACCGCCCCTGCAGATTCAAAATGTTAATTTTTCCCCCCAATCTACTGTAAAATGGCAAATATCAGAAACGCCTACAGTGTACTAACAATAACAATCGGATCCCTAATATTTTTAAAAAGCCACTTAACCCCCCTAACCACTGTCACAGTGGGCTGTTCATCTTTACAGTGGAAAATACTGTTCCACTGTTGCACTGTCAATGACTTCCGACGCAATTTTCGGCCAAAAATCGCTCATTTCGGCCTCCAATTTCAACATAAATCGAATCTAGATATGCTTTAACACAAAACCCCTCAACAAATTTAACAAAAACAGCAAAAAATCACAACATATTAAGCAATGTTCAAACGGTAAACCCTAATATTTCAAAATGCAAAATCTCACCCAAATCTCAATAATATGAACAATAACTTGATTTAAACAAGATCACGGAAGACATACTAACCTTCTTGACCATTTTCGGTCGCCGGAGATCAAGAAAATCGTCGGAAATGGCTTCACAGTGGGACGACAGTGGGACGCCGGTTCACAGTGGGAGAAAAGTCTATTTTTTTTTGGATTTGCACAGTAATTATGGGCGTTTTACAGTGGGAATTATGAAATTTTGGCTAGTTTATATATCGGGGTATTTTAGACATTTCACAAATGTCGGGTATTTTTGCTTAAATATGAATTTTTAGGGTATTATCGCTTAAGCCCCCTTACTTTTGCCAATTTTTAATAATTTCCCTTCTTTGTATCGGCAGATTTTCTTGTACAGATCTTTCAATTCAAACAACAGAATCTGTTGAGACTTTGCTGCAGCAAGAAGGCTTATTCTATTCCTAGCCCATTCAAATGTGATTTGCAGTTCAATATATACGCTCTTCACTTTTTTCATTCATGGCTATTTACTCAAACAGTTTCTCTAATGGCCTCTAGTATAATTCCTTTTATCAGAAGTGACATCATCTTCTCGGCAAGGCAAAGTTACTCAAGTTTGTCAACCTAAAGAGCCCAACTTGGGCTGGATTCTACCTGAGTAATGAGTTTGAAATAAGGCCGTTGGGGAAACTCAAATTTAAATTTAATAATTAAATAATTTTAAATATGAGTTATTAAATATATTCCATTCATAAAAAAATTAATATAAATTATCTAAAATAGTGATATTTTTATTATTATATATTAAAAACAATGATATTTTAATATTTTTTATTTAAATATAATATCAAATTAAATTTAAAATTTGACTCAATTTAAATTCGAATTGAATTTAAACAACTTTCGAAAGAATTTGATAAATTCGAGTTCGATATCCCTCAAACTAAAATTAGTTTGAATCCCACTTAGAAGCCAACTCTCGAACCACCACATCTAAATATTCATTTGTAGCTTGAAAATACCTTGATTGCCCATCGTAATTTAATTTAAATATTGGGCATACCAACAAGGCTACTCAACGTGTAATGTTATATTGCACGAGCCACATAGTCATTATCACAATTCCTCAGGAAGAAAAATACTTTAACAAAATAAAATACAACACCTTAGGAAGAAAAAGATTTTCACAAAATAAAATACGGTGATGTTATTTGAAGAATTTTCGTATATAAATAATGATATGTTATTATATAATTAAATAATAAAAAATTAAAGATAAAATAATACTTAATTATATGATAATATATTATTATTTATATACAAAATTATATACATAATTTTATTGAATAAAATAATAAAACAATAAGCACACGCGTTAATACGATTTACTATTATTATTATTATTCCATTGGTCAAAAGACTATTTCCCACTCAAGTTTTAATGTAAATATAAATGCACATTCACAGAATTTTAAAAATTCAAATACTTATTTATAGACTAATTATTATTAAAATTTTCTATTAGAATTAAAGGTAAAATCGTTATTTTATTAATAATATTAAAATATTTATAATTTTATCTCATTTTCTTCATAAATTTTAAAAACTCTCATTTCACCTCTTAGTCTCAATTTTGAAAAGTAACTCCCTCCTCCCCCCCCCCCCCCCCCCCCACCCAAAAAAAAGAAACCAAATTTTAGGGTTTGTTGCGAACTCCGACAACGGTGATGATGACAACCAATTGGTTTCGACATTGATCAACCTTCTCTGCCTTTCCCTTTATCGTCGTTGATGACGCTAGATGAAGCCCTGATGACGACAAAGCTTGAAGAAGAAAAGACTTTGTCAAATTGACTTCAGATGGCAAGAATTTGTTGTGTTTGTGATCGGAGAATGGGTCTTTATGATGGTTGTCCAAATTTGAAGCTGAATCGACAGAAAACGCTATCAATTCTAGCCATCCAAAGTCAATTCGATGAAGTCTTTTTATCTTCAGGCTTTATCGCTGTCAGAGCTCCATCACCTTTCATCTGGTGTCCTCGGCAGTAGTAGAGAGAGATGTACAAAAAACCAATCGATGTCAAAACCGATTGGCCACAATTGTTGATGTCGTTAGAGTTTGCAGTAAATCTTAAGAATTTGGAAAAAAAAAAAGTTATTTTTCAAAGTTTAAACTAGGATAAAATGATAGTTTTCAAAACCTAAAAAACAAATAAAATAAAATAATATATTTTTAAATATTATTGATAAAATAACGATTTTGTACTTAGTTCTAAAAAAATAATTAATCTATAAATAGATATTTGAGTTTTTAAAATTTTACAAAAATGTTTTTATATTTGTATGCAAACTTAGGGGGGAAATAGTTCTTTGGCCTATTCTATTTATGAAAGAAGCATAGGCCAGCCGAGATTCTTTCTTCTAGATTTATTACATTACATTACCATTTCAACGTGACTTACCACAAACTAACCATGTTATTTTTGTTTCACAACATTAACTCTCCGAATTAACTCACCGTACATCATATAATTCAAATGCATTCCATTGTGGTGACGGAATGACAGAGGCGCGATATGGGAGAAGCCAGAAAGAAAGGAAAACGGATTTGTTTATTGTTATGCACATAAAAGCGGAGAAACAAGAACAACACTCGATGAATTTTGAAGAAAAAATGAGAGACAATTTTGATTTTTTAAACCCTAATATTTTATCATAATTTCTTCATTTTCTTTTCCCTCTGTGTTTGATTTATTTTTTAATTTTAAATTTCTTCGTCTTCGTGATGGAGGCATTGATCGAGCTCTGCGATCTGATCGCGAATAATCCGAATCAATTCTCCGATAAACTCGCGTGGATTTGCAACCGGTGTCCGCAGCCTGACTTGCTTTTAGCCGGATCTCCACGCGTTACTCGTTCTCAACTCAATGCCGTGCTGGCCGTCGCTCGGTTTCTGTCGAAATGTGGCGAGGAGCCCGACTCCCGTGCTAAATCTTTGGTGCTCGAGTTCTTCCGCTCCGTTCCTTCGTCATTTCACCGCTCATTCTGGCCACAGGCGTTCAGTAGTGACTCAATTTTGTCTTTCTTTACTGATTTCTTAGGCTACTTGTCGAAATCCACCGACAACTCCCCAGGTTTCGCAGAAGATATTTCGGCGGTAGCCGGAGAGGTGGTTCTGGCAGCAATTAATCACAACATGGGCGAAGATTCGGGGGTTTCTAGAGCGTTTCTGTTGGCTTTGTCGAGAAATTTCCCGCCAATTCTGGCTTCAGATGCGAATACAGTGGTGACGTGTCTCTTTGATAAGTTTGCAGTACCCATTCCGGCTTCACCCAGAGAACAAATGGCAATTAACTCAGAAAACTCATCGTCTCAGAGCTCACCGTTAATTTTAAACCATCTTCAGCTTCAGCGCAGTACCAATAATGAGAGCGAGTCAAGTCCAGGAAATGAGGTGAGTAGCCACATTTCTGCGTCCAGTGTGTCAATCAATGGTGGTGGAAGTATAATTGGTGGAGTGAATGATGTAACGCAAGTCAGGCAACAGGTGGCTTCATACGAGGAAGAATCCGTTGAGAGCTTGGAGAAGCAGGAGATCGCATTTAAATTGATCACCCATATTTTGGATAAAGTGCAGATTGATTCCAAACTTTTGGAGCAGGTTAGGTTAATTGCAAAGAAGCAGCTCCACTCCTTGTGTGCTTTTATGAAGGTAAAATATAGTAGATAATTTTTTGTGGTAGCATGTGTGATTTATTGTATGAGTACGTATAACCAGACAATTCTTGGTGCATTGTGCAGGAAATCTTAATTACTGAATTTTGCTGAAGTAAAAATACATATGAACTGCCTTCTGCTGATAAGATGTTTTATTTCACTTAAGTATAGGTATAAGTAGAAACATCATATTGCATCGTGTAGGAATTGTTAATTATAGAAGAACGGCTTAGATATGATAAATTTTGATGAGAAAATGTTTGTTTTATATGTTTATGTGGATATATCTAGATCGCTCCTAGTGCTTTGCATTGAAAAAGTTAATTATGAACTTATTGATGAGAAACAGAAGAGAGACTTTGTGAAATGTATGCAAAAGGTGAAACATTTACTGTATCAAACTGGATTAGTTGTTAGGAAGTAAAATTTGTTATGTCAATATTCTATAAGAGGAGTTAAATTTTTTCATCGTAAAGAAGGTGTTTATTAAAGTTAATTTGGTTGCGTGGGCAGATAAGGAAGCGGGAGTGGAATGAACAAGGGCCACTTTTGAAAGCGAGAATAAATGCAAAACTATCTGTTTATAAATCTGTGGCTAGGTTGAAAATTAAGAGTCTTGCATCTCTTGATCCAAATGGGAAAACCGCAAAGAGGGTGGTCCTTGATGCTCTTGCATCACTGCTAGATGCTGCTGAAGCATGTTTGCTCTGTGTTTGGAGAAAGCTGAGAGCTTGTGAAGAGTTGTTCAGTTCACTGCTTGTGGGGATTGCACAGATTGCTGTTATTAGGGGAGGTCAGCTGCTGCGTGTTTTACTCATTCGCTTCAAGCCCCTTGTGCTAACTGCATGTGCGCAGGTATAGATTATTGATGGGTTTTGTGCACAAGTGTAAACTACAGATCGCTTTTGATTTTGTATAGTGGCGCAAAGTTAAATTGTTCATTTTTGCATATTGTAAATATGTATCTCTTTATTTTTTTTAATTATGTGATCTCTTGTTTTCTTAATAATTGTAGCCCCAAGTTGATTCCTGGGGCAGCAGCCGAGGAGCAATGTTTGAGAGTATTATGAAGACAAGTTGTGAGATAATTGAATCTGGCTGGACCAAGGACCGGGCACCTGTTGACACTTTTATCATGGGACTAGCTACAAGTATTCGTGAACGAAATGATTATGATGACCAGGTTGCTTCAATGATTTTGATTACCCTTCTTTTTTTATTTTTGTATAGACGGTTATCAAAATATTGTAATTTGGATTTGTTGTCCAAATATTGTAATTTGGATTTGTTGTCCACTACCAGCCTATGCTTACTCAACCAAACTTATTTCAGGTTGATAAAGAGAAACCTACAGTTCCTCCTCTGCAACTTAATCTTATACGCTTGCTTGCTGATTTGACTGTTGCTCTTAACAAGTCTGAAGTGGTAGACATGATATTACCACTTTTTGTTGAGAGCTTAGAAGAGGGTGATGCTTCAACTCCTAGTTCATTGCGACTTCGGGTATGAAACCTTTGCCTTAACGAACATCTCTTTTCTCATTACTTTGCATCCTGTATCTAATTGTTTTTCTCGATGTTGGTTATTGACTCAATATACATGGCTGTTGGTCCTTTTATTTTGTGGCATGGTTTCTTAACCTCCCTTCTTAATTTACTGCAGCTTCTTGATGCTGTGTCTCGGATGGCAAGTTTAGGTTTTGAGAAGTCTTATCGTGAAACAGTTGTTCTGATGACAAGAAGTTACTTGAGTAAGCTATCAAGTGTTGGATCTGCGGAAAGCAAAACAATGCCAGCTGAAGCCACTGCAGAACGTGTTGAGGTAATATTTTGTCACTAAGATATGAAATATATGTGATACTGTTGCTTGCTTGGCAGATAATCAGATTGAATAGTCACTGACTGCTTCAATTATACTGTAGACTCTACCTGCCGGATTCCTTCTAATTGCTAGTGGTCTTAAGAATCCCAAATTGCGTTTGGACTATCGTCATCGTTTGCTATCTTTATGCTCTGATGTAGGGCTGGCTGCCGAGTCAAGAAGTGGGGGGTATGATAAATTTGTTTCTACTTTATTTTCTGGTAGCTAGTTATACTGGAACTATTCTGATATGTCCAGGATTTATTTTTATCCATGCACTCTTCTGGAGGCTGGTCATATTTTGCTTTTTATACATTTTGTTGCCTCGCTTTGTTATATGTTTGGACATGTCACATTTTGATACTCCTAACTTTGCAGAAGTGGAGCAGATTTTTTGGGGCCTCTACTTCCTGCCGTTGCTGAAATATGCTCTGATTTCGATCCAACTGTAGATGTGGAACCATCACTTTTGAAGTTGTTTCGCAACTTGTGGTTCTATGTTGCTCTTTTTGGCTTAGCACCTCCCATACAGAAATCTCAACCACCAACAAAGTCAGTTTCCAGTACACTGAACAGTGTGGGAAGCATGGGTGCAATTCCTCTTCAAGCAGTTGGTGGACCATACATGTGGAATGAATTGTGGTCTTCTGCTGTTAAACGGATTGCTCAAGGAACTCCTCCCCTTGTAAGAAGATGCAAATTTGTTTCAATGTTTGGTTTTTTTTTGGTATACATTTGCTGTAGAAGATTTCTCTTCTTGCATGAATATGCAATCTGTCTTTGATTTTCCATCCATTAGAATATTGTTCTTTATGTCTTATGCCTATGTTATTCATTTAAATGTACTTGTGGAAAGTTGGAAATGTGTGAATTCTTTGTGAAGTGTAGATTTTCAGACAATGTCTGTGTTGATTGGCTAGCTGCTGCTTGCATAAAGTTTGTGGTGGGAGTCACCTGGAGATTTTAAAGCCTTTAGTTTCGTAACCTGTGTTAGGAAATAACTATCTAACCAGACAAGCCTAATAGACACAAGGGTTGGAGGGTTTTGCACATATCTGTATATCCTATTTTAGCTGTAATCAGTTAGTTATTTGCAGCATTTTGAATGCCTTAGTATTGTTTTGTCTCAAAAGCTTAAGTTGATGGAAAGGGCATTGGTCTCTAAGACTCTAACAAACCCTCTCAGTTGCTTGGTTGAATCTAATTGATGTATCCAACAATATTTTCAACCTATTCTGTATTATAAATTTAGTTGGTGGAGTGAGGGGATTCAAACACGGTTAACCTGGCTTCATTGCAGTGTCCAATTTATACTTTCTAATGTTCAAAAGTTAAGTCTTACTTTTTAATGCCTATACTAAGCTTAGCTGTTTCCAATTTATACTTCAATTAGGGAGGCTTAATCATCTTGGATTAGTCAGTTGACTGCACCATGTTGTTATGAAAGTTGACTTCTCATTCATGAATATACTCGTGCTTCATGGACTGGCTTATCAACTCTACCTTAAATGTATATAATTGTTACTGGCCTTATCAGCTCTACCTTAATGTTTTTTTATTGCAGTGAATGATCTCAAACCATATCTGAAATCAAAGTTTTAACATGATGGTTGTGTTTTCCAGGTTGTCAGTTCAGTGAAATGGCTTGAAGATGAGTTGGAACTCAATGCTCTTCACAACCCTGGCAGTCGTCGAGGGAGTGGCAATGAGAAAGCAGCTGGAATCCACAGAACAGCTCTTTCTTCTGCTTTAGGTGGACGGGTTGAGGTTGCAGCAATGGGCACAATTTCAGGTTAAGTGGGCTTCTCAGCATTTCTGTAGCATTGAATGTGTAACCTCTATGTTCAGTGAATGTATATGCTAGTTAAACTGTTTGGTAGAATTTTTGCTTAGCTGTGGTCTTGAATTAATTTTTGATGTTGATTTGACAGTATACTTGTAAGAACCAAAATAAACTTGAATTAAATGTAATGAGATATAGGAAAGCCTGGACAAAGTGTCTCCTAAGCCTTAAAAGGGTGAGAGAAGAAACAATTAAATATCAACTGAATGCTGCATTCTCAGGAGACCTAAAATCCACAAAGCTAGACCAAAATCTTAAATGAAGTCACATCGCCCTTAAAAAATCGTTAAATGTATTTAGATCTTGCTTCTTGTTTGTCATACGAATAACAATGGCAGTGGTTATTTGTTTTACAGGTGTGAAGGCGACCTATCTTCTTGCTGTTGCTTTTCTTGAGATTATACGCTTCAGCAGCAATGGTGGCATCCTTAATGGTGGCACCAGTTTGACTGCCTCTAGAAGTGCTTTCAGTTGTGTCTTTGAATACCTGAAAACACCAAATCTTATGACATCTGTCTTCCAGTGTTTGAAGGCAATTGTGCTCAGGGCTTTTGAAACTGCAGTTTCATGGCTGGTATGTCTTTCTGTATTTATATGAAGCTATTGGAGCCCTTTGTAGGGGAAGATTCATGTATTGAGGGGATAATATAGGAACATAGGAGTACAGGCCTTGCATAGATTAATGGATTCATTTTGTTACTTCCCTATTTGTGTATGCATTAGCTTTTGTGAGGTATGCCTAACAGTAAGTTTCCTAATTGTCTTAAGGCCTAGCCTTTGTCTCATGACTACTCAAAGGCTTGCTTAATCATATTTATTAAGCACAAATCTTGCTGTATATCTAGTAGTTTTCTCTTTAAACTGTTATTTCTCTTATTGTTGTGAAGGTCAACTTAAGAGTAATTTTTTTAATTAAGCACAGCTGCTTTTGCTGTATTTAAATATGTTTTTTGAAACCAATATTGCTCTTAGCATGGTGAGGGCCAATTCTTGTGTTTGAGTAGCATGACCACAGCACCACTGATCTTTGATTCATATGGGATATAGTTTCTTCCATTGTTTGTTTATACATATTGTATTTTTAGTACATTGCTCTGTACTACTTTTATTAATTGATTGGCAGTGAAACATTGATATATTTTCTTCTTACTTTTTACCATGCTCTTAAAATGTCTAAAACAAATTTTAGACTCTTATTAACTTCTCATAATATTATATTTTGTTAATATATTTACAAAACAAAAAGTTCATATCTATCCCAAGGCTTGAACCTCCATGGTGGCATCCTTCTGTACAAATTTCAACTCTAAATTTTCTAGGGACACTTGGTATTTCTTCTATAAGGTTTTTTGTTCATGATTATTTTCTCTTCTGAAAACAAGAAATGATCCAACAATGTTTTACGGACAAGTTCTAAAAGTTGACATTGATTAATTCATAGTTTCTACTTGAATGACTTATGCTTTAGACAGCTTATCGGGCATTAGAGACATATTATACCTTTTCCTTAAAATATCATATTTCTGATTTTTTATTTTGGAACAGGAAGAGCGAACATCAGAAACAGGCAGTGACACTGAGATCAGAGAATCTACTCTATTTGCACATGCCTGTTTTCTCATAAAAAATATGTCCCAGAGAGAGGAACACATTCGAGATATTTCTGTTAACTTGTTAATTCAGCTTAGAGATAAATTTCCTCAGGTACAATGATATCCTTGATACTCTTCACTCGATCAATTAATTGGCTTTTTTTTCTTGTGGGCACTTCTTCATTTGTCTGTAAAATTGAGAATCCGAATCACATGCATGCAGGTTTTATGGAATTCATCTTGTCTAGATTCCCTGCTATTTTCAGTTGGTAGTGACACACCCGGTGTTATCAATGATCCTGCTTGGATAGCGACTGTTCGTTCTTTGTACCAGAGACTAGTACAAGAATGGGTTATAACATCTCTTTCATATGCTCCTTGCACCACCCAAGGACTGCTCCAGGTTGACAACTGCACTCCTTTTTATGAAATTTTTTGGATTCATATATTTTTCTTCCCTCACCTCTTTTTTCCCCTTTTCAAGTATGTGAATAGTCAGTTTTTTGGAGTCCTATCTATATATGTCTCTCTTAGCTGGGAATTGGATATTTGGAATATAATTTTTCATAGATGGTCTGAGTGATTGTCACTTGTCTTTTTCAACATATTATTGATTTATCCATAGGGACATATTTGCTGTAAACTGCATGTTAGGTGTGTTCTTTTGTTTTCCTTATCAAAAAAGGATAGAAAACATGGGGATCTGGCATAAATGTTTGTATTAGGAAGTACTTACATTCCTTCTCCTTTCCTTTCCTTTCCTTTCCTTTCATTTTTAAATGACAATTATTAAAGTGTAAATAGTATTGCTGGGCCTTAATTTATTCACTTAAGGATGCTTAACCTGGTGCCAGAGCTAAATTGAGCTAGTGGTCTTGTTCTTGAATACCTCCATTTTATTAATTAAATAATAATTAGTTTTCTTTGTGGCTGTGGTGGTTGTGTTTGGTCCATTTGCAGGTGCTTATAAGGGAGCGTATTAGAGCTTAAACACTATTGTTGTGTCCTTGTTGATAAACTTAAGCTTTTGGAACAAGTGGTTTCTTGATAATAGTGATTATCAATCGATAAGCTAGTGCTTTCGAAAAGTCAATCCTCTGATGTGAATGGTTTGGTACTGCACAAGAAACATGAATGAGTCTTATTTTGTTGGATAAAAGTCAGATTGTTATGGTCCTTTTCTTTAACCCTTAGTTTTGTTGGTTGTTTCTTTTATGAGTTTTGTTGTATGTTACAAGCTTGTATTCATGCTCGGTTATCTTACTGTGGTTGTTTAGATATTAATTTGGTGCCTTGCTGCAATGGAAAGTTTTAATTTTTTTCCTTTTGTAATATATAACACTGCATTTGATGCTCAGTTAATTTGGAATTTTATTGACTTAATGATACTGGTCACTTCTGTTGTAGATTTGTTTTTGTACTTATTCCCATTTAATGGTTTCAAATTTATACTTCAGGAAAAACTTTGTAAGGCAAATAAATGGCAGAATACACAGCCTACAACTGATGTGGTTTCTCTTTTATCTGATATAAAGATTGGTACGGGTAAGAATGATTGTTGGCCAGGTATACGAACAGCAAACATACCTGCGGTAATGGCTGCAGCAGCTGCAGCTTCAGGAGAAAACTTAAAACTTACAGAAGCATTCAATTTGGAGGTGCTTAATACTAGCATTGTGAGTGCAACGGCCAAATGCAATCATGCTGGAGAGATTGCGGGCATGAGAAGGCTGTATAACAGCATTGGTGGATTTCAAACTGGCACCATGCCAACAGGTCTTGGTATTGGTGGTGGCCTTCAGAGATTGATATCTGGAGCATTTTCCCAACCGTCAGAAGCAGAGGATGATTCATTTAATGAGATGTTGCTTTCCAAATTTGTTCGTCTACTTCAACAATTTGTTAACATTGCTGAAAAGAGTGGTGAAGTGGACAAGTCAAAATTTCGTGAAACCTGTTCTCAGGCTACTGCATTGCTTCTTTCTAATCTGGTAATAAAATAATTCTCATTGTTTCTGTATTTGCTAGTATCAACAAACATTCTTTTTGTGCATATTTGTTTTCTTCTGAATTTTAGGTTTTCTTTTTCAGGGTTCTACTTCCAAGTCAAATGTTGAGGGCTTCTCACAACTTTTACGGCTTCTTTGCTGGTGTCCAGCTTATATTTCCACTCCTGATGCAATGGAAACTGGTGTTTTCATTTGGACTTGGTTAGTGTCTGCTGCACCCCAACTGGGGCCCCTTATCCTTGCTGAGCTTGTTGATGCATGGTTATGGACAATTGATATGAAACGAGGTCTCTTTGCAAATGAAGTGAAGTATTCTGGACCTGCTGCAAAATTGAGGCCTCATCTTTCACCTGGGGAACCGGAGGTGCAGCCTGAAGTTGACCCTGTTGAGCAAATAATTGCTCATAGACTATGGCTTGGATTTTTCATTGATCGCTTTGAGGTAGTATTTATGGAATTATTTTATGCATATATCTCTCTCAAGCATACTGCTCTGTCATTCATGTTCATTCTGCCGTTCTCTATGATGTCAAGATGAATTTACTTGGCAGCAGGTCATAATCTGTTAGATTTGTTGGTTAAGGTTTGTGTATGTATCATGGTTTTCTTTTCAGTTGTCTAGATAATACCTTCCAGAATGATAACAGATCTTATTTCCTAGTTCTTTATGCTGTATAGGGGCCTACAATCTAATTGAAAATGCTATGTGGATTCTGAGAATTTGATGTCATGTGTTCACATGAAGATCAATCCATGCTTGATATATCTGGCATCAGTCAGTTCAGTTTTTAGGTTCAAATATATGCGATGATGCGAGAGTATTCTGACATGTATCATTAATGTCTTTGGATTTAGTGCTGCTGTTTGATCTTTTCAATATGATTTAATTGAGAATATTCCAAGTTTGCATCCCAAATGATGTGGTATTAGTTAGAGTACATGTGGATTATGTGATCCATGGTAGCTCTACAATTATATCATATTGCTTCAGATGTATAGCACTACTGTTATATTAAATAAAGACCTTGTTTCTCAAGCAGTGTTTAAATTGCCAGTATAAAGACACATGTTTCTCTGCTTCTTGTTACATGATCTCTCTCTCTCTCATGCTAAAAATGCACAAACATGTAGTTTGTGTTCTCATTTTGTTACCTTCTGTGGTCAATGTTGTCCTGCTTGCACAGGTAGTTCGCCACAATAGTGTTGAGCAGCTCTTGCTTCTTGGTCGGATGTTGCAAGGGACCACTAAACTCCCATGGAACTTTTCACACCATCCTGCAGCCACTGGTACTTTCTTCACTCTCATGCTTCTTGGGCTGAAGTTCTGCTCATGCCAGTCCCAGGGAAATTTGCAAAATTTTAAAACAGGACTTCAACTTCTGGAAGATCGGATCTGCAGGTAGCGAATCCATGCTCTCAGAGTTTATCTGAATCTTTTGCTGCATATTGTTTTTATTTTGATATAACAATAGCTTTTGCCCATGATAAGACAATTAGTTTTTTGATTGTTTCTTTTTCCTTTTGTAACTCTTGTTTACATTTTGCTTCTTTACAATTGGGGTTCATTAGATACGCTATTGTACTTACCTCTTTCTCCCTCTCCCTCTTCTCTCTGATTTGTTATGGGCGGGAAGGGGCTGCATGTTACAGTAATTGTGTTTAACCTTTCAGTTCAATTCAATATTTCTGCAATGGATATTTACAATACTTTGGGTTTTTAAGTTTGTATGTTAGAATGTGCAGCTCCATCTGTTTAAATTATGTAGAAACTTCAATGCATGTGAATTTCTTGAAAACTAATTAAAATATCTTTCATGAGTCTTTGAGCCAATTATGACTATGTTTCCATATTAATGTTGCTGACTGTCTAGTTAAAACGATAGTGAAGTGCCTATTAGGCGGAGTATATACCATGAATTCCTTATTTTATAAGTTTTGCTTACCCTGTCCTGTGAAAACGTAGGGGTTATTTCTGTTTGCTTCAATCAAGGATCTTGAGCAATAAATCAAAGTTTCTGCACACTTTTGTTTATTAGCATTGTACTAGATAAACAATGACACTTTTCTCTAGTTAAATTTAAGCAATATATGTTGTTTGAAGAAATCATAATGTCTTTGGCGCACTCTACAGGGCATCATTGGGTTGGTTTGCCTATGAGCCTGAATGGTATGAAACCAAATATATGAATTTCGCCCAGTGTGAGGCTCAGTCCATCTCTGTATTTGTTCATCATCTTTCAAATGAGCGAGATGCTATTCAACTGGACCCAAAAGGACGGGGACGTGAGAATGGTAGCCCTTTGGCTGATATGGTGAGGTGTTTAAGTTTATTTGTTATAGAATATTCATCTACAATGTAGACTTTCTTGATGTTGTAATCCTTCAGTTGTTTGTCCCACTTTATTACTAAATTTACTTGGATACTTGTAGAACGATCAATATCACCCAGTCTGGGGCCAGATGGAAAATTATTCTGCTGGAAGAGAAAAACGGAAGCAGCTACTTCTGATGCTATGCCAGCATGAGGCTGATAGGCTTGATGTCTGGGCACAGCCAATCTCTAAGTAATCCTTTAATTGTGTTGCAGAATTTATTAAGCATCTGGTATATCTAGTCTTTCTTGTTGTACTGATAATTTCTTATTAATTATTTTTATGTTTCTTTTCTTATTCAGGGATAGTATATCTTCTCGGCCTAAAATCAGCTCAGAGAAGTGGGTTGAATATGCTAGGACTGCATTCTCGGTTGATCCTAGGATTGCTCTATCCTTGGCATCAAGGTTTCCAGCAAATGCTTCTCTGAAGGGTGAAATAACTAGTCTGGTTCAGGTATGTATCTAATGTTGACTAGGAATCTTTTCGGTCATTAGCTGATAGTTCTCATATAAAAGTTTATTAATTATGCTTCTTGTTTTGATTGTAATTTGGGAGAGATGTGTGAAGGTTAGCTGGATACACTTGGGAAATGGCAGAGTGAACTATGTGGCCATTTTAAAATTCAAAGTTCCAGTGTTGTAAATCTGATTTTAATGCACAAACACTATGATTGTATTCTGTAGTATTGAAGTTAGGAAGAATGTGATTCAGGCAATAAATATTCAGTATAAGTTATTTTAGGCAGGATTTCTGCAAGGATTCTTTCTTGGGTTCATTTTGGAATAAAATATTGCACAATTCCGAACAAGAATAAGAAAAAGAATTTTGCTGTGTACTATGCTAATTGTGCACTGCTTGCCAAAGTTATGTTAATTATCTAGTTGACCCAAAACTTTGTCCATTGGTGAGACTTGAGAGCCCAAGAATAGAATCTAAGTCCAACATGACCTCTCACATGCACTTTCACATGGATCAAAAACCACCAAAACTGTAGCTGCTAATTAGAAATAACAGGTTATTATAATTATAGTGTACAATAGGGAGATATGAACAGAAGATCAAATGGTTAATTTGACTTTGATACCATCATAAGTATTATGGGGCCCTAAAGGTTAGGCTGATAGGTTTAAGCTCTAACACATTGTATGAACCATCGGTTGTCTAGTTTCATTTCTCTTATTTGATATGTTCTACTGAATTCATTCTTGGTGAGTGCTGCTTGTTGCTGAAGAAATTCTCTGTGTCAACCAATAAATGGAAATGGTAAAATTTGGATTCTATTTAATTAAAAGTTGATAACTCTTTCTAGAACACCTTTTTTGTCCAAGAAAATGTATTGGGATCTGAAAGTGTGGAAACATATCATTCACACTCTTATGTTGCGATATGATGATTCTGTTTCTTAATATGGTTCTTAGATGGATGCATAATTTCAATAAAGGGAAAATTCACCATAAAGTTCATTTTTTAGTACCAGTTCCATCACATTTTATTTTATGTATTCTCTTGATAAAAATTGGTGTTATCTTGCAGACACATATATTGGAACTCCGCTCTATACCCGAAGCATTGCCATATTTTGTCACCCCTAAGGCAGTTGATGAAGATTCAGCACTTTTGCGCCAATTACCACACTGGACAGCTTGTTCAATTACACAAGCTCTTGAGTTCCTAGCTCCTGCGTATAAGGGTCATTCACGTGTCATGGCATATGTTTTAAGGGTGTTGGAGTCCTATCCTCCTGAACGAGTAACTTTCTTCATGCCACAGCTAGTGCAGGCTTTGCGGTATGATGATGAGGTAAGTTGTTTAATGAAGATGTTTATGTTACCATTTTTGTCCTTATGCTAGTGTGGGGATTGGGACTCTTGGAATTTGATTCAAGACCATTGATCATTGTTTTGGGCTTGGCTGAATAATCCTGATTCACTCAATTTTGCTTGCGCTGAGATTTTCAGGTGAAACCTGAAATTCATTCATCCTTGGTTAATGGCTTGTTTTCATTCAACTTCTGCCACAACAGAATTTAATGATGAGTTGGTGTCTATTTTTCCGATCTACACAATAGATTGGCCTTAACTTTGCCCAGTTTAACCTGGCATTTATGCTCAACTGATTTAGCTTTGGGAAACATAGGTTAGTCTAAGTTAGTTGTTTGATGAATACGGTTGAGGTTGGATTGATAAACCTTCTGGATGCACAGAACAAATTAATATTTGTAGTCTGCAATGCTATCTATTAAGCGTATTGTTTGAGTGAGGGTAGAGAAATGCTGAATAGTGGAAAATCTTACCACAAGTATACAGTAACCTCCTCATATTATTGGTAATAATAAATCAGCTTTGCTAATTTCATGCTGTACTAATGAATGTAAAACATATTCTAGACACCTTATCACTTAAATTAATCTATTAATCCATTAAATTTGCATTCATAATTTTTGCAGAAATTGGTGGAAGGGTATTTGCTTAGAGCAGCTCAAAGAAGTGATATATTTGCCCATATCTTAATATGGCATCTACAGGTGTGAAATATTCATATGTTTATAATACTTGAAAGTCTGCATATATTATTATTTTGGTGAATTTAGATGGAATTTATATTTTTATCTGCTTTAAGTATAACAATACGAATTTTATTATTCTTCTATTATTATATAATTCCTTTGTTTGAGAATGCAGGGTGAAACATCTGTTGGACCAGAGTCTGGGAAAGACCCTAATGCAGGGAAGGTATGTCATTCTATGCATACTTTCTTTTATCAACAATATAAAGATTAATAATATAAATTATATAAATGCCTATTGTCACTGCTTTGAAAGTTACTAAAGTTACGGTTTGTAAATCCAGAATCATTTTTGGTGTATATTTCATATTTATAGTTAGTGTCCATTGTTTTATAAATAGATACTCCTAAACAAAAGGAAATTTTCATGTAAAATCTTGAAACTGTCAAAGCATAAATACCCTCTTAATTTTTATACTTATTGTTTAATACCTGTCCTCTATATCTTATGCATAACCATTTTTTTGGTGCCTTACAGTCTAAGACATGTTTGCTTAATTTTGTATTTGGAAATAGCAAAGATTTTAGAAGGGCTCCTTGATTTTTTTTTTTTTTTATTGTTTGATCTCTATTCGTTAAACTTCTGTTTATGCTCAGTCAATTGTCTCTACATGCTATTTTTCCAGAATAAGTCATTTCAAGAATTGTTGCCCACCATTCGGCAGCATATTATTGAAGGTTTCACTCCCAAGGCCCTGGAAATGTTTCAAAGAGAATTTGATTTCTTTGACAAAGTTACATCTATTTCTGGTGCTTTATTTCCACTCCCCAAAGAGGAACGCCGAGCTGGTATTAGGAGGTATACTTGTTCAAGCTTCTATTCTCATTTTTTTTTTTTCAATTTTTAGTTCTTGTAATTACTCTGGGTGTTTAACCATGTTATGACAATAGGGAGTTGGAAAAAATTAAAGTGGACGGAGAAGACCTTTATTTACCCACAGCTCCTAGCAAGCTTGTCAGGGGTATTCAGGTGGATAGCGGAATACCATTACAGTCAGCTGCCAAAGTTCCAATTATGATCACATTCAATGTGATTGATCGAGATGGTGACCCGAGCAATGTGAAACCCCAAGCTTGCATTTTTAAGGTAACCTAGTGTGATTTTGTACATGAATCGGGCTGTTGGCTCAATCAAAAATTTACTTTCTAAAAGTGAAGGTAAAATTTGCTTAGGCATGGCTTGACTTACGTTTCCTTATTTAAGGTTGGTGATGATTGTCGACAAGATGTTCTTGCTCTTCAAGTGATATCACTTCTGAGAGAGATATTTCAAGCGGTTGGACTTGATCTATATCTTTTCCCATATGGTGTGCTCCCCACTGGCCATGAGAGAGGTATAATTGAGGTAACTACATTTTTCAAAAATCTTGGTAAAATCTCCGTTTATATGATCATAATGATTTTTTAGGCCAATGTTAAAGATATTTCTTGTCATTAACTACTAGATTACATATGGATATTAGACCTTTTAACAATTTCGTCCCTCTTAATAACATGATCACATCGTTTTAAGTATTGAAATTTGGTGAAGTAATATGCTCTTGTACTTGGTCTGTCCTAGCTTTGTTTTGCTTGGTTTTTTCAAGAATTTGTAGTTGATTTAGGTCCGGAAAAATAAATGTATATGGGTTGCATTGTCCAATTCATAGGATTTTACTTGTCCCAAATTTTACTCAGCTGTTCTGCATCCACTAGTGTTTGCAAGCACAATGATTAAATCGTGTTCAAATTTTGAGCAATCAAACAAAAAGAAAACTGAAATATCAGAATTTTTATGAATTAACCCTGGTTTTGCATCAAGACTAAGCAGTCAATATGAGGATGTCATAATAAGTAAATGATTGAAGTTCAGTCCAATATGCCCTCTTGTATGATTGTGTTTTTACCTAGAATGTGTTCAACTTTGTTGACCCGCTGCTAGATTTGTAAACCATGGTTTATTTCTGATTTGTTACAGCCTGCCATGAATTTTCAAATTGATCTGGGTTTCTGAACCTTCTAATTATCAAATTATTCATCCTTTAGTAGTACTGTGATAGTTTATTCTTAAAAGTGACGGAGAAAATTTCTGCAATTGGGAAATGAAGGTCTTCTGAGAAATCATATTTCTTGGCACAATTTATGTACTCTTTCCTTTGCTTTGATTTGAATGTTTGAAATTTTTGGTTACTAAGAAAATCCACCAAGGCCTCAAAATTTGATTGTGATGAATGCTATGAACCAGTTATAACTTACAATGGTTGCATATGCATTCTGTTTACACCTCCTAATAAGCTTTTCTTATACTTCAGGTTGTGCCTAATGCACGCAGCAGAAGTCAAATGGGTGAAACAACTGATGGTGGTTTGTACGAGATTTTTCAACAGGATTATGGGTCCATTGGGTCTCCCACTTTTGAAGCTGCTCGTAAGAACTTTATCATTAGCAGTGCTGGTTATGCAGTTGCCAGCCTTCTACTACAACCAAAGGATAGACACAATGGAAATCTTCTTTTTGATAAGTATGCTCTTGCGCTCATGATTTATTATTAGTTATTTTATTATTGTGTATGGCTACTTGATAACCCTCTTACTGCTATCTCTTGTTTAGCTCACTATCTCCCACAAATCCTTTGAAAAAGTAAATTACTTGTTAATGCAGCGAGGGGCGGCTTGTCCACATTGATTTTGGTTTTATTTTGGAAACGTCACCTGGTGGAAATATGCGTTTTGAGAGTGCACATTTCAAGCTGAGCCATGAAATGACCCAACTACTAGATCCATCTGGGGTTATGAAGAGTGATACATGGAATTATTTTGTGAGGTAATGAATAGATTTTTTGTTGGATCTTTTTTCCTTAATACACTCTATTGGCAACTTATGTCTCAAAGTTGATGATGTTATTTTGTACATGAATAGCTTGTGTATTAAGGGTTATCTTGCTGCTCGTCGATATATGGACGGCATCATTGCTACCGTGCTGTTAATGCTAGACAGTGGATTACCTTGCTTTAGTAGAGGTGACCCAATTGGAAATCTTCGCAGGAGGTTTCATCCGGAGATGAGTGAACGTGAGGCTGCTAATTTCATGAAAAGTGTATGCACAGACGCATACAACAAATGGACCACTGCAGGATATGACTTGATACAGTATCTGCAACAAGGCATCGAGAAGTGAAAGAATGTTTTACACCTCATCCTCAAATGTACATTATCGTATGTAATTCTTTTATTATAGCTGTGATTTTTCCGAGGATCTCCACAGTAGTTTTGGGGTAGAACAGATTGCAAAATCGTCTTAGATTGCAGAATCATGATGATTATTGACAACTGATCGCAGGGAAAAGCATAAGAATTAAACCGGTTGTAACCTAATGGTGGGTTTCTCCAGAGCCAGAGGTATGTGAAATTTTAATTTTTGTTCCGATTTGGACACTTTTACAGCTTTTTGCAACCCTAGTCCAAAATTGGAAGGACAAAATGTTCAGCAGGTTACTTGTATTACTCTTTCCTTATTGCATGAGTAGCCATTATCTTACATCCTTGCTGGCTTCAATTATGGGTACAACATTGTAACACGAATGGGTCCCTAAATTATATTATATATGATCTGAATCTGTAAAAGATATTCATTAAACTGACCGTGTGTCGGATTCCCAGACCATATGACAATTATTTACAAGCACTCGCTTTGTCTTCATCTCAGAAAATCACTACAACTACAGCCTTCATCTCGGCCCATTGCTTACATTTATGTTCCTTCATTTACATTTGTTTCTTAATAACGTATCTCTATCAAGTGAAATTTTCAGGGCCAATGTGTTTCAATATTTGTCATGTTGTTAGCGAAACTTATTATTTGGATTAGACATTGTGTCGGAAGCCATTTCGACATTAGGCCTAACAATATTTTAGTTGATTTTGTCACGTACCAGCTTATTCTATTATAAAACGAAAAGACTGAAAAGAAATCCACAGGCTGATTGGATCACTTGTTTTCCTTGTCTTGTCTGTATAAGAAGATTAATTTTTCTTGTAGTGAGCCAAACTTTAGAATTAGGAAACATAGCACATGTATAAGAATTTATGTAAGGTCCCTTTGCTTTTAGATTATTACTAGTAGTCAATTCAATCAACCAATGCAAGATCGGACCACTTGTTCCTAAAGCAACATAATCTTTTTAAAAAATTATATAAAGAAAGTTACAAAGTAAGAAATTGCAGAATCAAACACCCATAAGGAAAAACACATAAACCAAAACAAAAGGCTATCGTCTCATTCCTACATCAAAGGATCCAATCACATGGCACTTTTCAACGTTATTTTGCAAATACTTAGGGTAGAATTCAAAATGAAACAAATTCAAACGTACACCGATTCAAGTTCGATTTTATTTGGGGAACCGAGCCAAACTTTGACAATTGAAAAGGAAAACGCAATTAGCCCATAACATATGCTTTTTTACTCCATAGCATGGGGTTAGTCATTTTTTTTATTCTCATTCTTCACCCTCTCACTAAAACATCACTATTATCTTAGAAAGCTACACTAAAATATTTAAATAAAACCATTATATTTACCAAGTTACCCTCTAGTTCGTAACGGGCTTAGACACCCTGTCACCGTTACCGTAAACTTCAGTGTTTCTCTTCTTCTGCTTGGAATCCCTCAACCAGTTGAAGTTACCAAAAAGGACCTGCATCTCTTCAAGGGTTTTACCCTTTGTTTCCGGGAGCATAGTGTAAAAGAACAGCCAGGCCACCGTTGCGATTCCGGCGAAAAGGAAAAAGGCTCCGCCGATTGATATGGAATTGTAAAGTGATATGAATGTCATAGATAGGACCCCACTTGTAACCCTACTCGTCGCAACTCCCATACTCACTCCTTGAGCTCGTAGCTTCAACGGGAAAATCTCAGAGCTGTAGACCCACGTGATGGGCCCCATTCCGATGGAGAAGAACGCGACGTATGATAACACCGCGGTGATGGCTAATCCAATGGCCCAGGGCAACTTTGCGTGGGAGTGATCAATGATTGTTAAAGAGAATCCGAGTGTGGCAAGGGACAGGATCATACCCCCCACACTACTCAAAAGCAGCGGCCGCCGTCCGATTCTGTCAAGCAAAAATGTAGCCACTAAGATGAAGATAGTCTTGACGAATCCGACGGCTACAGTGGCGAGTAACTTCTTGTTATCAGATGTAATCCCGGCTTTTTCAAAGATCCTGGGACTGTACAGAACGACGTCGTCTATACCAGACGACTGCTGGAAGAAATGAATACCAATGGCGCAGACTAAAATGTGACGAACCGCCGGTGTAGGATGAAGGAGTAGTTCTCTCCATACACCCTCACCGTGGCTACGTTTCTCAACACGAACGACATCGTCGTTGCATTCTTGAGGAATGCCGGCAGCTTCTTTAATATCGGCAAGTCGAAAGGCGGCTTCGTCTTTGGATTCGGAGGTTTTGTCGAGGACTTTCCTGGCGTCTCCCAGTCGACCTTGCATTACCAGCCAACGCGGTGACTCAGGCATGGCTAAAACGCCGACGGCCAACAGCACGGAGGGGATGGCTCCGATGCCAAGCATCATTCGCCATCCTAAGTAAAGTGGCAGCTTCGAGAACGCGTAGTTTGAAACGTATCCGAGTAATATCCCTCCATTAATGAACACCTGTAGGAAAATAAAAGTTTCTATTTGATTTTTTTTTTTTTTTTGAAAAATTTACGAGCTCTAATTAGTTGTGGTGAAGAAGAAGGAAAAGGTAAATTCAAATTTACCTCAGGGAAAGAAGTGAGGAAGCCACGAGAGGAAGCTGGTGAGACTTCGGCAGTGTAAACAGGAGCGATCATGAGGGCATAGCCGACGCCAATTCCAGCAACAAAACGACCTACCATTAGAAATGCATAGTTGGTGGCGAAGCCCATCAGCAGAGCTCCTAAAAAGAATATTGCTCCCGCTAGTACGATGGTGTAGCGCCGCCCGATCCAGTCGGAGGTTCTTCCGGCCACCGCTGAACCTAACAGACAGTAAAGGTTAAGGATCCCCACGAGAATCTCCACTTCCACATCGCTGATTTTCAGGTCCTTTTTTATATAAATTACCGCCCCACTCATTACTCCAATATCTGCCAAACAAAAAGAAATAAACAGGCTGAGGATTTATAACCAATTCTGGATAATATGCAAGTTTCCTTCTTTGTTTATTTTCGATAGTAATTAAAGTTAAGTTACCATAGCCGAGCAAGATGGAAATCATGGAAGCTAGAATGGCGCAAGCGAAAGCGAACTTGTTGCGCTTGGGTTTCTGGGGAGGATCGAAATCTACAAGGGTTTTGGGACGTTGGTCAGCATGAGTAGTAACAGTAGTGTCGGCTTCTAAGCTAGCCATGATTGCAAATAAGCAAGTTAGCTAGAGAGAGAAAGATAAAGAGAGACGGAGATTAAGAGTGTGTGGTGTTAGCAGATTAAGAGTGTGTGGTGTTAGCTATGTGCCCTTCGAAGAGTGATGTTCAAGCTGCCACGAAAGCCACTGGTCAACAGTGTTAACCAGAGTTTTCAAGTTATGTAGAAGAAGATGAGACCAAAGACTTCGCTTACATCATTTGTTGGACCAACCAGAGTGTTTTTCTGACCATTTATTTTAGCAGAAATATTTATTAAAAAGGAATTTTGAATCTCAACGCGTGCATGGTCTCACTTTGATCCAACCGAAGATGGACTTAATCGCCGAGCATAGCGGCCACTAGCAGCCCATAAAAGGGAGCTTGAGTAACCGGCGGACCATTAAAATTTTTATTAAAAAAATTTTAAAATTTTATTTTTAATATGTTTATAAAAAATTTTAATTAATTATTTATAAAAAAATTCTAATTACTAAAATAATATTGAATTTAGATTTATACTTAATTGGATATAAAAATTTTATGAATTTAATTTGATTTTTGAAAGAGTTGACAGTAAGAGAATTTTGATTTAGATTGTATAATAAAAATTTTTTCAGATAAAATTAAAAAAAAACTAAAATAATTAATTTTCCGAAAATGAGAGCTACCCTAACCAAAATAAAATATTATTTAGAAGTTAATTATCATTAATTACAACTGTAATTTAGGAATCTTTTTATTATTAATTTGGATGAGAATTGACCCGGAATATGGGGTTCAAATGGGCCAAACTCGGGTAATAAAAAAACCCATTGCATGTGAAACTTTGTTTTTTAATTATTTTAATGGAAGGTAAATATATATTTGAAATCTAATCTATCTTAATTGTCAAGCCAGGTCACCCTTATATGTATTTATTAAGAGCAATACTATGTGTACCTATTTTAGGTACATAAATATATACACACTCATATGTGTCATCATATGATTGGTTATTATTTTATTCTTAATTCAAAATCATCCAATCACATGATGACACATATAAATATGTACATATTTGTGTATCCAAAGTGAGTATACATAGTTTTATTCATTTATTAAATAATTATGGTTAGGGTGGATAAATTTTTTTAAAATAGTGTTTATTTGGGCTGTACTCAATTTGATTTTTAAACCAAACTAAATTGTAAATTATATTTTAAAATATATATATTTAATATAATTTTTAATAAATAATTAGGTGTATAATTTATTTTTATATTTATTTTATTATTTTTTATATGCATATTGTATAAGTAGCACTATGTGTATAAACAATATTTATAAAATTGAACATAAATAATGACATGTCACCATGTAGCTGTGTGTTCATTTATTTATAATTTAAAATCACTCAATTATATAGTGATATATTATTATTTATGTTCAATCTAGTACACAAGTTTGTGCACATTATTTGTATACATAGTTATATTGATATTATATTGATATTTAATGTTTATATTATGTTTTAAAAAATATATAATTCAATTAATTTTATTAAATAATATATATTTATAAATGAATGTTTTTAATAGGTTCAAATTATAATTCAAACCGAATCAAACCGTACTTTTTCAGTTTAGTTTGGTTTAAAAATTTTTTAAACTGTTTTTTTAGTTTAGTTTGAAAAACCTCCCGAATTATATAAAACCGAACCGTGCAACCCTCAAATTGAATTTCAAGACATTGTAACATTTACCTAGTTTGATTTTGAGCGAAAGAAATATTATTTTTATTTTTTAAAAATGGAAAAATGTTTTCAAACGGGGGTGGGAAAATATAATTTGCCCTTTGATTAGTAAATTCTAAAAGCACAACAGTGTAAATGGAATCGACCAATTGACAATATATACCTAATTGAGTCGATTCTTAGAATTTTTTTTGTGCTCTACAATGCAAAATAGTCTTCTGTAATAGATAATGCACATGCCCATAATTATAGGTGGGCACTGTTTTTCCAAAGAATTGACATGCAGAGAGAGAAACACAAGTCGATTCTAAAGCTGAAATTTCACCACCCTCCTTTCTGCCCCACCGTTTTTCTTCTTTTTAACCTTCCAGTCTACCCTTCCAACTTTCTTCCAAATTAGGTTCGCCTTCGCACACTGCTGCACCAGCAGTGAGCCAGTTCATGCATTTTTTAAGGGGAGTTTCTAATATTTCTTATTTTAAAATTAGCAACTGTAGGCGGCTTGGCTTCTCTATCAATGGACTCAAAGAGTTACAAATTTTGAATTTTGCTTCTGCCAAGTTGAAGAAATTTGTATTCGCATGGGATAAGAATCATTAAATTTATATTGTCCAATTTGGTTGCCATTTTTCCTGGATAAGGACCTTCCGAAAAGAGAAAAGGCTCTCTTTCTTTGTCTTCTTTGGCGTCCCAGTAGAGTTTTACACGTAATTAATGAAAACAAGCATACAATATTTCATAAAACTGGGTGGATAATGATTTTCCAGGATTGCACACATAACAAATTGAAATCAAAGCTTGGGTCAATGATCTGCAAAGTCAATTGTTTGCTTCTTGATTTGGACATAATTTCACGTCCAAGATAATGAAACAAAGACATAGTTGAGTTGGAAATGAGGTCAACAAAACCGCTAAAATTTTAAAACTTCTAAGAAAGGATATTGAATATAACAGCTTACTTACAAACTTAAAAAATATATCCAGATAACATTATTTGTTGGGGCTGACTTTTTGGACCCTATGAGTGCACTGGGGCCATCTTTTTTGGTAGTAGTCATTTCATAGCGTTCAATGTCTTACTACATGGTTTTGACTTTACACTAACACAAATCTGTGGCTCATTCAGAAAGAAACCTGCAAATAAAAATAAATTTTAGGTACTCTGAGCCCAATTCCGGTGAACAAGAGGTACAAGTGCCTGAGAGGCTGCCAACTTAGGCTTTTAGCTTTCAGTTTTACCGCCAATATTTTTGCCAGCCCTTTTCCCTGCTTTGTGTTGCTTCTTATTCTCAGGATCAGAATTATTTTCAATACATTGGGAAGTTACCATCTTTACTTTTCTAAGTGGGTTTGTTCTTTCATCTCAAAGTAAATTTTATGTTAAAAAAGGAAAAAAAAGAAAGATGAGAGGAAAGATACAGAAACATAAAATATTTTCTTGGCATCAAAGAAAGCATGCTTCACCACCCCATAAAGATAGAAGAAAATACACTTACTAGAGTCTCTGAGTCTAGAGCTTCTCCCAATTGATTCACATCAAAATAAAGAAAAATAATGTTATCCCCCCGCCAATTTAACAAACGTAAAAAGTTACAGCAGCACACAAACATCTTCTGTGTGCTTCTGCTTGATTCTGAGAATATTTGTCACAACAGCACACTAGAAGTGGAAGAAGAATCCTTGCGAACAAATATACAGCCCCAGAAATTTAGAGTAGTTCTGTTGTTTTTCAACTCAAGAAGCCTCTAAATGCATCGAGTGAAGAAGGTTTGCCCCACATATCCACCAGCCATTGCCCTTCTAACATTTGATTCAAACAACTTTGGGTTATCCCTTAAAACAGCTGCTGCTTCGTGATTAAGAGGATCCTCATAGTTGGGTTGCTGACCACAAATACAAAGTCTAAGTAGAATGCAAACAAATTAATTAAAGGAATTAGTTGGGAATGAAGAATCAATACCGTAAAAAGATGAAACAGTCCATATATAATAGTGTTTATATTCAGAACAGGTTTCCAATCCTCTCTTAGGATGTTGAGGCAAACATTTCCCTCCAAGTCAATATTAGGGTGGTACACCTGCAAATTCAATCCATGATTTTATAATTGCCTTTCAAATGTACCTAGCAAACAGGCAACATTGTTGACAAGAAATAAAGAATAAACAGGAACTAAAAAGATTAGATTAGTTACCTTTGTCTTGCACTTGACCTTTGGTGCTTCATGAGGGTAAATGTGTGACACTTGGAAAGAGAACAAAAATGTACCATCTCTGCAACAAAAACAAAAACTAGGTAAGTAATTGTCACTTGTAAAGTTGTATTCAGCTTATAACAGTTTACAGCCAGATAACTGCAACTAAGAGAGAATTTCCCTAGGCAATAAAGATTGTGCTTATAGTGGAGGAAAAATCAGGCATTTAGGCCCTTAATGCACTCTTCAGCACCATTATTTGACACAAGACGCACCTGATTGTCAAAACCTACGGCACATACAAACAAATTGTGCTCCCAAAATATAGAATTCTTATAAGGTCTCAACCCTGACATAAAAGTTTCGCTTAAAATATTTTATGATCAAAGAGTAGATATCTGAGGATAGAAATAATGAAGGGAAGAAGAAATAACCAAGGTATACTTACAGATAATATCCTTCATCAGGCCTAATCGTAACCTCAAAGTTCATTAAGTCATCCTTGCCATTTGGAAATACAATGCCGCAAGTTTTTGGTAGGTTCAATTCACTAATGTCTACAGAAGATGATAAACACAAAAAATTGAGACACAATTAACTACATGCTAACTTCAGTTTGACAATTGAAATAAGGTTAATCAAGCAAAAATTAGGTACAAGTGGGTGGATATCAAGTCATACATATGGCAGATTATAGGTTCCGGAATTGACGGAAAATGTATGAATAATTTCACTCATTTCAAACAGACATGGAAAATAAAATGCCACTGAACAACTTCCTAGAAAACAACACAACAGCCAGGAATACTTGTCAATAAAATTTTAATGAAATGGGTGGACAGTAGTGACAAGATAAGATTAACTGTGAGTACTAACAATTTTAAAGGAAGTTAAACCAATCTGTTTGCTCCCTCCCGGGGCATATTTATAGGATGCATAAGAAAACAATCTGGAAAATATGAATTAATATAAAAAAGCCTCAGATAAATATAACAGGCATTCAAAGGAATTCTATTCTACAGGCAACCTTTATGGAGACGTAACTCCCCAGCACTCTGCTTCTTGATTGGTGGCTTCCCCTTGGCATTGGCATTTTCAGCGATTTCCCTCTGCTTTTCCTTGACTTTGAATAGCTTAATCATTTTTCCTACAGATCAAAACCAGAGTGTCAAACACATGCCTATTATATGCATATAACTCGCACATACACACTCCTTTAGTAGCAAAGAAATTAAAGCCACAGGCACACCAACATAAGCTTCGGTAACATACAACCATTAATAACTAAGGGAAGGGAAGTGCACACAAAAACCAAACTAGTTTAGTACAATGTCCAAATTTTTCCAAGCCCACTGCCAAAAAGCCCATGATTTAGACTTAAAATATACCCAGTAAACTGGAGAGTAACAAACTGTGATTAAACATTGCAAGTCTTTATTTTATTTCAAATTGGTAAGGAAAAATAAATAGTTTTTGAAAAATCCATCTCCAACAACATTCCAGTGCAAAGCACCAAAAATAACTACCAAATTCAAGGAATAAATTTCCAAGAATAAACCTTTAGTAAACACGGTTGAAAAAGAGTGAACTCAACAGGAATAACAAAAATCTTGTTAATTAGAAACAAATAAACTTAAATTGAGCGTCCAATCCCATAAAAAATTTCATTAAACAATAATAAATACTGTTTCCCATCACAAATTAACAAGATCACACTACAAAACATTGTCTATCCCCACAAAAAATTCAACTCACTAAGACCATAAAAACACCAAAAGGGTAACAACTTTAGCCCTCAATCACTAGAACAAACATACAAATCAACCCAAAAAATAAAGTAAACAAAACCTCAGATCAAAATCAACCCAGAACCGAAAACTCAGAACCCACAAAAAAAAAAAAACCAAATTCAAAACATCCGGAGCTCATGCAAAGAGCTGGATCAGGTTAGTTTACAACAGCTCGAGAAATTAAACAGCAAAAAAAAAGTAAAACGCAAAGATCGGGGAAGAACGTGAAGGCTTCACCTGCTCAAAGACAAACACGCCAAAGCGCTCTCTCTGTTGACAACAGGGTCTGGATTAGACAAGAAGAACACGGGATGAGAGAAAGACGAATTAGCGTATTATCTGAAACGAAAGTGTATTGTGAGCATTTTTGGTTTTTCCTCGTTTTTGTGTTTTTATAATTATAAATAATATTTATAATTAATTAATACTAATATTTAGATTCTGTTACAACTGAGGATGTGCGGTTTGATTGGACGGGTGTAGAGCATGGAACATGGGGTCGGATACATGAGATTGCATGACGTACTCTTTAGAAACCGGTAAATTACACCTTTTCTATTTTTAACGGCATCACTCACAATTTTGGAAACTTCGAGCTGGATCCCCATTTCGTCCACGCCCGTTAATTATAGCGGTTATAGAATGACAATTTTACCCTTCCATTGAATTATGTTGTAGCCAATACTCATAATTTTTCACTCATTTTGCAACAAAAATCATATATTAACCGCATGCACCCAATAAGTTTATAAAACTTTCATAATCTTCCAAAAATATTATTAAATTTTCTTATTTATCCAAAATTTCTCAAGATTCATTGTCAAACTAATTTTATTAGTTTCTTCTCACTGTAAAGGAAGTAAAGGAGAAAAAGAAGATGGGTAAATAAATAAGAAAAAAAATAAAGTAGTGTTTTTTAAATAATTGAAAATTTCTTTAGTTTTTGTATGGATGGTGCTCAAAGCATTTTTCTTCCAAAAATATTTTTTTGAAATTTTTTTTTGTCTTGATTAGTTTGGGTTAAAACAAAATTTTGACAATTATGGTGTTATAACTATATTGAACGTGTGTAAAGAGAATATTATAAATTTTTGTCGTAAAAACCCTTCTAAAATATTTTTCATGTGCCCCCGATAAATGTATTAGTCTTTCATTCTCCCCAAAAATATTATTAAAATTCATTATTTATCAAGTTTTTTTCTCAAAATTCATTGTCAAACTAAATTTGTTAGTTTCTTCTCATGGTGAAGGAATCAAAGGGGAAAAAGAAGTCGAGGGAATAGACAAGAAAACAAATAAAGTAGTGATTTTTTTAAGATTGGAAAGGTTCTTTAGTTTTTATATGGATGGTGGTGAAAGCATTTTTTTTTTCAAAAAATAATTTATTTGCAAAACTTTTTTTTTTTGTGTCAGTTGGTTTAGTTAAGACAAAGTTTTGACAATTTGGTCGAGTTAAATAGATGTATAATCTCATTTTTTTATATATAATATTGGATTGCGGTGTTATAAATATACTCTACTATAGGCCTATGTGGAAGAAATATCACATGCATCCCTTGTTAAAAAAAAAAAAACATATTTGAAAATTGTCATGAAAGATCATATTTTCATTGGTGTTTATAAAACTAATCCATTAAATCTATCTTGTATATATTTGTGAATGGCCAGAGGACTATTTTCCACCCAAGTTTTGATAAGTTTCTAAAGTCACATCCATGGAATTTAAAAATCTATTATTTCACCCATGAGCTAACCCCCTTTATAATTTGTGTTAGAGACAAAAGTAAAATTATTATTTTATCAATAATATTAAAAAATATATAAAATTCATTATGTTTTCTCTTAAAGTTTTAAAAACTAACAATTTCATCTCTCCTTAAAGTTTTCTAACTTTCAAAAGTAATACTCTCTCTACCCCCTCCTCCCCCAAACTTAAGGTTTATTTTCTAGACACTTTTTGCCCACCAGCAATGACTCTTCAACCCACCATCTCCACCCACCAGATCTTTACTCTTTGACACAAGAAGACAAGTTTTCTGGAAGCACCGGAGAGATAAAGGGTGGTTGGAGATTCGTAGATTAAAGTGTTGTCTTCGATGGTTGGATATGGTGGTTGAAAAGTGTCTAAAAAATAAACCTCTGGCTTTTGGAAGAATGTTATTTTCAAAATTAGAAAACTTTAGAAAATAATAAAATTATTAGTTTTTAAAACTTTGGAAAGAAAATATAATAAATTTTATATAATTTTTAATATTATTGGTAAAATAATAATTTTACCTATACCTCTTCTAACAATAGTTGGTTTATGAATAAGATTTTAAGTTTTTCAAATTCTATAGGTATGAGTTTAGAAACACATCAAAACTTAGATGAGAAATAGTCCTTTGGCCTTTGTGAACATATTAGTTTCTTATTTTTTTGGGCAAAAAAACTTTTTCCCACCCAAGGTTTAATCAATTTTTAAACTATAACCTATTAAATTTTGAAAATAAATACTCATTTGTCAAAGAATTTTGGAAAATTAATTAAAATAAGCAAAAATCTGTCCGTTTATATGTTTTTAGGCCAACGTAAAAAAGTTTCACCAAATTAAACAAATAATAATTTTTTTATCCATTTTACCCGTATGTTGAAAAACCAAATAAAATCCAAAGTGAAACACTTTGAAAGTTATTTTTGCCAAAAATGGAAAAGAGAAGGCCGAAATCAAAAATCTAAAAATACAGAGCAAGAATCACCGACAAATATCCTAAAAACAGTAAAAACAATAAAATATATAGAAGTGACAATATATCAACAATGGCTTCACAAGTTAGCTACCATTTGTATTTTTTATTTGGTTTATGTAATTTTTATCGATCGGGTGTAAATAATCTATTGTGGGTATGGTTTAATGTTAGGATGTTGTTGATTGGATGAAAAAAATATTTTTTCTGAGAATGTGTGTCGGTTGTGGTGGTTACGATAGTGGTTAGGGTTTTTATAGTGGAACCCTAAATCTGCCAAATTATGTATATGGATATTTTGAATGTTTAGAATAATATACAATGATGTAGTTTCAATGTTAATAGATGTCTGAAAGTGTAGCCATTGAAAGACGAAAGTCACGCAAATTTACAGCACCGCGCAAATTGCGCAAAGTGCTCAAACTGCACAAACTACGCAAACACCGCGCAAATTGAGCTAACTGTGCAAAGCGTGCATACAACGCAAAATGCAAACTATGCATTCTGCGCAAAGTGCCCAACCGCACAAACTGCTAAGCATCAACGCCGGCGCAAACCATGCAAAGTCGTGCAAAATACTGTTCACAGAATGTGATATCTGCTTTGTACCTGTTTAAATTTAAACTTTATTGAATGAAACTCATAACATTTCATTTTAAATGTGTTTTCTCAGAAATTTCCAATTAATGATCAAGTGATAGAAAGGCGATTTCATGATGCGCATGATTTTGCATGTAAATTTTTACAATATTACAACTTTGATTAATATCCAAACGAGAACACACTGCTTCTACAAATCCATCAAAATTTATTTTTTTACTAATTGATACAAATGTTTGAACTCCACCAATGTATTTCAAACTATTATCACCTTCGTTAACCCAATGTTCACCATATCCAAGCAAATATATTAGTTTACCCATATTTCTTGCACAAAAGAAATTTAAAAGAGATAAGTAACCACGCGAAAGCAAACACGCAAACGCAAACACGCAATATACCAGAAATGTACTGCGATTTTCGTTTTTACTTAGATTTGGGTAACAAAACTATTGAATGTACAAATGTAAATATTTATAAAAAGATTCAAGCACCCAAAGGTGCTAATTACAATTTTTAACTTTTTATCTCTAGAAAAATTATTAGTTTTACAGTTTTCTAAATATAGATTGTTATTTATATAAAAGAAACGCAAAAGAAACTTACTTGATATATGATGATGATAAATAACAGAGAGAGCACAGATAAAATATGTTGTCGTTGGAGTGTTGATAGAAGAAGAGCGTTGAGAGAGGAGATGATAGTGAAACAAGATGAAAACTACATAAATAGATTAGTTATGTGAAATGATAAGGGGGTATTATTGAAATAAAAATATTAGTTTGCTTACAAAAGTAAAAAGTACTATGGTTGGCCTAAAAACGTATAAACGGACAGATTTTTGCTTATTTTAATTAATTTCCCAAGAATTTTAGTCCATCTAATTAATAAAAAACTTTAACAAAAATTGGATGATAAGCAAGTATTTAAGTTTTCAAAATGTATTAAGTGAAAATTTAAGTATAGATTAATGGAAATAAGTCTTTTTGGGTTTTTTTTTTTCGGCCAAATGACTATTTCCCATCCAAGGTATGTTGCATTCCCAAGTTTTCCCCCTCCCCCTTTAATTTTGATAATACCAAATACCCACTCATGAGCAGTTAAAATTAACGGAACCCTAACCTCTTGAAATTTTATCTCTTTTTGCCCCCCGAAACTTTAAAAATTAAAAGTTTCCCTCAGCCTAAGTTTTAAAAAATGACAGTTTCACTTGAAGGTTTTGCTTTGAAATATCTGGTGTCATCTCTGGCTCCATTGTCAGCGGCCTCTCTCTCCCGAAGCATCCTTTCCCTCCGACGAAGTTCTTCGTCTTCTACCGCTTCTCCGACGTCGATTAGAAGTTCAAATGGGAGGAGAGAGACCACCAGAGGGAGAGGATGTTTCGGGAGGGAGAGGCCACATGCAATGGAACCGAAGATGACGTCGGAGATTTTAAAACAAAACCCTAGGGTGAAACTATCATTTTTTAAAACTTAGGCTGGGGAAAACTTTTAGTTTTTAAAGTTTGTGGGAGTAAAAATAGATTATATTTTAGTTTATTTTTAATATTATAGATAAAATGATGATTTTACCCTTATTATTATTAATTTTAATCGCTTATAAGTGGGTATTTTGTATTATCAAAATTAAATGGGAAAAACTTGGTAGTGCAGTATACCTTGGGTGGGAAATAGTCCTTTGGCCTTTTTGTTTTTGTTTTTTTGTAAGTTAGATTTGTTTCTCATGTGTTATACGGCGTCTCGATAAACAAGATTTACTAAACGTTTCACAATTATATCGGGTCAAGCTATCACCCACCCGAGTCTGCTTGACTTGATCCATCCCCGTTTATCAGTACCGTCGCCATTGACTGCTAAAGCCACTAGCAGATTCCTCTCTAAACCCTGACACATCACAGAAGGATAGGGAGAACAAAAATGGCGAAACTCTTACTTTGCTTGACTTTACTAACTACACTACTTCCATTCATCTCCTTCGCTTTCTCCCCCGAAAACCCGACAGATCGGCGCGTTCTCGTTTTGCTCGACGACTTCGCCATCAAATCTTCCCATTCCATCTTCTTCGCCTCCCTAAAATCCCGGGGCTTCGAGCTCGACTTCAAGCTAGCCGACGACCCCAACATCGGCCTACAACGTTACGGCCAGTACTTGTACGACGCCTTGGTCCTCTTTTGCCCCTCCGTCGACCGTAAGTCACTCCACATTTTTGTTGAATTATATCATCAAATCGGCTAATTGAATAAAGCTGATTATAATTAATATTTTGTTTAATTAGGTTTTGGAGGTTCGATCAATGTTGCTTCGATTATGGAGTTTGTTGATTCGGGTCATGATTTGATAATTGCCGCCGACAATAATGCGTCCGATTTGATTCGGGAGATCGCCACTGAGTGCGGCGTTGATTTTGACGAGGTAGTATGATGATTTGGACGGGCTTGATTTATTTGCTTTTTGGCTTAGATTTGGCGGTTACTGTAGGAGATCGTTGAATTATGTTCTTTATTGATACAGGATGCTACTGCAATGGTTATTGATCACATCAGCTATGCAGTCTCGAACACGGATGGAGATCATACGTTGATTGCTAGTGATGATTTTATTAAGTCTGAAGTGATCCTTGGAAGCAACAAAATTGAGGCAAGTGACTGATTTGAAAACATTTTAGTTGAGCTGCTAGTCATTTCCAAGTCAATTTACTGGTATAGGTAAACCATTTTGTTTTATAGAAGCATTTTTCGTTGCTTTAGAGTAAGTGCATGTAGGTTTAGATGTTCTTTGTTTTTGTTTCTGGTTTTTATTTTGCAGCCTCAGATGTAGCAATTGGGTCCTCTCAATTTTATTCTCTTTATGATTCAAGTAATCTTTGCACATGTTTTATGATACATGCAACCACTGGTTTGTGACCCAAGGCTTGTGCTATTATCATGTTCATGACTAGTTTTAACATTCTTTATTTTTTTCATTGATCCGTTGCAGGCTCCTGTACTTTTCCAGGGGATTGGGCACACTCTAAATCCTGCCAATAGTTTGGTAAGCTGACTGGATCATTATGCAGTTAAAGCTTCATCCTTTTCTTATCTGCTTAGTTTAACTTTCAATCACTCACTATCTGCCATTTCTGTTTTTATTTTGGCTAATATATGCACTATTTTAGGTTTTAAAAGTTCTATCAGCTTCTCCTTCTGCCTATTCTGCAAATCCAAAGTCTAAGTTGTCAAGTCCTCCATCACTCACTGGATCTGCTATCTCTTTAGTTTCAGTTTTGCAGGTAAGTTGATGCTCAATGCTCTATTCAGTTTTTCTATTTTTCTATCATATTGACAACTTCTATACTGATAAAAATCTCATACTGTTTGGTTTCTTTGTTATAAATATGTATTAACATTAGCACAATTTACCATTGTTGGAATATTTTTGTTAACCTGAGAATTCAGTCTTTTTTTGCTTTAATATGACTGAGTTATAACAGGATTTTGATTAAGCTAAAATGCTTATGTTACTATTGTTGCTACCAGTTATAGGAATGCCAACAACAATGCTTACCTTTCTCAAACTGAAGCTCATATTGTTTTGATTGAAGCATCTATGGTCAATGAGATATACCATTCTAATGATCTTGGGAAGCATAACAGACATGCCACATCTACAAGAGAGAAGAAAAAAGTTTACTCTTTCAGTCATCATTTTTAATAAGTTACTGTAGGATACATGTATTTGCCTCACGTTGGTGGTATGTGTAATCGCAATTCTGCCTCCGTTCTTGATTCAGCTGTCTGTCAGACTGAGCTGACAGCTGAAGAACAAAATTCACAAACATTTAGAGGCATACTTTCCAAACTGATAAAAGATTGAAAATATAGCTAGATTTTCCTGCTACCTAATATACCAGTCATATTACTCTTGAGAGTTTTTGGGAGTTGGTTTAGCTTCATCATAAAGACGATAATCACTTGTCTTGGATAGAAAGATATTAGTAAATTAGTGTGGATATTTAACCTTTTTAGGTATTCTATGTCAAGTATCCATTTATGGTACTAATATAGCTATATGTTGCTTAAATAATATGTTGTTGATTATTGTGAGTGCTGTTGAACTCTGGAAAATATGAACTTGATAATACAAGCATTTTTGTTACAGGCAAGAAACAATGCACGAGTTATGATCACAGGCTCATTAAGCTTGTTCAGCAATCGGTATGTTGTAGTCATTAGTTGACTTGTATTTTCTACTAATTTATGCTTATTATATACTTGGAATTTGGCTTTGTTTGCAGATTCTTTAGATCTGGAGTACAGAAGGCTGGGAGCTCAACTAAGTGAGTAAAGTTTTAACTTAACTTTCTTATTTTGTAACAACAGTATTCCAGTCAGTGGACAAATTTTTATATTATTTGATGAGGTTTTATTAAGGAATCAAACCATGCTTGTGAAATGGTTTCCTGTTAAACAACATAGAAATGTTATGTTATAGTTCCAAATTTGTTAAGGATTTGAGACTATACAGTAGTTTAAAGAAATACTGTGCATTTGATAAATATGATATTCATGCCATATCGAAATTTTAGCGGAAGCTTTGGTGATATATTGCCTAACTACAAAGATGAGATTTCAATTCAGTTATATTCTATCAGTTTAAATTACCAGAAATAGTTGTACTTGGACCAGTGAAGTCATGTGAGGCCTTTTCTTTTGCTGTTAGCAGACATGAGAAATCAGGTAACGAGCAGTTTTTGACCGAGCTTGGCAAATGGGTTTTTCATGAGAGAGGTCATCTGAAGGTGAGAGACATATTTTCTGTCTTCTGAATTGGGTTTTTTGTATTTTTGATTCTATTGTTTGTGTTTTTTGTTTCAAAAATTCATCATGGGGGTCAGTGGTTACTGCCGTTGCATTATGCTTGTCAATTCATTGCAATATATAAGTTTGCTTTTTACATTTTTTATTCTGTTGTTTTTGTTGATTGTTTCAAAATTAATCATGGGGGTCAATGGTTACTGACATTGCTCTATGCTTTTCAACTCTTTTCTACATATAAGTTTGTTTTTTGCTACATTTTATTAAGATGTTTTTGGATCTATAGGCCTTGAATGTGAGACACCACAAAGTTGGAGAATCAGATGAACCTGCAATTTACAGGATCAATGATGACTTGGTAATAAGTCTATTTTTTTCTTTTCTCCCTATTCAGTCATAATCTCACTCAGAAGCATATGTTAGGTTTCTGCTGCTGCTAACATCTTTAACTTGGTTGAAGGAATATTCGGTTGAGATTTATGAATGGTCAGGAACAAGCTGGGAACCATACGTAGCAGATGATGTTCAAGTGCAGTTTTACATGATGAGCCCTTATGTTTTGAAAACCTTATCAAATGACAAGAAGGTATCTTATTTGATTACTCTGCTCATATGTTCATTATGTATGAATCTACTCTTCATAAAGTCCTATATCTCTAATCACATGTTTCTGCAGGGTCTTTATTCTACGGCATTTAAGGTTCCAGATGTTTATGGAGTTTTCCAGTTCAAGGTTGAGTACCAAAGACTGGGGTACACCAGTTTATCTCTGTCAAAACAGGTACTTAATTCTGTTGCTCATACCTTATAGATATTATGCTTAGCTGTGATTACTGGTGAATCAATTTACTAATGTGAAGGATGAGCTTGTTAGGTATATCAGGATTCAGTTTTACCGGCAATTTTAGTAAATAAAGTCACAGTCTTCTTATATCTCCATTATGATAGAAAACAGTTAAAAGAACTGTATTTCATGGAAAGTATTCATGCTCTTTTTTTTCCCACTGCCTTCAGCATTAATTTATTAAAGATTTCTCAAATAAAACACATTCTTCCATTGGAATTGTTATTCCATCTCTATTTAATGTTCCAATTAGTAATTAAGTGCTTCTCACTTTCTATTGTTGCATGCATACTTTTATTCCTGTTCCATGCAAAGCCATTTTGCGTAATCTGCAACTCTTGGAACAAAGCCGAATTGTTAAGGGATATATTAAGTTGAATTAATGATTGTTCTACTGCTTTTGAAACTTGAAAAAAAATCGACGCTCATCTATCAATTTTGGAGTTTTTTTAATTAGGTTAACAATGTTATTTTTATTTTGTTGGTGTAATTACATTATTAAAAATAATTTTGTCACAACAACAGTTTTCATAGTTGACTTGGGTTTTTTACTACTGAATTGCAGATTCCAGTCAGACCCTACAGGCACAACGAATACGAAAGATTTATACCAGCAGCTTATCCCTATTATGGAGCAGCATTCTCCATGGTATGGCACTCACTTTTGCCCATCTCATCCACTTTATATTTCTACTCCTTTCTCTATTTTCTGCACATTTGTCATCAGTCAGAATGTTAGGAAATGAATTTGTGTTTTTTGGATCTACAGTTCAAATCATGCACATAGCGCTTACCGAGCTTTCTGGTCTAGAGATTGTAGACAAATTGAGAGAATGTCCATAGCATTTCTAATGCAATATTCTGTGGTTTATATTGCAGATGGCTGGTTTCTTTGTCTTCACCATTTTTCATCTTTACAGCAAGTAGAGCATTAACTTTTTGATTGAAGAAAAAAGACATTGGAGAAGGGATTAGATAATTTTGATTGAATCGATAGACAGATCTTTATATTATTATAAATACCCCTATCATTTACTATAAGCTGTTAGATTTTTTCTTTATCAGTGATAATCACCCTCATCAATCTCTTGCTTTCTTGTTTAAAATCTGTATTACTTCTAGGTTTCAAAATTACTGCCTGGATTTATTTTCCTTATTTTTCATTAGTGGGATTAAATGACTGGCAACTCTTAATTATCACACTGATGTTGCCAAATTCTCTTAATTGTACATGTGAGCGAAAAATCATTTTGCTGAAGATAATAAAAGGAACAAAGCAATATATCAGTGCAATGACTATGAGAAAATGACCCAAATCAGGAGTGACTGAGAGCAATACATGATTTTAATAATGGTTTTCTTTCATAGAATATAATTTCTGCACAAATTAAGTCGCCCTCTTATAAGACCTACGTGCTCATAAGAGATGGTAATTCAGTCTGTAAAACGGAGTTTTTGATCCTTCCTTTAAATAAGGAGGAGATTTTTAATCCGGTAAAAGATTTTTTTGATAAAAATAAAGACTGGCTTTTTAGGTATTAAATTATCTAGGCATTTGCTCCAACTCCGCACATTTTCATCTCAAATGTACTTGTCTCCGTTCTGTTCCAATTAAGATAATGGTTTATACCAAGGGTCGTATGGGATCTCTGTTCAAATATTTGATTTAAAAAAAAAACAAAACAGCTAAAGATATTCTTAAATTTGAAGAATTAACTTCAACCAATTAACGGCTCATGCGGCAATTAACGGGGCTTCAAGTTAAAAGAAAAGCCCTTTCATCAACTGTAATATTGACCGTTGCAAATGCAGAGTATTGAACCTGAAAAAGGGGGGGTGGAGTGGTGATCTTTCAGAATCGAAGGGAAGCTATGAATTTGGCAGAAAAAGAAACAAATATTATTTCAACAGTATTTTGGAAAGGAAGAAATCAGGCTTTTGAAACTCAACATGACACAAAAGAATACCATATTTATGTATGGTAAAAGTTACTAATGAATGCCTTCGAGTGAAAGAAGAAGACATTATCAGCGAAACTTCCAGCTTTTCTCTTGGCCTCCCATGAATCAAATAAGCACTAACACTCAGCTTATTTGGGATTATGAAGGCCTCAACAACCCACTACTAACAAAGAAAGAAAAAAAACCTTTAAAAGTGAAAAACCTGAGACAAAATCTGAACCAAAATGAACAGCTGAAGAAATGTTTGGCAATCAAACACAGGGAAAAGAAACCCAGATATTGAAGATTCTGATTCACCCATCCACAGGTTTAATTTTACGTCGACTGCACTTGCTTCGGCTCCATCTCCATGTTGTCTATATATAGTTCAATTGGGTCGAAACAGAACCCTAGTGGGACTCAATGTTAAGGGAGCTCCCTTGTTTAATAATTCTTTTTTAGTCCCCAAGGTTTATCCGACTGCAATAAAGTCCAGAAACTCTAAATCTAAACAGAATTGTCAGCCAATAAATGTTTATTTTTCTTTTATAATCCGTTAATTTTTAATATTTAATAATGATTTTGTAATATTAATATGCCAAAGGACTATTTCCCACTCAAGGTATAATACAATGTCAAGTGTCTTCCTTTTATCTATGATAACACCAAATGTCTACCCATCAGCAGTTAAAATTAACGGCAGTAAGGGTAAAATCGTTATTTTCTCTATAATATTAAAAATAAACTAAAATATAATCTCTTTTTGCCCCCCCTAAACTTTAAAAACTAAAAGTTTCCCTCGACCTAAGTTTTAAAAAATAGCAGTTTCACCATAGGGTTTCGTTTTGAAGTTTCCGACGTTATCTTCGGCTCCATTGCCAATAAACTCTCCCTCCCAAAACATCATCTCCCTCCGGCGATCTCTTTCCTCCCTTTTGGACGCTTGATCAGAGTCAGACGTTCGATCTTCGTCTTCCCAAATGAAGACGAAGTTGTCGTCTTTGTCTAGGAGGACGAAGAACTTCGTCTTCCACCGCTTTTTCGGATGCCGATCGGACGTCCAATGGGAGGAAAGAGACCGTCGGAGGGAGAGGATGCTTCGGGAGGAAGAGGCCGTCGGCAATGGAGTCGAAGATGACGCCAGAGATTTCAAAACGAAACCCTAGGATAAAATTGTTATTTTTTAAAACTTAGGATGGGGGAAATTTTTAGTTTTTTAAGTTTAGGGGGGCAAAATGAGATAAAATTTCAAGGGGTTAGGGTTCTGTTAATTTTAACTGTTGATGAGTAGGTATTTGATATTATCATAGATAAAAGGGGGACACTTGACATTGCAACATACCTTGGGTGGGAAACAGTCCTTTGGCCATATTAATAACAATAAAACTATGTAGACCTACTTTGGGTACATAATGTCATCACATGATTCGATGATTTTAAATTAAAGATAAAATAATATTTAATTATATAATGACATATATAAGTAGGTACACATTTGTAAAAAAATTTAAACTTTTGTGGGGAATTGTTGAAATTTGAAAAGATTTGAAAACCATAAATATATATTATAGCATTTATAAAATGAAATTCATGTTATAGAAAAAATTGTAAATAAAAATCTTAATAAGTTAATCATAATAATAGTGTTTATAAATATTTGTTGAGTAAAGATTGAATAATTTTATATTATTTTTTAACATAATTATCAGGATAGGGATGACAATTTGGGTCCGACTTTAGGGGCCCTGACCCTCTCTAACCTTAACGGGGAGGGGATTCCCCGATAGAAACGAGGAAGGGGACGGGGACAGGGATGAAAAAAATCTCTACAATCGAGGACCGGCCGAGGATGGAGATACATGTGTCCCCTCCTCGCCCCGACCCTTTCCCTCCTCGTCCTTTTATATTAATATATTTATTTAAAATACTAATATATATTTATAGTTTTAAATTATTTATGTTTTTCAAATTTATTTAGGTTTTTGTTGTGCATATTAAAGGAGTTAATATATTATATTTATGATATTTGAAATAGTAGATTAATTTTAATTTTGCGTAATTTTTTTATTTAATATATTTATATTGTATTTACAAGGTAAAAAAAATATATTTTTTTGCAGGTATGGGGAGGGGATTTTTTCCTGCGGGGAGGGGATGGAGAGGAGATTTTTCTTTACGGGGGGGATTTTTCTTTACTGGGAGGGGACGGAGAATCATTTTCATCCTCGTAGCAGGGACAGGTCGGGGACAGAGATTGAGATCCCCTCCCTGCCCCTCCCCATTGCCATCCCTATATCAGGATACATAAAGAAAATTGTTAAATTGTGAAATCTTTGTTAGAAATTATTTTGTGGTATTCCCCAACCGCAAGATATTTACCCAAAAGAGAATCTCTACAAAGATTCAAACCATCTCAATAAACGATCAATATAAGACTAATGACTAAGAAACGCAGGTAGACATTTTATCTAGAGGTTGTGAGAATACATTTGCTTAATAAAAAATCTATTTAGAATCTTGTATAAGAATTTTTCTATTTCTCTTATGTGATAATAAAGAGAAACTATCTTCATCTTCCCAATTGACACACTTCCAATATTGCAAATGTCCTTATTTAGTTCAATTGGAATAGTAATAAGTCCTTAAAATCATATTATTTATCATAATTTAAATGTAACTTATATTTATTTGTCTTATAAATATAAAGTAGCACTCAGGAGAGAGAGAGAGAAAAAGAAAAAAACAAAGAAGAGAGATTAAACACTTTCGGGCAAAGTATTACCTACAAACACATTAAAACATTTCGTGTTCATTATATTTATTCTCTACATAATACACAATAAAACATAGCTTTTCGATTTTCAAATCGAACTATATTAAAAATCATATATTTTATTCTTTTATTTTATATCTTTTTCTTTTACATTCATATTATATCTAATAGACATTAAAGTTTTATCAAATTTTAATAATTGTTATCGTAGTTTAATTTGTGCAAAACTATTGATAACATAATCAGCTGATGACATGATTGACAAACAAAGTCTAAATCTAAGAAAATATCTCTCTAACAATGAAAAACTTAACATGAATTTTCTTTCTCTTATTATATTAATAAATTTCCCCTTTTGGTTACCTCATAAATGATACATAATGTTCTTACCAAAAATTAATCCAAAAAAAGAAGTAAAATTATGCCTACAATTAATTAATATACCACTTTAGATAAATAAACCAAGGGCGCCCATGTGTAAATCTAGCAACAAAACTGCCCTGATGTAAATTCTGGTAACTCTTGAATGTGCCCAACCCAAGAACAATTTGACCATTTAGTAATTAATATTTGTTCAATGCATCCAACTCATTCACAATTTAGTAATTAATAATTGGATATCAAAAGGGAAATGTATAACAGGAAAATCTAGGGCAAAATGAAAATCTGATTCCTACTTAACATACTTGCCTTATATGGTGATTATTATTTAAAATTTTGGGTGAAAGACTTTGTATATATCTATCTTCAATCAAGACCTCTCTTCTCACATTTTTTCTGGTCATTCTCTCATATAACCCATCTTTTAAGAGCACAAAAAATTTGGGTTAGCTTCATCTACATTGTAGATTTTGATTGGTTTATATTGATTTTTTTATAATTTTTTTACTGTTAATTTTTACTGCCATTGTGGATTTTGATTGGTTTACATTGATTTTGTGTAATTTTTTTTTTTTTTTTGCATATTCAATTTTTAACGTCGATGCCCTAAAGTTTTTAATGTTTGAATTAAAGGTTAGTAACTAACCATTAGTTTCAGAAATGCAAAAATCAAAACCAATTGCTAATAGTCATCCAAAATTTTGTGGTTATATATAGAGATATAACTTTTAGAATTTGTTAATTTTCTTGGGGGGTTTTTCAATTTTCCTGCTAAATATTTCTCTAATCATTGGATATCATGCATCATATTGTTATTCTTTAATAACAACCAAAATTATGAACTAATTTTTTCCCTTTTTTAATGTAATTTTTATATCATTGGGATTATTGGGAAAGATTGATAATCAGTAATCTTTTTTTGTTTTTGACATTGCAGTGAAGATGAACTTCTCCAATGGTGTGCAAAATAAGGTTATTTTTGTGATGGGGTCAACTGGCACAGGAAAGACCAAACTTTCCGTCAGTCTGGCTACTCATTTCCCAGCACAGATTATCAATGCTGACAAAATCCAAGTTTACAAGGGCCTTGATATCATCACCAACAAAATCTCAGACGATGAAACTCTTGGTGTGCCTCATCATTTGCTTGGTTTTGTAGACCCAGATGAAGATTTCACAGCTGAAGAATTTTGTCAGCATACTTTGCTTGCCATTGCTCGTATTATTCAAAAGGGTTGTGTCCCAATTATTGTGGGTGGTTCAAACAACTACATCAAAGCTCTCGTAGAGGACCCAACTATACAATTTAGGCAAAAATTTGATTGCTGTTTTCTTTGGATGGATGTTTCATTGCCTGTTTTGTATGAGTATGTGGGCAAACGGGTTGATAAGATGGTTGAATTAGGGTTAGTGGAAGAAGTTAGAGAAATGTTTCACCCTAAGGCAGATTACACTCGAGGGGTTCGACGAGCCATTGGGGCTCCAGAGATGCACAAATACTTGGAAATTGAGGGCCATGAGATGATTGATGAAGCCGCTAAAAAAATGCTACTCGATGCTGCCATTAAAGAGATAAAAGAAAACACTTGCAAATTGGTGAATAACCAGCTTGAGAAGATTCAAAGGCTTAGAGATGAGCTTGGATGGGAGATTCATCGGATTGACGCCACTAATGTGCTTAAGCACAGTGGGAAAGAAGCAGAAGAAGCTTGGGAGATTGCAGTGATGAAACCTAGCTTGGAGATAGTTGGTGAATTTTTTAAAGAGAAGGGTCTCGTTGTGTCTTCTACTTTTAAGCCTTGTTCTCCAGCTGGTGAGGGAATTGGTGATGACGCCGAAAAATCAATCTCTTCTATGGTGTAGTGAATATCATATTGTTCTCATAATATCATATGTTATTAAGGCATGCATCTTATCTTATTAATAAGTCATGAGGTTCTGTAAAACTCGTGCAATAACCCGCTAAGATGGTTGTTCATAAATTTGAAATGATCATTTTTCATGAACAATTGTTGTTCATTAACTTCGAACAACAATCACCTTTTACTCTTAAACAATTGTTTATTCCCTATGAACATTGATTTTTTTAGAATGATCGTTTTTATTGGTCTACTCTCATATGTAGAATTCATATAGAATAATCATTCTGGTATTTGGAACAGACATTTTGTTGCGTTTGTTTTGTCAATTTACATTTTTATCAACGTAAATCCAACGTTTTAAATGAAAAATGTAAGTTTCAACGGATACAACAATCATTCGATCATCCTATCTCATAAATTAGCATACAATTATATCCAAATTTATTTCATAATTGACAAAGATAATGACAAGTTTCATACTCATAACTTCATATACTATCATGCTTAACATCACCAATTCTGCCACCATTTACACTCATTAATTATGATATCACAATTTAAGCATTTAATATCATAATTAGTCATTTAGAATCATATATTCTAATCTCATAACTATTTGTAAGCTTATTTCATCACAATTTCATAATTAACATAAAATGTTGAGATCCTATAATTTGTCTTTAATAGATAGTTAAATCTTGAAGCTTGATCTCCTAATTCTTGATTTGGAACATTTGGGAACTTAAAACTCGTGACCTCTGTTGGAAATTTATAAAATGTGTAAACATTTTCTTAAAAATGGGGCTCATTAATATAGATTTTCAAAAAATAACTGTTATAATGGGCATTTCTACTAAGATTGTACATCTCTCTTTTTCAAAATCATATTTTCCCATTAGTTTTCTCAATGAATCGAGAGTTCTTCTTACTAAAACAGATGTTATATTGAGACAATTAATCTTAATTTTCTAGATGATTATTTATTTTTCATAATGATATTCATTTTTTAGAACAAACAATCGTCCAACTCTCTTTCTTGAAGCATCTCTAGCTCTCTTATGCCTTGACCCATATTTCTGATGGAAATTAGAGCTTTTGACCTTAGTCGCCTCTAGGCACTTGATCTCTTACTATGAATGATAAGAAATGTCCTCGAATGTCTTGACACTTTCATTGTGCATCATCATCAGAGTTGATATGTTATTAAAGAAGATTAAAATATTTACTCTCATTTATCATTCAAGTTACATGCAAAGATTTTGGTTCTTGATAAGGAGAGTATGTGCATTACAAAATGAAATATTAAAAATTTGTATGTTTGATCGTCTCGTAATTGTCGTTTTATTATAGCATTAAAATATGGTTAAAACTTAAAAGCTTAGCGGATCCATTGGACGGAGCTTCGAAGCCCATCAAACACGCGATCTTAGAGGTGGTTTTCGTGGCTTCAACGACAAATGAAGTAGGCAGAGGGCGGTGGAATCTATTCACAATCAGAAACAAATTCCTAGAAAATATGGAAGAATTTTAGCAGGAGCCATCATCCATGGAGACGAAAATCATCACGTGACGTATCAAGATGAGCAACAGAACAGAGAACAGCTGGGGTGTCACCAAGCACGTGACGAAACGCAGATTCTTCCGTAATATAGCGTGGAACCAAAATCTTGCGCTCTCACAAATGGCGGCCTCAACACCTCCATAATCTATCCGCCACGTGTTGAAAATTTTGTCACTTGTCAATCCTACCTGTGACTAAGCAAAACGCACGCGGATAAAATGGACTTCGCTTTCGTTTCGGCTGTCAAAAGGCACCATCATAAGTCTCGAGGTAAAATGCCCTGAATAATAGAATCAATTACATTATTGCCATCAAGTTCAAATTTTACGAGCATAACAATAATTTTAATTAATCAAATGATTCGCAAATTTCGTGGTCACGCGCCCATAACGGGAAAAAAGGTGCTAAGGTGTTCAAATATGCAATTGAGTATAATTATCAAAATAGTTGTATTTTTCTAACATGTTAAATGTAAAATGGCTAGGTTGTTAAGATAACATGTATTATATTATGTATAAAGTGGTGGTGTTATATCCGATCATCTCTCTTGTGTATTTGATTATGATTGTACATATGTCATATTAATTAATTAGAAGGATACATAGACTTAACAAAACCATTCAACCTCATGTGCCTCTAGATGATGACAATGTCCTCATCATATAATTAGCCATAAAAACCAAAGGGTGAACAACAATAAGGGTGGTTTCTTTGATCCTTTTACAAGTTTAGGAAAACATTTTTTGAGTTCTCTCTCGAATTTTTCTAAATATCTTTTAGACTCACGTAACTAACAAAATTAAAAATAACTATGCACTACCAAGAATGCCTCCAAACATGCTACAACTACCTAGGTTGAGCTAGATGTTGCGGCCATGTAACTATAGTACAAGATCAACTGATCACTCCTCAAGTTGAGGCTCGATTAGATGAAACAATTAGAAACTTGACCAATATTATAAAGACATTGATCCAACATCTACCCACTATTCTAACAATTATCATAGGAGTCTCAATTTTTACTTAACGTGTAGAGAAGACATATCAAATACGATGTATAAATAACTTATATTAAGTCCAAAGTGTAAAATAACTCATGTTATATCAACATGTAAACTCATACTAATGCTAGTATGAGCACTAACTCTCCAAAGTGTCTTCATGGACCTATAGCAAGGCGAATTGTGTGCTTTGTAGGTTAATTTGTCATAACATTTATTTATTTTTTTTTTAATTATTTTAATAATTTCATATTTTTATATTTTTTTTGTGAACTATGTCAGGCCAACTCGTGCATCTTACCTACAAGCCTCTAGCATGACTAACAAAATTACAAGTTGTGTCAAGGCGAATCTTGTTTTTTTTTAGGGGTTGGCTTAACCATTTAACATTATTAAGCAAAACCTCTAAATTGCAATCAAATATCTCATTGATAGAGAATTACTTATAAACCAATACAAAAGAAAAGATAGGCGAGCATAAAAAACAAACAAATACATAAGCATTTTACTATAGACATTATATATTATAATACTAACAAATAACACACCATGACACAGATTTTCATAATATCATACCAAAACACGTTACAAAACTTTGTGTTTTTTATTTTCTCTATACTTTATTCATCTTACATTGAAGTGGATATCGAGATTCATTATCAAAGTTTCAATATCACTCTAAATTACGTATATCAATTGATGATAAAAATTTTATCAATGATCATTTTTTGTTCTATTTTCACCACAACTCTCATGTTCTATTGGTGATCAAGATTTATTATCAAAGCTTCAATGTTACTCTAAATTACATATATCAATTGGTGATAAAAAAAATTAATATTTGAATAAAATTATATACATAAATAAATTACATATTTTTTATGTACAAACTGATATAATAATTTATAATTAAATAATATAATTGTTTATTTTTTTATTTCAAAATCATTTAATCAAATATTATCACATCAAATTATATAAAAAGAAGTTATAAAAATTATTTATTTATTTTTTACAATGCAAAAGCCCTTGGCGGAAAAGTGGATTTTGTCTTCCTTACGTTCCACGGGGCTAGTTGCAGCTTGCGGTTCGGTATTGAAAATAGTTGCTTAGCCCTTTGAAACTTGTAGGAAAGAGAAGAGCAGAGAGGCGGTTCTAGAGATAGAAAGATATCGTGTTCCGCGTCGTTTTCCATTTACGGATACATTATTCTGATAAATATACAAATTAATATCTCTCCTCATTTCACCATTTATCTCATGCGTGCAGGCTATTCTCAAATCTCTCTGGTTTCTACGATTAATTCTTGGCCCTAAACGATTTCAATTCTCTTTAAGCTTCTTCCTTCTTCATTCACCTCTTGTTTCTATCGGCCTTTTCTTTTTCTATCAAAACTCTTCTTCTCTAATCTTTCCCAACTTTTCTCTCTTCTCACTTATCTCTATCTGGGTTTGTTTTGATTGTAGCGATGGGAGGCAATATGAGCAAGAAGCCCACTGAAACTTCTTCTTCCCAATTCACACCTGAACTCATCTCTTACAAGGCTGCCTGCCGCCGCGACGCCGACCTAAGGACGTTCGACAACAACCTGCGGGCTCGGACCAGTCACGTAATCAATACTCTTGCCGTTGGGGTTGAAGTTCGAGCGCTTTCGTTTGATTCTCTGAAGGAAGTTACTGAGTGTCTCCTGGAGATGAACCAGGAGGTGGTTAAGGTTATCTTAGAATGCAAGAAAGATATATGGAAGAGCCAGGGGTTGTTTGAGCTTGTCGAGGAGTATTTCGAGTGCAGTTTGCAGACTCAAGATTTCTGCACTGCATTGGAGAAGTGCTTGATGCGAGCTCGGGATAGTCAGCTGCTGATTCTGGTGGCGCTGCAACAATTTGAGGAGGAGAATAATGATATGGGTGCTGGGCGGAGGTACGAGAGGACTCTTGAGGAATTGAAGAATTTCAAGACGGCTGGGGATCCATTCACTGAAGATTTCTTCCAGATATTTCAGTCTGTTTATAAGCAACATATTTCGATGCTGGAGAAGCTGCAGCTGAGGAAGAACAAGCTTGATAAGAAGCTGAAAAGCATCCATGCTTGGAGGAAGGTTTCAAGCATAATATTTGCTGCTACTTTTGCTAGCGTATTGATTTGCTCGGTGGTGGCTGCCGCCTTGGCTGCCCCACCTGTGGCAGCAGCACTTGCAGCTGCTAGTTCTATCCCTCTGGGTTCAATGGGGAAATGGATTGATTCTCTGTGGAAAAACTATGAACAAGCATTAAAAGGACAGAAGGAGGTGATCAATTCAATGAAGGTGGGTACATTTATAGCTATCAAGGACTTGGACGGCATTCGGGTTCTAATCAATCGACTAGAGATAGAGATCGAAGCTCTTCTGCAGAATGTGGATTTTGTGATTGAGGAACAAGCTGTGAAGATTGGAGTTGAGGAGATCAAGAAGAAGCTGGGTGTCTTCATGAACAACGTTGAAAGTCTGGGAGTGCAAGCCGATATTTGCAGCCGTGATATTCGGAGGGCAAGGACTGTGGTTCTGCAGAGGATAATAAAGCATCCTAACCATTGATTCAAAGATGATCCTACACCCTGCTGAAAGGTGTTGTTCTTGTTGAAGATTATCTGAACCTTTTGTTCAAAAATAAATATATATAAATAAATTAAAAGTGGAGTTACGTTGAAAACAGTTGGGAAAAACTGCTAGTAGTTTATATGTGTTTAGATTAAGACATGTAGTTAAAAAACTCCCTGCTGGTTTGTAAGTTATCTAAAAACTACTTTGTAACTGACTTGTCTATATAAAGACAAGCATATAAGCATTAGTGTTGTATGAACAAATACTGAAAGATTATTTTTAAGTCTGAAAAATAATTTGTTTCATTTCTTCAAGTCTAACAGTTCTTCTATCTGGACAAATTCTAATCTCCATTAAAACAAGATACTGAATTTCACTGATTCTTGGATTCTATGTCAAATCCACATATCTAGGTCTAAAAAGTCATAATGTAAGAATACTATTCAAATTATTTTTTTCTTTTCTAGGGAATAGATGTTTCCTGTCTCTAGCTTGACATTGTTTGTTGTAATCATTGATTGTACAAGATTAATGATTTGATCTGAATTCTTAAATAATTTTTCTATTCTAGTCTGCCTTTGATGTAAACATGTAAACTAGTGACTAATAACATTAAATTATGAAATAAAGATAAAAAAAGCAATTGAGAGATACTGAAAAACGTGTAAAATGACCTAAAACACACTGGTAAATGGCTGTTAAAACTTGAAGTTGGTGATTAAACACAGCTTGAACGAAATTGAGAACTGGCATGGAGGGAACATCAAAATAGATAGTAGATGCCAAATCAGCACAGACTAAAGAAACATAAATCTTAAACCAAATGGACGACAAAAGCATGAAATATGTAGTTGCACTAACGTTTACAAGGCACTTAACTGTGGAGAGCTCTGCTTCTGTTCCTTCACAAGGGGAACGCCTCGAGAATAAAAATCAGAAAGCAGCATGTCCTTGAACTGAAATGTAGTCATCAACCAAGCACCAACCCCCCCTTCAGATGTTGGAATGTCAACGATTGGAATACAACGGAGATTAATGTGAACTTCAAAGGGATCCACACCAAATAAATTATCTAAGAAAGTTGGGCAACAATGCTTGTATCCATTGGTCACGTCATAAACTGCATCAGTACAGAAGAAACAAGCAAATTGAAGTGTCACAAGGATGTTTTATCATTTTCCAAGCTAATCAACCAAGTAAAGAACATAACATTTAATCTTGTAATCAACAGTATAATGTAAATGGAAACAGTTGTGAGAACAAGACAACAGTATAAAATAGAGAATAACACTGAAGATATGCTTAATTTTTAGAGCACCAAGGTTAGCTGATTAGTCCAGTATCACATCACATCAAATGGCCAAATAGAAGCATAAGAAATGAAAAAGTAATTAAGTGAACTCAAATAAATAAAAAATTTTGACATATATGAGCTGACAGAGAAACTGAGGCCTCTTATGGGTACTGATTTTATGAGTGTCCTACATGTCAACAGTTTTGTCTCGTGCCTATGCCCAACATATCAGCATGTTAATAACCTTACATGTGTGACCTATTGTAGATTAAAAGTAAAACTGTAGTCACGAGAGACAAGTCCTATGAATGATAAATTTCCTCTTCAGTCTAATTTTGTTGATTTTCCCTAATTATTTATATTGCATAAGTATCAACACTAAAATACCCTGAGTGATAAAAGCCAATAAATTTCTAATAATTTTGATTTCCAAAAGCAAAAATTAAACACAATCCAAAGGCAATAATTAATTCATTTCTGCCGACTGCACAGTAACAGAGGGACAGACTTCCCAAATCACACTAGTGAGTAGAATAGTCCCCTTCTGTGAATTATAGATTCATTTAGTGTTAATTTGTTCCTTGGTAGAACAGTGGTAATGTTCAATTCACAGCAGTTACAATTAAAATTAGAGAATATAAGCAGTTAAAAATCACTAAGCGGCAAAGAACAGAACACAAAAGCAAACCTGCATCCAGTGACCCCCCCAAATCTTCCAAGAAGGCACAAAACAATTTTTGTGTTGGAAGCAGCACATTTTTCAAGATAGGCAAACCATTTTCAGCTGCATATCTTTGGCTTCTAATGCACTTCTGTTCACTTGTTAAAAAGAAAGAAATGTCTTCGGTGCTTAAATGAATAAAAAATGACACAGAAGTAGAAATTTATTGGGGCATAAGGATGCTACAGAAGAAAATGGTAGAAAAAATTCATGTATATCTATACAATATTAATTCACTGAATACAAAAAATCGAAAATACTAAAAAATGGTAGAAGAAATTACGTAAAATCTGTGCCATCTGGGAACAAAGCAAGTCAGAGGGAGTACCCAGGATCTTTCAAAGTTGAAAGCATTTTGTGCATATCTGATTCATCAACCTCCCTCATTCTCTCCACTGCAATGAACTCTGAAATGTGAAATCCCCAGCCAAAAACAGGTAATTTCATTAAGGATCTACTGAATATGGCATCCTTTCCTCAATGCAAGGTCCCACAAGTACATCCGGTCAACCTCAGTTCTGTGATTGGCAATAAGTAATGCAAGTTCCCTTGCTGATGCAGACTCACCAGAAAAAAATAACTTTAGTTTTATTTATCTTTTCAAAGAGAAAAGGCACAAAGCTAGCCACGCACTGAAGAAAAAGATGTCGCTTTCTAGATGTAATGTATGCTAAAAAGTAGCAACATGACAGCACTCAGTAAAGCACAATAGACTAACATCATAAAAGCTGTTGCAAGCAGAACCGGTAAACATATCAGACCCCCAAACACCCTTAGTGGGGTCATTTGAGATGCTTTATTCCATCGTTGGAGCTTCTCAGTTCCATATGCCCCAAAACCTGATTAAAAACCTGTCAGAGATAGATAAACTGCCTCGCATAAATATATAGTAACAGAATTTTTAGGTGTCACCGGGTCTTTATGTATGAAATAGATTAAATAGACAATCAAACTCCAACGATTAAATATATAGTAATAAAAGCTGTTGCAAGCAGAACCGGTAAACATATCAGACCCCCAAACACCCTTAGTGGGGTCATTTGAGATGCTTTATTCCATCGTTGGAGCTTCTCGGTTCCATATGCCCCAAAACCTGATTAAAAACCTGTCAGATATAGATAAACTGCCTCGCATAAATATATAGTAACAGAATTTTTAGGTGTCACCGGGTCTTTATGTATGAAATAGATTAAATAGACAATCAAACTCCCAATGGTATCAGTATCATCATGTTTCATGGAACATACAGAATGAAAAGATGGTCAGCTGTGTAGAATGATTATAAAGTCCAAAGGTATTCTCATTTCATTATTAAATTTCTTCTATCAGCAGCTTTTCTTTTAATTTCAGAAGAGAAACAAGTGTTGCAAGATCAACAATTAAATCAATAACTTGATTGGCATACATTCTGGGCATTGATTCAGTGATAGATTACAAGGCATATCACTCCTGGAGAAGTAGCATAATCTTTCTTCATGCAAACCACCCGAATAATCCCAATATGCTAATGAAGTCCTTATTATTCCATCACATAAGTGAAGACCAATGAGAAATTGTTTGCTTTTTGCCCTGCTTCTGCTATTCTATATCTTTGGTTATGCAGTAAGAAACTGTTCTTAATATACACACAGTGTACCATGCAGGTTCCTTTAGCATAAAATTCACATTTTCAAAAACTTTTAATGACATTTTATAACAGGCAAACAAACTACAGTTTTTTGTAGTAATTCTAGTTGCAAAAATTCCATTTGAAACAGCTGCAACAACAAATTATAGTGTGTTGGGAGTGATTTCGTGGAAAGTTATTTCGATTACAAACAATAGCATTTGAATCACTTTAAAAACAAAAACAAAAAATCAAATGCTTATCCACTAAATGTTGTCTAGAAAAAAGGGATATATCAATCAAGTGCGTCTCTAAGAAATACTGTACATGCTTTTTGATCAAGGACAATGCTTATGTAAACTTACGCTAAAAGATATAAAGAACACACAAACATTTAACTAATTCACGTTTGAAAAAACAAAAGCACTTCCAATCTCACTACAAAAAAACCGACTAAAGTAAAATACGATAGGTGATAATAAACTTTATAAAAAGAAAGCATTACGAGTCTCGTGACGTTAAATCGAGAACAAAACCAGCGTTCTAAATCAGACTGTAGCATGAATCTAAATCCTAAACAGAAGCAAAAGCTGACTTCTATTTCCGAAGGTGAAAAATAAAAAATAAATACAGTAGGTATCAGGACTACTGTTGTATGTGACTTTAAAGTAACGAGCTAAGATCGAATGATTCGACTATTTCTACTTTCTCAATCGTTGATTTTTTCTCGGGAACCAAACAGGCATAAAAGAAACAGAAAAGAAAATAGTTTACCTTCTATCATTTTAGTTTGGTGTGCAAGGCAAAGTTGCGCTTTCTGGAACTCGACATTGTTGAGATTTGAGTAGTGTAGTGGGGGAAGCTTTGGTGCTGAAGGACTCAAAGGAGGTGGTTTAACGCCCATTAAATACGCTTTATACCATTGCATTTTGACATTAACAACGTGGAAATTTGCTCTTTCTTGTTTTTAATAATTGTTTTTTAAATTTATTTATTTACCTTGACGAAATTAACGAAGGAAAACAATGTTTTAATTATTATATTTTTACAAGGAGGAAAATTTATAAATTGTTTTATTAATATTTTTTGCCAAAGTATTTAATAATTTCTAACACAATGCAAATTCTTATGAGATTAAATTGTTTTACTAATGTTTTTACTGTCTAATATACCATCAGAATTAATTTTCAATAAGGTTGATGAATTTGGATAATAAAAAATTAAGATTATATCCAAATATTATTAAAAACATTTCAAATTATAAAATCATTTTTTAACTTATATTTGAAGATTTGAAAATTTTAAATATGATAATTGTATTAAAAATTATTATATATATAAGTTTATTTTATTGTATATAGTTTTTATATTTTAGTGGCTTATTTATTTCATTACGTGAACATAATTTTTCTCTATCTAAATGAAGGTTTTTTAGTAAAATATTAGAGGCTTTATACAATTTAATTTTAATATATTCATAAAATTAACATTAAAATAAAAATAAAAATATAATATTGGACGAATCGAAGATTAAAGCATTAGACTGACTCGTAAAAAACTCATAAAAACATAATTTAAGATATTAGAGATTCATGTCTGAACCCTTAGTTTTGCAATGAATCATACCCTAACACAATACAACTTGACCTAATCGATAGGTTGGGTTAGGTTAGAACAAATCTGTATCGTAAAATTCTATTATTATATTTATTTTCATATTATTATATGTATATCATAATTTTTGAAAAACAAAATGAGCAATATTTTATTTTTATATATACACTTTTAAATATATGGATAAATATATATAATATATTATTATATAAATATATATTATTTTATTTTTGTTTTTTCCTTTTCATAAAGGCTGTCAGTTTAACTGGCATGACATATAAAGTTTTCCGTAACGAGTTATACACAATTAAAGAGTCCAACCAAAACTTGTCCTACATTCTATCTAACTTGCACAGGATAATCTCAAAATCTATTCTTTATAGCGAAACGAAAAGAGACTCATGGGAACATCGGACTCTGGTGGCTTGTACCTCGACGAAATCAGTAATCACATTGGCCACATATAAATTCTAGGATTTTGAGGGCCAAGAGATCCAACAATGGGGGAAGAGATGCCATTGGTATCGGAGAGGAGGCCATTGGAAATTGAGGAAACTGTGAAAACAGAAGAGGAGGATGTGGGTGGGCAACAAGGATGCATGAATGAATCAAAGAAACTGTGGGAAATTGCAGGGCCTGCTATTTTAGCGTCAGTCTCTGAGTTCTCCATTTCCTTTGTCACAGCTGCCTTCGTTGGTCACTTGGGAGAACTTGAATTCGCTGCCGTCTCTGTTTCCCAGAATGTCATTGAAGGGTTTGTCTACGGTATCATGGCAAGTATAAAAAAGGGCAAATTTTTAATTGTTTCGGTTTATCTGTAAACGCTTTTTCTTTAATTTTGCCTGTTTGTGCGTTTTGTTTGAGGGTTTGTATATTTGAATTGAGTCGAGCTGAGATTTTGTTTCTTTAACTTGTTGTATTAGTTGGGAATGGGGAGTGCTTTGGAGACACTTTCTGGGCAGGCTGTTGGAGCTGGGCGTTTTGAGATGCTTGGAATATATTTACAGAGATCATTTGTTATAACCTGCACTACAGCTTTGTGTTTGACTCCTGTTTACATTTATGCATCGCCATTGTTGCAGCTCATTCGTCAAGATAAGCGAATTTCAGAGCTTGCAGGGCAGTATTCCTTGTGGGTAATTCCGCAGTTGTTTGCTTATGCAATCAACTTTCCCATACAGAAGTTTCTGCAATCTCAGAGCAGGGTTTGGGTGATGACTTTGATTTCAATGGCCACCTTGCTTCTTCATGTGCTGTTAACTTGGATCTTTGTGACAAAGCTCAATCATGGAATCATTGGTGCTGCCATGGCTGGAAACATCTCATGGTGGCTAATGGTTTCTGGCATGAGCTATTATGTTGTATCCGGGCGTTTCCCTGCAGCTTGGAAAGGCTTTTCCTTGATGGCTTTCAGGTCTTTGTGCAGCTTTGTGAAGCTCTCACTTGCATCAGCTGTAATGTTCTGGTAATCACAATGATTCAAAATTTTTCAGGAAATGAGTGACGAAAACTTTCCGTCTTATTGATACAATATATCAACCTGTTATGGTTACAGCTTGGAGCTATGGTATTATACCGCAGTTATTCTGATGGTAGGATCGTTAGACAATCCAGAAATTGCCGTAGACGCCATGTCAATCTGGTAAAATTTCTGCTTCTATTCATGTATCTAAGATTTAACTTATATCATATCCAAATTCTCAAGTGTAATCCAATATGACAGCATGAACTTGCAGCTGTGGTTTGTGATGATTGCTCTGGGTTTCAATGCAGCCATAAGGTCTGTCCCTTATGTTTGTGATCATAGAATACATAGATTTATCATTCATTCGAAAAATTGAAGTAGATTCTAATTTTGATGAAGCGTGCGAGTGTCGAATGAACTTGGTGCCGGGCATCCAAAAGCAACAAAATTCGCCATAGTTGTGGCGATAATAAAATCCACGACAATAGGTAGTTTATTCACAGTGGCAATTGTGGCTACCAAGAACCAATTTCCGAAAATGTTCACAGATAAAGTAGCAGTGATTAGTGAGACTTCAGGGTTGGCATATTTTCTAGCAGCGACCATCTTCCTCAACAGCATTCAGCCTGTTCTCTATGGTAATGAATTGCCTTTGAATTCTATGAAAAGTGTTGGGTAAATTGACACAGAAATTGTTCTGTGCAGGGGTGGCTGTTGGTGCAGGGTGGCAGGTTTTGGTTGCGCTGATAAATGTTTCATGTTATTATATCTTCGGACTTCCTGTTAGTGCCTTGCTGGGTTACAAGTATAACTATGGCGTTTATGGCATATGGTCGGGGCTGTTGCTCGGCTGCTTTATGCAGACACTGTTTCTGTCCTGCCTTATTGTTCGTACCAATTGGCAAAAAGAGGTAATACACGAACACAAACACATAGTCGTTAATCAATAAAAATGATGTGTATACACTTTAGAGCACATAATTAATACATTAATTTAGCAAGACTCTGTAGGTTTAAAATCCAGTGATGGAATTTACCTGAATGTTGCAGGCTTTGCAAGCTGAAGACCGCATGAAAAAATGGGGCAGTACACCTAGTGAATGAAGGCGATTTGATTGAAATATAGGAAAAGCCTTTTTTTATTTTTCAATGAAGAATTCTTTTTACCTCAGAGACATTTAGAAAAATGTATAACCTGTGGACAGAAACTAGCAAATTTGATTTGGCTTTACAAATTGGCTTAGGAATGAAATAAGCTAGAAGAAATGCAACCCATAAAGCATACGACCTTATATTACACAATAAGGTTAAGGTTACATAGTATGAAATAGACCTCTTCTTTTTAGTTTTACATTGATTTATGCTAATTACAAGGCTTCCTCTCGTTTCAAATCGAACACCTTAACAAGGACATCTTCAACAGCCTGGAAAAAGTCCAAAGAAAAATGCATGAGACAAACTATTCTCCCATCGTAATCTCTTGATTTTTCCATATGCAAGAGAGTTTACCTTATCTGGGGTTGAGGCACCAGATGTTACCCCGATTGTGAGTGGACCTTGTGGTAGCCAGTTTTCTTTCTCAACCAGCTCCCCATGCTGTGAAAAACATCAAGGCACATAATCAGATGATGTCAATTTTTTAAAAGTAAAAACACTGTTTTATAGGCTAAACTTTAATGTGTTCAAACCTACCATCAATTTATAGGCTATTTTGTTTCCTGGACCAATTCTTTTCTCACAGTCAATCCAATATGAGGGAATCCCACGGTCTTCCGCAATTTCTTGAAGGTGTGAGGTATTGCTTGAGTTCCACCCACCAATCACTAATATGAGATCCAGCTTTTGTTCAACAAGCTTATACATTGCATCTTGTTGCTCCTGAATTGGAAGAAAAGAATTAAGCATAAGTTGACTGAATAGATGGGTCAGTAATGGCTGTAAAGCAACTTTGCTTTCAAATAACTTTTGGTTTGGCTTCATATTTTATTGCTAGGGAAACTTGCCTGGTTGTTAAAAAGAAATATAGTTCTCTCTGGTACTTAATAAACAACTTACTAGTTTCTTATCAAGAAAGGAATGAAAAGATATTAAGCCACATAATGTTTTATAATCCATGATATGATGGAATCAAAACAGGGAAAACCATGAGTAGAGAACTGAAACTTACTTGAGTAGCATCACAAATTGTGTTGAATTCCACACCATATTTCTGCATCATGGTTCTCTCTATTAATTTTCCTGTAAACATATGGAAGAGAAGGTGAATACCATAAGTTAAAAAATTCTTGGAGAAAGAAGGAATGAACTAGCATAATTGCAACTGACCAATCTCTTCTGTTTCTGCCTTGAGCATTGTAGTTTGATTGCAATGCCAACTTTTATCAGGTCATGATCTGGATCAAACCCTTCTGAAACTGCAAACTTAAATTTCTGCAGACAAGCCAACAACCATTCATTGTCTGCACAACTCCACAAAGCAACAACAATACAGTCAAACAAGCAGCAAACTTTCACCTCTAGAAACTCCTCTTTTGTAGAGCTAGATCCATTCAGTTGCCCTCCCCCCACCCAAGAATGTAATCACAAACATATTTTGCCTGTAGTAAGAACATATTAGAAAATATTATACCGAAAATCTTCCACATCTATTGTATTGTTTCTTGAAAAAATATTGAAATATTAGACAACAGGATATTAGCCACCTTTTAAACATACCTTTTCATATCCTTCACAATGATATATCTTCCAGCAAATGATGCGGTTGCTACAGTTTCCTCATGAGCATATTTACTGTGAATGATTGAAGTGTAGTCTTCCTTCTTGTGCTTCTCAACAGAATTCCAAAACTTGACAAAAATTTTAAAATAATAAATTTAAGCAAAAGATGCATAGTTGAAGAGCAAAAGAAAAAGAATATCACAATGACAGAAGATCTTTCTAAGCTAAAGGTACCTTGGATACCCAAGGGCAAGTTGTATCAACAATTTGCACGTTTTTGTCATTCAAGACCAACATTTCTTCCACTGCAGCACCAAATGCAGGCAAAATCACAACATCACCCTTATTCACCACATCAAATTGCTTCTTCCCTTCGTCAATAGGAATATTTTCAACTTCCATCTCCTCTAAACGCTGCCATGAAAAATATAAGAGCTTCAACAATCAGTCCATTATATTCTAAGAATAACCCATGAGAAAGACAATCTCCAGAAAGATGTAGTAAAAAAACTTAATAAACTTTAATGAAACTTTCATCAAAATCCATAACAAGAAACAGGCATCAGAATCTCAAAATCCAGATGATCACCAAATTATATAAAAAAGAAAAATTATAAGACCTGATGAACAGTTGGATTGTGAATAATTTCATTGGTAAGCCAGATCTTCTCATTTGGAAACTGTTTTCTCGCTTAATAAGCAATCTGTAGAGCGCGCTCAACACCTCAGCAAAAGCCATAAGCTTCGGCTAGCTTCACAGTAACATTTCCCCATGTGTACTTATGTCCGTAGTCCCTCAAAGTCTTTATAATATCACCGAATCGTTTACAACAAACTCGTCGCTACTCAAAACAACTAAAAACTACTCCAAATAAAAAAAAAAAAATCAACTTCAACATGTATATTTTCATCATTCATGCACATACGAGCTTCAGTGAACTCTAGTTTAAGCTCATCAAAGCAAACTATACTCAAAATAAAAATTAATATAAAAATAGAAGAATTTAAAATAAAAATAAACAAGACTTCAATCCTAGATTACAATAGCAAACTATATTAATAAAAATCCAAAAAAGAATATTTTGTCAGTAAGTGAACAACTAAATTAAGATGAAACACAAAATTTAGAAAAAAGAAAAAAGAAAGAAGAAGCTTACTTGTGGAGTACTCCTGATTCATGAGCTCAAGAGTCTCTTCTTTGCGGCCAAATCCTGTACGATTATAATTCTTACTTCTAGTCAAGTTATGCCGGAACTTCTTGGTGTCGAACTCAGAATCAACGGCCAACGAAGCACTACTTGGAGATTCATTGCTGGACATTTAACCGTTACCAGGTTCCGGCTAATGAGAGAGAAGACTCCGGCGCAACGTTCGCGGGAGGCTATTTCCGTACGCGCGCAGAAACGGCAGAGTTGGAGAGTCGTCGTCATGAGAGAGCGAGGGAACGGAGGGAGATAATGCGCACGTTAGCGAAGAGTGAACAGAGGATCTGAGGTGTGCACCCAAGGCGCGCATTATATACTTGCATAGGTCGTGTTCCATTTTTTTAGAATTTTTGTAAATTCAGGATGCGCTGTCGTTTTGTCTCACTTTTTTAATTTGAAAAAAAAAATTATTTTTTCATATATATATGTTAAAAATATTAATAAAATTTATTATTTTTTTATAAAATAATTAAAAAATTAAAAAACCTCTAGCAAGTTAACACGTTGCCCCAAAATTTTATTAAATAATTTTTTAAACATTATTTATATTCATTATAACTAAAAATAATAAAAAATTATAAGAATATCAATGATTTATAATTATATATTTAAAAATAAATCATAAAATTTTAAAATGTCATATATTTCAATGAAATTTTTAAAGAATTTTTTAAAATTAAAAAATACAATATATTACATAAAAAGGCTAAAATATTTTTGAATCACACACTGGATGTTACACAAAACAATGAATGAATGAAAAATACAATATATATATAGATTCAAGTGAAATTTTTATTGGATTTATTTTTTTAATAAAAAAATAAATTGTTGAATTTTTGTTGGAAGTAAGAGTAAACTAATGAAGGGTGCTAGGGTTCGTATAAGATTCGAGATGAGTGTTGAATAACATTTATTTAGATTGTTTGACTATATTTATATAATCATTAAAGTATTAGCTAAAACGGTATAAACTTCTCCTAAAATGGTATATTTCATTAATTTCTCAATGAAAATTATATTATAATAGGATTGGTCGAAAATAGGAAAGATTGGTTTCATATTTTATTTAGAAATTTAATAAATAAATTTCATTTTAATATTCAAATTTATTATTTTATTAGTAAGAAAAAAATAAATAATGCATGAATATGTTTTAATTAATAAAATGTTTTATGTGACTGGAAATAATTTCTCCATTTCACACTTGAAAATGACCTATAATAAATGAGTTGAACTTTCTAGTCAATCGTGTATTGTAGCAAATAAACTATGAAGTTCATATAGAATATGACAATATATATTATTATATGATTAGATAATATTTTATTTTTAATTTAAAATCATCAAATTATATATTAACATATATTAAATATGTATTTATTTGTGTATCTAAAGTAGGTAGATATAATTTTATTGATTTATATAGACCAAAAGACTATTTCCTATCTAAGTTTTAATATAAAGACAAATATATATTTATAGGGTTTAAAAACCTAAATATCTGCCTATGCGTAATTTCAGTTAAAAATCTTATACAAAGTTAGAAGTTAAACCATTATTTACTAAAAAATTAAAATTTTATAATATTTTCCTCCCTAAGTTTAAAAATGTTACATTTTCCTTACTTAAAGTTTGAAAAATGATAATTTTATTCTAGAGTTTTTTCCTCTTCTCTTTGATGACAATTCCCCTTCACCGGTCGTCGACCGTCCTCTCCCTTACTTGTCGGCATATGATGAAGAGACTGAAATCATTTTATTACACGATGAAGAGGACGAATAGGCTAAGATTTCTTCGTCGTGTGTCAGTCGGTGAGGGAGAGAATGGCCAATGGACGGTGATGGTGAATCATTGTTGGAGAGAAGAGAAAAAAACTCTAAAAAAAATTTGTCAAATTTTAAACTTTGAATAGAGAAAAATTATGAGATTTTCAAACTTAAAAAGAAAAATGTGATAAAACTTTAATTTTTTTTAATAAATAACGATTTTACCTTCACCTTTAACTAAAATTTTTAATAAAAATTACGTTATGAGTAGATGTTTGAGTTTTTGAAATCCTAATATGTGTATTTGTGTTTACACTAAAACTTTGGTGGGAAATAATCCTTCGGCCATTTTTATTAAAACCAAGTGTAGATGTTGATGGTTTAGTTTATGTTTGTATTGTTGGTTGTGATTGTGTTGGGGTTGATGGTAGAGTGTGTGTTTGTGTTGCTGGTGCAGATTGTGTTCATGCTAATGGAGTGTGCGCTCATTTTGGTGGTGCAAATTTTGTTGATGCTGATGGTTGATTGTGTTATTGTGTTGCCGATGGAGCTTCCGTTCATGTTGATGATGGCGTGTGTGTTTGTTTTGGTGGGGCAAATTGTGTTGATGTTATTGGTTGACTCTGTTTTTGTGTCGCCGGGGAGCCTGTGCTCCTAGTGACGGTGGAGTGCATGTTTGGGTAGCTGGCAGGGATTCTATTGGAGCTTGGGCTGATGGCTTTTATTGTTCTCATGATTGAAAGTTTGATTGCAGCCTACATAAATTTATTGTCAACAAATTTAATCATAAACTAAGAATCCATATTGATTTTCCTGAAAATCAATATCAGTATTGTAATTTTAGTTGACTTATCAAGGTCAGCCATGACATTTACTGAATAAAAAACATAGAGCAACTGAGCTAGGGATAAATTAGGTAATTCAACTACTTAAGAAGGGTATTAATGTAATTTTAGTTACATTCAAACATATAACAAAAATCAACCAGTACTAATAAAATGTTGACTTTATTATACTTTTTATATTAAAAAATATTTTAAAATAAAATAATATTTAATCATAAAATTATTTACATATTTAAATTATATATATATATATATATATATATATCACTCACTAAAATTAATTTTTTCATTCGTTCAAGCATCTCAATCCAAACATATGTTCCTCCTCCTCTGAAAATTTTTTTATTCTTCTCAATTATGAAAAATATATATATATTTTTTCAATTTTGATATTTTTTTTCAATTTTATCATCAAAATTAATAAGTTGAGCTTCAACAAGTAACGGCTCCTTGCTCAGTCACTCCATCCACACACGAAAAATACACAAACACTACACGTCACTCGGATACGACGTCGTCTCCCACCCGTTGAAACGACATCGTTCCAACTCAAATAAAACTGTCGAAAATATTATAAAAATAAAAACCAACTCCGGCTTTTCTCTTTCGCCTTACAAGCTTCCTCTGTAAGCAGCAGTGTTGTCACTGTCATCGCCGGTGGCAGAGCTGCCGGAATTTTTTCTCTCTCCATATCTTTACTCGTATTGGCTTACTAGGTTCTTCAACTTGTGATACAGAGTATTATTTTTGCAGCGAAATTGAATTATATTTGCTTTTTTATTTGGGGAAATTTTGATCGATGGACGATTGTATGAGTGGAGACGAGGATTTCTATGACTCTGATCACTTGGAGTCGGATCTTCACTCGCACGATATCATCGAAAATGAAGAGGCTGACCTGCGGTGGGCCGCACCCAAGGGTTCCTCCACCAAGGTTTTTTTTTTTTTAAAAATTTGGTAATTAAATTAGGCTTTCAGTTATATTTTTTGTATTTTTCGTTTTACCTTTTGGATGAGATTTTTCTGTAACTTTTTTTTTTGTTGTTGGAGTTGATTCATCGTGTAAGATTTTCTTTTGTGGTTTTCGTTTTATTGAATTTGGGTGTTCTGAGAAAAAGATATTTTGTATGAGTTGATTAGTTTTGATTTCTGTAAGTATTTGAGCTCTGGAACGATCAGGGGCTGTTTAATTCGTCTTTTGTATGGCATTATCTAGGAATTTTGTCAATGTTACTCATAAATGGGCTGGCTTTGTTGAATTCCATTATTTCGTGTGCATAGTGTTTTATTTCTCGCATTTTGTGGATCTGAGAAAAGAAGTAACCCCCATTTGAGAGTTGAACCGTTTTAATGTGCAGTTTAATGTGCGATTAAAGGAAGATTCAATATGAAACTTTGTTCATAATTTTCTTTTCTCTTTGTGGGTTCCTTTTCATAATTATTCTGAGAAAAAAAATGCTTTTTGGACGATTTGTAGGTTATAACCAAAGAATCACTTTTGGTTGCCCAGGTAATCTTCTTTCTTTTTGTTTTTCTAATTATTTTATTTCTTTTAATGGATTGTGCTTTAGTCAACACATATTTTTTATTCTTAAAATTGATATTTTCATTTGTCGGTGCATTCATGTAGAGGGAAGATTTGAAGAGAGTGATGGACTTGCTATCTCTGAGGGAACATCATGCACGTACTTTACTTATTCATCATCGTTGGGATGTTGAGAAGTTGTTGGCGGTTCTTGTGGAGAAAGGGAAAGCAAGCTTGTTTTCTGATGCAGGTGTCCCTGTGAATGAAGATACTGGTTCATCACTGTCTTTTCCTTCTAAAGTAAAGTGTTGTATATGCAGGGAAGAAGTTTCTGCTGACACTGCAACGAAAATGAACTGTGGGCATTGCTTTTGCAATGAATGTGAGCAACCTGCTAATTATCTTCACTTCTTTTTCACCAATACTAATCTAGTTTCCTTGTTGGTACTTCGTGGATGTGGTGACATCATTGTTTAAAGGCTTTACAGACCCAAAAGGCTATGTGAAGATTTATTTTTCTATAGTTTTATCTATAGTTTTTGCATTTCATTTACTATTTATTTATTTTTGGCAAGCCAGTAATTTTTTTGTAAGCTCTAGTCTTGATTCTAGAGGTTTACTATTGAATTATTAGGTAGTTCAGTCAGGTAAGGGATTATTGAGCCAATATTGAAATACTTTTTACTGATTGTTCTAAAATATGTAATTACTTTAGCTTGTATGTGAACATGTGAATTAAATCTTCCGCATCAATTTCTCCTTTTTAGGTTGGACAAGGCATTTTATTGTGAAAATAAATGAGGGTCAGAGCAGGCGCATTAGATGCATGGCACATGAATGCAATGCAATTTGTGATGAATCAGTTGTCAGAAATCTGGTCAGTAAAGAGCATCCTGATCTGGCAGAGAAATTTGATCGTTTTCTTCTTGAGTCATATATTGAGGATAATAAAATGGTTAAGTGGTGCCCAAGCACTCCTCATTGTGGGAATGCAATACGTGTTGAGGAAGACGAATTTTGTGAGGTAGAATGTGCTTGCGGTTTGCAATTTTGTTTTAGTTGTTTATCTGAAGCACACTCGCCTTGTTCATGTTTGATGTGGGAACTTTGGGCCAAGAAGTGCCGAGATGAATCCGAAACAGTTAATTGGAAGCCTTGTCCAAAGTGTCATATACCTGTGGAGAAAAATGGTGGCTGTAACCTTGTGACCTGTATTTGTGGACAAGCATTTTGGTAAGTTTCTTTTCTTTTCTCTGTTTTTAGTATTTCAGTTTATAGAATATGCTCTTTTTTACTTACTGTTGCTGATTTCATAATAGTAGCATATATAGTTTCTCTGATACACTGCATTCAACTTGGACAAGTTCTATCAGCAAGAGTTGATTAAATGTTTTAGATTGCTTGATATGGTTGACTATGATTTACTTACTATTTATCGTCTGAAAGGTTTTCTTTCCAGTATCACATATTTTTTTTGTTATAGTGTAAATTAATGCTTGTTTTTCCATTATCTTTCTGACATAGTTGGCTATGTGGTGGAGCTACTGGCCGGGATCATACTTCGTCAAGAATTGCTGGGCACAGTTGTGGTCATTACAAAGAAGACAAAGCCAACAAAACTGAATGGGCTACGGGGGATCTATATCGGTATATGCATTACCATAACCGTTATAAAGCTCATACAGATTCATTTAAGCTAGAAACTAAACTTAAGGAGACAGTTCTAAAGAAGGTGTCAATATCAGAAGAAGGAGATTCAAGGCTTAGAGATTTTAGCTGGGTAACTAATGGGTTGTACAGACTTTTTAGGTCAAGGCGTGTCCTTTCCTATTCATATCCATTTGCATTTTACATGTTTGGGGATGAGCTCTTCAGGGACGAGATGAATTCGCAAGAAAGGGAAATTAAACAGCCTCTTTTTGAGTACCAGCAACAGCAGCTTGAGGCATACGTTGAGAAACTCTCCAAGAACTTAGAGGAGCCATTTGACAAATATCCTGATGCCAAAGTCATGGAGATAAGGAGTCAAGTCATCAATCTGTCTGTGATCATTGATAACCTCTGTAAGAAAATGTTAGTATATATATCTCAAACACTTCGAATACATGTTTGACTTTTAAGTATGTGTGTTCTAATAAAATCACTAGCAGGTATGAGTGCATTGAGAATGATTTGTTGGGCTGTCTTCAACTTGGTACCCACAATATAGCTCCTTACAAGTCGAAGGGAATTGAAAGGGCATCAGAACTTTCTACTTGCTGGACAAACAGTTTAGCTATTTAACTTTTTTTTTTTTTGGTTTCTGCTTGACATTCATAGATAGAACAGAAGTTATGGCATTTCACACAACTTCATTTCTTTTCTTTTTTTGATAGGAAACAAATATTCTCAAATCTTTGCCTAACTTCTCTAATCTTGCTATAGAGTAGTAATTAAACCATGATTTGTTTCTCCTCGAACATGAAACATGGTTTATAGTTATAACTTTTAGCATCTAGTAGAGTGATTGGTAGGCATTGTCTAGTATACCATGTCACCACCAAGGCCTCTCAGCACAGCATCCCTGAGTTCATCTAGCTAATGTGAGGACTTAGATTGTTTTTTTTGGAATCCAATCTCTGGTCCTCTAATTGGCAGCTGTTTTAATTCTCATTGATATTTTTATTAGTGAGTTTTCTTTTCCATCTGCTGGAATTCTGGAAGAATATTCCTTTGAGTTGCTGAGGGTTTTATTTTTCCTTTAAATTTTTTTTTCGTTGTTGAGAAAAAATTTTGCATAGTTACTGATGCTATTTTATGCCAGTTTTCCGGTTTTCTTTTGCTAGTAATTGATTTTAAATGTATAGATTTTCCACCAAGATTAGGAATCTTGTGTCATTTTTTTCTAGTTTTTTGTATATGTTTTTTTTTTCCTTTTTGGTTACATCTGAAAGTATGTTCTCAAGTTGGCAGGTAACCTCTTATGCGTGTAGCCACCCAATTTTGGGGAAGTTCAGAAACCTGTTGCTAATTCTCCCCATTAATATGGTTCACATAATGAGGATTTGGATGGAATTCAAAAGAAAATCTTTTCATGGTTATCTTGGGCCAGACATTAATAATCTATGATCGCGATCAGGATTGTGTTAGGACTAATTATTATTGATGCACACCATGACAGAAAATGCGAGGCTAAGGCAGACAGCAAGCTGAAGGGAAGGTAGCAGCCCAACATGTGCACAGAGAAGAAGCTGCAACATTAGCACAACAGAGCCAGGGGACCATGAGTATATGCAGATTTGATGATGTGGCAACACAAGATTGGCAAAACATTTATGAAGGGAAAGAGAGTGATATAAACCTGGGGAAGGAGAAAGCAGAAGGGGAGAAAAAAAAGAAATTGTGAAGAAGTGGGTTGAGGGAGAGCTCCAGCCTCCTGAAAGCTAAAAAGGTGGTTTATTGAGTTTAATTTTTGGTGCTCTGTGATCTGTTCAAGTTATGTTGCTGTTCACGTTATTTTGTTATAGTTCTATGTAAGCTGAGCAGTATTGAAAACTCAATATGATGTATCTTATTTCATTTCAGTAAAATTTCCATTACAAGTTGTTCCTGGTACATTGATCCACTGACTACCACAGTTATTTCAGTTAGCTAATATTTTCCAGTAATTCAAACAAGCACATCACTCCAGCCAACTAGCGCACCAACTCCTGTAGGTTGCACTTGTGTTGAGAAGGATATTTCCAGACAATGGCAGCTCTGGTAGATTCCACTCCAGGTGTTTATCAGATTGCACCTAACAGTGGTTTCATATCACTGAGGCCTATTCTATTCAGATTCACCATACTTAAAGATAGTTGACATTTTGTTTGTTCCAATGTTAATTTTTAATCATAGGACACTAGTTGCACATCAACTATATCTTCTTGGTTGATTAAATCATGTATATTATACCATAGTCCCTACAATTGCCTTTAGCTCTTATCATTATTTATTTGCTATTCATTTCACCATGCTGCTCACAACTTCCGCAAGCTCTAGTATTATAGCTACTCATTTCTTTCAGCATCTTCAATTTGGCAGTACTTTTATTTTTTTCCCTTTGCAAGAGTTTTTTGTTATTGATGCCCAAAATGTGGTTTGTATATGCACGTTTTAATGGTTTCAAAATACATTATACTTGATGAAAAGAAAATTGTTCTAATTACAAACTTTTTTGACTTTTTTTAATTAATTTTTAAACTAATGCTATGCAAGATCTCTGGTTTAAAGGTCAAAACTTATTCAAATTTAGGTTTAAATAAATCAAGTAAAAATATTTACAACTTACAAATTTTGTTTACAATTTCAATAGATCGATACTCTTAACTATGTTATAGATCCAATAGGGTTATTAAATCTTAAATTTCCTTTGTTTTTATTATCGTGAACATATGATCTTCTCTTTTTACTTGTTAGATTAGGGCATATCCTTCTGATCAAATAATTTGGAAGAAAACTGAGATGAATCTATTTGCAGACCCGGAAGGCCAGACCCAAAAAATTAAATGTGTTTGTTTTGGTGGTGCAAATTGGGTTGATGTTATTTGGTTGACTCTGCTTTTGTGTTGTCGGCGGAGCTTGTGTTCATGGTGACGGTGGATTGTGTGTTTGGGTAGCTGGCAGGGATTCTATTGGAGTTTGGGTTGATGGTACAGATTTGGCTGATGGCTTATATTGTTCTCATGGTTGAAAGTTTGACTGCAGCCTGCTTAAATTTTTTGTGAATGTGAATGCAATAGATCATGTGTCACTTGTCCACAAATTTATTCATAAACTAAGAATCCATGTTGATTTTCCTGATAACAATGTCAGTATTGTAATTTTAGTTGACTTTTTAAGGTCAGCCATGACATTTACTAAACAAAAAACATAGAGCTACTGAGCTAGGGATAAATTAGGTGATAAAACTGCTTAATAAGGGTATTTATGTCATTTTACTTACATTAAAACAAATAACAAAAATCAACCACTACTAATAGAAATGTTATTTTATTATATTTTTTACATAAAAAATATTTTAAAATAAAATATTATTTATTCATTTGATAATTTATATATTTAAACTATGTATTAAAAAATATATATATATACGTAAAATATTATTCAATAAAATTAGTTTTTCCATTTATTCAAGTGTTTCAATCAAAACATATGTTCATCCTACTCTCAGGAATTTTTTAATCTTCTCAATTACGAAAAAAATACACATACACTACACGTCACTCGCAGACGACGTCGTCTCCCACCTGTTGAAACGACATCGTTCCAACACAAATAAACCTGGCAAAAATATTATAAAAATAAAAATCAAGTCCCACATTTCTCTCTCGCCTTACAAGCTTCCTCTGTAAGCAGCAGTGTTTTCACTCTGATCGCCGGTGACAGAGCTGCCGGAATTTTTTCTCTCTCCATATCTTTATTCGTATTGGCTTACTAGGTTTTTCAATTTGTGATACAGAGTATAATTTTTGCAGCGAAATTGAATTATAATTGTTTTTTTATTTGGGGAAATTTTGATCGATGGACGATTGTATGAGTGGAGACGAGGATTACTATGACACAGATCACTCTGAGTCGGATCTTGACTCGCACGACATCATCGAGAATGATGAGGCTGACCTGCAGTGGGCCGCACCCAAGGGTTCCTCCACCAAGGTTGTTTTTTTTTTTTTTAATTTCGGTAATTAAATTAGGCTTTCAGTTATAGTTTTTGTATTTTTTGTTTTGCCTTTTGGATGAGAATTTTTTGTAACTTTTTTTTTTTGTTTGTTGTTGGAGTTGATTCATCGTAAAAGATTTTCTTTTGTGGTTTTCGTTTTGTTGAAGTTTGGGTGTTCTGAGAAAAAGGTTTTTGTATGAGTTAACTAGTTTTGATTTCTCTAAGTATTTGAGCTTTGGGACGACTCAGGGGCTGTTTAATTCGTCAATGTTGCTCATAAAAGGGCTGGCTTTGTTGAATTCAATTATTTCGTGTGCATAGTGTTTAATTTCTCGCAGTGTGTGGATCTGAGAAAAGAAGTAACCCCCATTTGAGAGTTGAACCGTTTTAATGTGCAGTTTAATGTGAGATTAAAGGAAGATTCTATATGAAACTTTGTTCAGAGTTTTCTTTTCTCCTTTTGGGTTCCTTTTCATAATTATTCTGAGAAAAAAAATGCTTTTTGGACGATTTGCAGGTTATAACCAAAGAATCACTTTTGGTTGCCCAGGTTATCTTCTTTCTTTTTGTTTTTCTAATTATTTTATTTCTTTTAATGGATTGTGCTTAGTCAACACATAGTTTTTCTTGTAAAAATTGATATTTTCATTTGTCGGTGCATTCATGTAGAGGGAAGATTTGCGGAGAGTGATGGACTTGCTATCTCTGAGGGAACATCATGCACGTACTTTACTTATTCATCATCGTTGGGATGTTGAGAAGTTGTTGGCGGTTCTTGTGGAGAAAGGGAAAGCAAGCTTGTTTTCTGATGCAGGTGTCCCTGTGAATGAAGATACTGGTTCATCACTGTCTTTTTCTTCTGAAGTAATGTGTGATATATGCATGGAAGAAGTTTCTGCTGACACTGCAACGAAAATGGACTGTGGGCATTGCTTTTGCAATGAATGTGAGCAACCTGCTAATTATCTTCACTTCTTTTTCTCCAATACTAATCTAGTTTCCTTGTTGGTACTTCGTGGATGTGGTGACATCATTGTTTAAAAGCTTTACAGACCCAAAAGACTATGTGAAGATTTATTTTTCTATAGCCTTATCTATAGTTTTTGCATTCCATTTACTATTTATTTATTTTTGGCAAGCCAGTAATTTTGTAAGCTCTAGTCTTGATTCTAGAGGTTTACTATTGAATTATTAGGTAGTTCAGTCAGGTAAGGGATTATTGAGCCAATATTGAAATACTTTTTACTGATTGTTCTAAAATATGTAATTACTTTAGCTTGTATGTGAACATGTGAATTAAATCTTCCGCATCAATTTCTCCCTTTTAGGTTGGACAGGGCATTTTATTGTGAAAATAAATGAGGGTCAGAGCAGGCGCATTAGATGCATGGCACACAAATGCAATGCAATTTGTGATGAATCAGTTGTCAGAAATCTGGTCAGTAAAAAGCATCCTGATCTGGCAGAGAAATTTGATCGTTTTCTTCTTGAGTCATATATTGAGGATAATAAAATGGTTAAGTGGTGCCCAAGCACTCCTCATTGTGGGAATGCAATACGTGTTGAGGAAGACGAATTTTGTGAGGTAGAATGTGCTTGCGGTTTACAGTTTTGTTTTAGTTGTTTATCTGAAGCACACTCGCCTTGTTCATGTTTGATGTGGGAACTTTGGGCCAAGAAGTGCCGAGATGAATCCGAAACAGTTAATTGGATTACTGTTCATACAAAGCCTTGTCCAAAGTGTCATAAACCTGTGGAGAAAAATGGTGGCTGTAACCTTGTGAGCTGTATTTGTGGACAAGCATTTTGGTAAGTTTCTTTTCTTTTCTCTGTTTTGTGTATTTCAGTTTATAGAATACGCTCTGTATTACTTACTGTTGCTGATTTCATAATACTGGCATATATAGTTTCTCTGATACACTGCATTCAACTTGGACAAGTTCTATCAACAAGAGTTGATTAAATGTTTTAGGTTGCTTGATATGGTTGACAATGATTTACTTAGTATTTATTGTCTGAAAGGTTTTCTTTCCAGTATCACATATTTATTTTGTTATATTGTAAATTAATGCTTGTTTTTCCATTATCTTTCTGACATAGTTGGCTATGTGGTGGAGCTACTGGCCGGGACCATACTTGGTCAAGAATTTCTGGGCACAGTTGTGGTCGTTACAAAGAAGACAAAGCCAACAAAACTGAACGGGCTAAGCGGGATCTATATCGGTATATGCATTACCATAACCGTTATAAAGCTCATACAGATTCATTTAAGCTAGAAACTAAACTTAAGGAGACAGTTCTAAAGAAGGTGTCAATATCAGAAGAAAGGGATTCGAGGCTTAGAGATTTTAGCTGGGTAACTAATGGGTTGTACAGACTTTTTAGGTCAAGGCGTGTCCTTTCCTATTCATATCCGTTCGCATTTTACATGTTTGGGGACGAGCTCTTCGGGGATGAGATGAATTTGCAAGAAAGGGAAATAAAACAGCATCTTTTTGAGGACCAGCAACAACAGCTTGAGGCAAACATTGAGAAACTCTCCAAGAACTTAGAGGAGCCATTTGACGAATATCCTGATGCCAAAGTCATGGAGATAAGGATGCAAGTCATCAATCTGTCTGTGATCATTGATAACCTCTGTAAGAAAATGTTAGTATATATATCTCAAACAATTTGAATACATGTTTGACTTTTAAGTATGTGTGTTCTAATAAAATCACTAGCAGGTATGAGTGCATTGAGAATGATTTGTTGGGCTGTCTTCAACTTGGTACCCACAATATAGCTCCTTACAAGTCGAAGGGAATTGAAAGGGCATCAGAACTTTCTAATTGCTGGACAAACAAACCCAATACTACTGATAATTTTCTACCATTGGACTGTGGCACAAGTGGTAATGTTATTTTAGCTATTTAACTTTTTTTTTTTTTTGTGGTTTTCTGCTCGACATTTTTAGATAGAGCAGAAGTTATGACATTTCACACAACTTCATTTCTTTTCTTTTTTTGATAGGAAGCAAATATTCTCAAATCTTTGCCTAACTTCTCTAATCGTGCTACAGAGTAGTAATTAAACCATGATTTTTTTCTCCTTGAACATGAAACATGGTTTATAGTTATAACTTTTAGCATCTAGTAGAGTGACTGGTAGGCATTGTCTAGTATACCATGTCACCACCAAAGGCCTCTCAGCACAGTATCCCTGAGTTCATCTACGTAATGTGAGGACTTAGATTGTTTTTATTGGAATCCAATCTCTGGTCCTTAACTGGCAGCTGTTTTGATTCTCTTTGATATTTTTATTAGTGAGTTTTCTTTTCCATCTACTGGAATTCTGGAAGAATATTCCTTTGAGATGCTGAGGGCTTTATTTTTTCTTTAAAATTTTTTTCGTTGTCGAGAGAAAATTTCACAAAGTTACTGATGCTATTTTATGCCAGTTTTCCGGTTTTCTTTTCTAGTAAATGATTTTTCATGTACAGATTTTCCACCAAGATTGGGAATCTTGTGTCATTTTTTCTAATTTTTTGTATATGTTTTTTTTTTTTTTTTTGGGTTACATCTGAAAGTATGTTCTCAAGTTTGCATGTAACCTCTTATGCGTGTGGCCACCCAATTTTGGGGAAGTTCAGAAACCTGTTGCTAATTCTCCGCATTAATATGGTTCACATAATGAGGATTTGGATGGAACTTAAAAGAAAATCTTTTCATGGTTATCTTGGGCCAGACATTAATAATCTATGATCGCGATCAGGATTGCACCTAACAGTGGTTTCATATCACTGAGGCCTATTCTATTCAGATTCACTATACTTAATGATGGTTGACATTTTGTTTGTTCCAATGTTAATTTTTAATTATAAGACACTAGTTGCACATCAACTATATCTTCTTGGTTGATTAAATCATGTATATTTTACCATAGTCCCTACAATTGCCTTTAGCTCTTATAATTATTTATTTGCTAGCTCTTATCATTATTTATTTGCTATTCATTTCACTAAGGTGCTCACAACTTCTGCAAGTTCTAGTATTATAGCTACTCATTTCTCTCAGCATCTTCAATTTGGCAATACTTGATTTTGTTGCTTGCTGCATTAGTGTGAAGCATCTTTAATTATGAAATCAGTAGGATCTATGACCCAAAAATTCTTATTTTCATGTCATTTGTCTGCACAAATGTGCAAAATTGCGTTAAGCATATCTCCTGCTTTCATGAGTTTACTTTTTCCCTTTGCAATGAAGACTTTAGAGTTAGAGTTTCTTGTGAATATCATTATACACAATTGTTGATGCCCAAAATGTGGTTTATATATGCACGTTTTAATAGTTTCAAAATACATTATACTTGATGAAAAAAATGTTCCAATTACAACTTTTCTGACCTTCTTTATTAATTGTTAAACTAATGCTATATAAATTTTTTTTCACAATTTCAGTGGGTTGAGACTCCAACAATGCCATAGATCCAATAGGGTTATTACATCTTAAATATCCTTTGTTTTTATTATTGTGGACATATGATCTTCTCTTTTAACTTTTCTTACTTGTTAGAGCGTATCCTTTTGTTTCTTCCTAAAAACAATCGATCAAATGATTTGGAAGAAAACTGAGATGAATCTATCTTGTTTCTATGTAGGAGGGTCTTCAGAACATGATAGGCCTTCAGGCTCTGGGAGTTCAGATGATAGTGGATGCACTTCTCGGAAGCGTCCTAGAGAGGAGGGTTTTGGTGATGGCTTTTTTGACTTGAACTTGCCAGCTGAAGTTATTGACAGGAATTGATCTCTTATATTGCAGGTTTTCATAAAAAAACATAGGTGTACAGCAGCTCTAACTGATGATCCTCTTAAACTTTTGTGGGATTACTTGTAAGTCGATTAAGCACCTAAGTGCCTAACTTGCTATCTTCTTGTCCTGGGATTATGTTTATGTTCCTTCCTGAGATATACCGGAAGCGAAACATGGAATTGCGTGGTTCTCTGTCATTCTGAGATCCTAAATTTATATATTGTACATAGCCTCTTATTTGGGGTTTTGTGGGCAATAAGATATGTAAATTTTGAACCTAAGATTTGAGCAATACTCGGTATAGCTTTTGAGCTAATGTTACATTCTATGGAAAATCCAAGTGTTATCAACTTTTATCACTTTTTCATGTCTCATTTCTTCCCATTGGCATTAACATGAAGAGTTCAAATCAGCTTTATCCTTCTGGGATTTGTATGTTTTTTTTGTACGGTGGATGGGGTTGAATCAAGATAATGAATATGCATCACTGAGTTGCAATTGGGGAAGAGCTGAAAAGGAAATTCCCGAAGATTCCTTTTGATCTTATAATTGGTTAATAGACTGAATTTGGATTTCGCTTCTACTTCAATTCTGTTCTTTTATGTAATCACGTATTATCTGTTTATCTAATTTTACCTTTCTTGTTTTCAAAATGGATACAGCTACAGCCTACAGCCATTGGATAGTCGTGGATTATCTTAAGACCCACATAATCTAAATGCACTGGCAATGTATTTATTTAAATAAATAATTTAATTATTGTTAATTATTTGAGTTAATTTTGGAAAGAGCGAATTATCTGGTGAGAGAGCATGAGAGTCACTTAATAGACTCACCAAAATCTCATCCGCCAAATTTGGCTCTCCTCAAACTCTGTTCACTTCAAAACCCTCGCCAACCAAACCAAGAACACATTTTTATTATATTTTCAGCCTAAAAAATCCTAACCCACCTAGCACAAACATCAAGAAACACAATGGATGAAGAGGGAATAGGCTTAGTTTTAGCCAGGGCTGCGGAGCTTAGATTAAAGATCAGTAATTGCATTCACCAATCGACTGCAGGGAAACAACAAGAGGGAGAAGTTATTGTTGTTAATGGATTTAAGAAAAACCCTGATCATAAACTGGCTGAAGAAGAAGAAGAAGATTACGATGAAGAAGCTGAGAAGCTCTTGAATATTCAACTTGCTCTTGAATCTTTGGAGGCCCAGCTTGGTAATTTGCAGGTTTGTATAGAAAGTCCAAGTCAGGGTTTTGTGCCGAAAGGCTTATAAAGTTATAATTATGGTCTATTTTGTCTAAAGAAATTGATTTTGAAGCATATAATGGTGACTGAAGTTGGAATTTTTTATAATGCGAGTTTGGTTGTATTATGCTTAAATAATTGGAAATTTGTAGTAAGCTTAAATTGCCTTTGCCTCAAAATTTGTTCTTTTTCTTTTGTCTGTTCGGGCTTGGTATTTCACCATGGTTTGATTCTGATTACATTTCAACAATAATCATATAATATGTTCTTACTTTATAGGGTTTCTTGAGACTTGTTTCTTAATATTTACAAGGTGACACTGTCTTTGCTAATGAATTGTGTGGATTGTTATCAGAATGAACTTGTACAATTCAGGGTTATGAAAGTGCCCTTGGGCAACTTTTATTCCTTCGGTTGATCATATGTCCTGTTATTTATGTGATTGTGCACTTGACAGTGTCTATTTGTTCTTTAACATTCGTAAAATCAATGCCACTAATTATATGACGCTGTCTAGCCACAATGGATTTTGATTAATATCTTATATATGTGTGTGCATGTGTGTGTGTGTTTGATTCTATTGCTTCTATGATATAGAAAACTGAAACTGAATGTACTTTTTAGAAGATAATGCTTTTATCATTTGTCTTTTTAAGATTAAGGTGGAAGTGAAAGATCGAAGTTCCCATTATAGATTTAATGTCACATCTACCTGTACTCTGCTTGCACTTGCTAGGGATTGTAAATGAAATAATGGAGCTATGTGTTGGTGATATTAATTGGAAAACGCATGTTGCCCTCTTATATTGATTTAAATTTTTAGTCAACTGATGTGATCATGCTTCCTAGTTATGCTCACCTGCTTTGAAGCGTAAGCTGCTATAACATAGTCCTTATGTGAAATGTTATAAATATAGAGATGACATAATTTGTAAACTTTCATAGACAATAGAAAATTTTGAAAATCATGTAGATTGATGGTTAATATTTCTCTTTTGATTCTTAGAATCTCCAACTCCAGCAGCATTATGATAGGGAAGTTGCACTTCGTGAAATTGAGTTTAGCCGCAAGACGTTGCTGGAGAAGCTCAAGGAGTATCACGGGGAGGACTTGGAAGTGATACATGAAGCCTCTGCTTTTGCTGGTGAAACTGTAGAGCATGATAATGATCTCCTACTTCCTCCATATAGTAGTTGTGTTCCTCAATCATTGATCTTAGAGAATGGTTATCTCCCACAATCTAATTACAAACGTAAGTCTGTACTGAATGGATTGGTCACTGGTGAGCTAACTAATGGAGTGAAGAAGAATCTGAATGATTATGAAGGAAGCCAAATGCAAAATAGATCCACAACCTCAAGAAAAGGGTTGGGACACTTTATTAGTTCGGTGGCCAAGATGGTGATTCCCCTTACTGGTTTGGTATACATGTTAAGCATGTCTGGTTTTGCCCAAAATCTTGGGAAGAAAGGTATCCCATTAAAGCTTTTGGGGATCTTTCAACAGCCATCAAATGAAGAGAAGAAATCAGTTGTTCAATGCCCACCTGGGAAAGTCTTTGTGATTGAGAATGGCGAAGCTAGATGCATTGTGAAGGAGAGGGTTGAAATCCCGTTTGATTCAGTTGCTGCAAAGCCAGATATAAACTATGGGAGTGGTTAAATCGTTGTTCATTCTTCAACATGTTTATATCTCAATTCTGAATTGGAGAACGAAGGTTTTCTCTTAACAGCTTACTATGCTCTTGAGCCTCATAATCATATAACTGTGAACTGTGATTCAGTTTCGTGTTGATCTAATTAACTTGAAATTTCTAATGATTTGATAGTGTTACTCTCTTTGACTGTAAAGTTTAAAGTTCTAATTCTTTAATAGTTTGTTTAAGAAAATGCTGTTTCTATAAAACTCTTCAAGCCTTAGTATACTGTTGAGAAGTCCAGAAATTCTTTAAGTACTATAGTGATTGTTTGCTCTGTAAAATCCAAAACGATGGCGGCAAACATCACAAAATTCAACAGCCTCTGTGGTGGTTCTCCCATTAGTGGAGCAACTCAAGTGGGTCACATAAAATAAGCATAAACTCAAATAATATATAAGCGACGTGGGCCCTATCATGGACTGAAAGGTTAATTCTCTCTTTATTTATATTAATCTTCAACTTGCTGCCATTAATTACTAAGTGCATTTAACTGGTGAAGCTACTACCTTGGAAGTGAGTGCTTCATAACCATTCGTCCACTCCCATTGTGAAACTTCTTTGAAAAATTTTTATGCTGATATTTGCAAGGTCTTCCTCAAGTATCTGCTATGAATCTCATGAACATTAACACTGTTGCTTCAAAAAATACCACCATGATCCTCTCAAATGGTTAGCATCATTTTGCACTCTCTGTTTTCTTCTTTAACTTTCTCTCTTTGCTGATCAGAATTTCTCATCTCAGTTTGTGGCATCGATGCATGCAATTCAAGGGATCCTATCAAGATTTGTGCAACTCCAAATTCGTCAAGACTAACGCATAAGCACTATATGGAACTATCGTGGATCAGGACAGATGGATCACTAAAGGGGCTAGTTTGCAGAACTCCAAATTTGATCGGATGTACTTTTTAGTTCACCCCTCTGCTTTTTCAGGGTTTAGGTTTCCTTTATGGTGTTTTTTTAAACATTATTTGTGTATATACATGTATATGTAAAGGTATGGAGAAGAGTAAAAGATTCAAAGTGAGCGCTTTCACAGAAGAACAAGAGGCTTTGGTGGTCAAATCTTGGAAATCTATGAAGAAAGATGCCGGAGAACTGGGTGTCAAGTTTTTTTTGAGGTCATCGATAGTCTTCCTTTATTATTCTGTTTAAATTCATATTCCTTGCATACTAACTTAAGGGTTGTTAACTTGAAAACTTTACAGGACTTTTGAGATTGCACCATCATCAAAGAAGCTGTTCTCCTTTCTGAGAGATTCAGATGTTCCTGTGGAGAAAAATCCAAAGCTAAAACCCCATGCCATGACCGTCTTTGTTATGGTCGGTTTCTATATTTTCTTCACATCCATGTCTCTTTTGGCTGAACAATCAGCAATCTCACTTGCCCAGAATCATACAATTTGTAAAATCTCAATATTGCAGACTTGTGAATCAGCTGTGCAACTTAGAAAGGCCGGCAAAGTCACTGTCAAAGAGTCCACTCTAAGAGATTTAGGTGCCACTCATTTAAAATATGGTGTTGTCGATGAACATTTCGAGGTAACAATTTGCTTGTTGAGTGTCAACAAGTTTATTTGATTGGAGAGAGGTAACAAAATTTCATGCTTGAGTTACAGGTAACAAAATTTGCCTTGTTGGAGACCATTAAGGAGGCAGTACCAGATATGTGGTCACCAGAGATGAAGAATGCATGGGGAGAAGCCTATGATCAATTGGTGTCTGCCATAAAAAATGAAATGAAACCCTCTGCATAATTTTTATATCTCTGGGTTTTCTACCATTCATAGCCTATTTTCTTCTCCAGTTGCTGTGCTGTTTGGATTTGCCACATTCTGTGTGTGTGTAATAAAGAACACTAAATAAAAATTTTGTTGATGATCAAATATTATCAGGCCTTATGAACCTAATAGAAGATATCGTGAGTTAAAACTTGAACAGAAATCACCCTGTAGGCTAATGTCCAACAAACTATGAGCAAAAAATTAATCTCTAAACAAAAATCATCTTAACCATTGAATTTTCATTATCTTTATATATGTAGAATATTTGAGATTGCACCGTCAGCCCAGAAGTTGTTCTCATTCTTGAGAGACTCAAATGAGCCTCTAGAGTCTCATGCCATGTCTGTTCTTGTCATGGTGAATTCGATAACATTATCAGATCATTTTTACAGAAGTGTTCAACAACATCAAGCAAGCTACCCATTTGTTTTGTTTACTTTTTGTTTGTGTGCTGTATTTACCAAATTGTGAATCAACAGTGCAGCTCAGGAAAGCTGGAAAAGAAACAGTAGAGTCGACTCTGAAAAATTAGGAGCTACCCGTTCACCAACATATCACCATGATATTTATATGGCTGACATTATATTTTAGGGCATTAGCTCTAATACAATGTTAGAATTTCAGAGAGGAAGTCAAAACAGTTTATTCTTTTATGTGATTTTGAAAATGCATGTACAATGGTGTCTAAGCCTGATATCAAGAATTAACAAAATTAATGAAAAATTAGAATTTTCAAAGAAAAGACTTGGATTCAACCTCTGTCATATTTGTGAAACCTTAATTTATTTAGTACAATAGTTGTGAATTCAATCACTGTATTAAAAAATATTAAATAACATTAATTAGAGACTGAAATTGTGAATCTAGTCACTATATTAGAGAATATTAAAGTACATTAACTAGGACAAGAATTCTTTTCTATAGAAAAAAAAATTTAGTGTAGCATAAGAAAAAACATCATTTCTATGAATAATACCAAATGTGAAAACACAAAGGGTTCTATAATATTACTATGATAAATACTATGTGTACCCGTTTTGGATATATAAATATGTATATACTTATACGTATTATTATATGATTAGGTATTGTTTTATTCTTAATTTAAAATCACTTAATCATATAATGACATGTATGAGTGTACGTATTTGTATACACAAAGTGGATATATATATTTTTATTATATTACTATTTCCCTTACAATTGCCGTGAAATATGTTCAACAGACCTCTATCACTCCATTCCCGGCCACCGTGCACAGCCAGCCGGAGATTTCATTCCGACGGTATTAATTACCTAATAGGGATCTGTAAAACATTTAACACCATTTCAATTTATCGGAAGTACAGTGCAATAATATATCCGATGAGTACCCCACTTGGGCAAGTGCTGTACTAGCCTTAATGGCCAATTCACACAGATCCTGGAGAGAAAATGGAAGCTGGGATTTGTTGAGTGGCAATTGGTGATAAATTTGGCCCAGCTGGAGTTCTTCATCCGCCGCCATTTGTGGCAAGTGAGAGTCAATGCACATGAGTTCTGAGTTGCAGATGAAGCACTTCGGATTCTGCGAGAGGACATGGCTGGCTTTGATTGGTTGCTTGAATTCTTGAAGCCTGCCATCCAAGTGAATGATTTTGGCCTTTGATGATGGCCATTTTAGGCCTTCACCGGCCTTGTTTGTGCAGCGGGAAGACGCACAAGCTCCCATTGGAAGTAATGCGTGTGCTTTAGAGAAAGAGAGCTGAAGAGAAAATCGGTTTGGCTTTGAATTCCTGGTGTTGAGACTTATCTATAGAGGGAATTTTTGTGTCAGCATAAGATTCTCCACTAATGTTTTGATTTAACATAAGAGGTTTGGATCTTACGAAATCCAACTAATTTTGTAAGCATTTCAAGTAGTAAGGACTACATGGAGGGAGGGATGGGGCTAAATACCCTATTTCCCATAATAAAGATTTTTCATCTCTTCCCTATAAGAAAAAATCTCCTTTATCTCTATATCTACGAAGAAAAAATTATATCTCCATATGTTCTAAACACAACATAAATATATTAAATAACAAAAATAACTAACATTAAAATTAACATATTTTAAATGTCACAAATAACATATATTAATTATATTAATATATACAACAAAAACATAAATAATTAAAAACTATAAAAATATGATATTATTTTACGTAAATATATTAATATAAAAGGGCAAAATCAATGATGAGGATATATGCATCACCATCATCAGTTTGTCCTCGATTACGAGGATATTTTTCATCCCCCTCACTATCTCATTCCCTATTTCTATTAGAGAATTTCTTCTCATTAGGATCATAGACAATAAATTTGGGTTGAAATTATCATCTCTAATTTCAAGTGCAATCAAAATAAATTTTATTCATATTGGTTCAATCCCCTTCAATGTGCCTCTCAGTTACATTGCGCCTGTTCTATAGCCGGAGCACTTCTAACAAATAACAACATACCCACAAAACCAATAACCACACTTTTAAATATACTCATCAATGGTGTCTATCCAAACTCATGTCACTCTCACCAACCCTAGCTATGACACCATACATTTACCCAAAACACTTCTAATTAATTAAGAAAATTAGTTTTAATTTACTTAATTTAATATAGAAGTTAGTTACTGAGATCGGTATCTGGATTTTTGTCCACCGTAATACGATTTAGTATACTTATGACAACTCTCATTTATTCTTTATTCTTTATTTGTTTTAGATTTACACAAAAATGTGTTTTTTTTTAATGCAAATACTGTTCATATGGACGATATGGGTACCATGAAAGTGGAGAAACTGTTTACAACTTGACGTTCTTGATGGACTCAACATGTTGCTCTTGTGGAAGAATCCAAGGCTGAGGCTCCATGCCTTGCTTGTCTCTTTTTATATGGCTTGCCATATTCTGTTCGTCTTGCTTCTCATTCTCCATCACTATTTCCGACACTTCTGAATGCATCTTTTTATTTTATTTTATTATTTTAAAGAAATGTGTTTTCAATGTGAGTTCTACAGAAGAAATAAAATTTGTTGTTCAATCAAAATATTCTATATGCATGAATGCCCCTGTTCATGTTCGGAAGCTTCATGTGACTTTTTTTGATTTTTCATATCGTTGTCTCCAATAAATGAGCCTTATGATATGACCTCTCTCTCTCTCTCTCTCTCTCTCTATATATATATATATATTATTTTTACAGAAACTTATTTTCTGAGATTTGATTTATAGTTATTAATATTTGAGTTACAAATTTGAATTAAATTGATTCGAACCATGAATTTATATAAAACTTAAACCAGAAATCCAAATTACATATTTCAGCTACAAATTTGAATTACATTTGAGTTAAATATTTAAACTCAAGTTTAGTTCAATTTAAAAAATAAGTCGAAACTTTCTATTTGAATTTGGTTTGAATTTAAATTAAAAAAATTTGAGTCAAATCGAACTGAATTAATTTTTAAGACAAAGCTAATTTGATTTAGATTTAACCTTGATTGCTTATATAAAAAATGATTTATTTGATAGTATTGATAATGAAATTATTTAACCATCTTTTCATAAAATAAGATCATGTCGGGGATAATTATAAAAATATTGATTAATCAATGATTTATTAATACAAATATTTTTTTTATTTTAATATAAAATTTACTTTATTATTTTAACTGCCATCCGCTAAATTCTACTTCTACCATCATCCTCTCGAAATCAAGGACCCAATAACCCCGGCAATAAGAGCAGTTGGATCTCCAAGCACGGCTGAAATCACAACCTGCACAGCCAAACCAGCAATTTCGGAGTACTTCTGCACCTTCCCTCTACTCTTTTTGTGCTGAATCTGCTGACTATTCTTCAAACTCGGAATCCTACTCTCCATTGTCCTGCTTTTCCCTCGTCCAAAATACACCTCCTGCCAATTCTCAGCTAACATATCCTTCACACACGCCACATGCAAATTATACTTCTTGCAAGTCGACCTGTAACTCCAGCTCCGCCCTTTGCGGCCACATTTGTTACACGACGAACTCACATTCCTATACAAATACAGCTTCACTTCGCCGTCGTCCAGCACCATCGGCAGCTTCGCGCAGCAGGGATGGAGGTCGAACCCGCACGACTTGCAGTGGTAGACAAAGCCGGTGACGTCGCGCTCGCAGGCGTTGCAGTAGCGGGGCTTGTCACCCGCTGGCCGCGAAAGGAAGAGGAAGGAGCATTTGGTGTAGAAAGGGTGATAGATTGAAGGGGAAGGAATAGCACAATGCGCATGAAGATCGAAATCACAGATGGAACATTTGTAACGAGACCCGATTCCTGCTTCCTTGCAGCCATCGCACTTGAATGGCATTTCATTGCACTCGAATTTGAGCTTGTGTTGAGGGTGGCTGAAGTGGGAAATTTCATTGTACCTCATGGTGAGCTTACAATGAGAAATGAAGGGATAAAGCTTAACATTTATAATGAGATTAATTTAGCTTGCAAATGAAGCTAAAAATTATGCTTAGAGGAGGTGATTATTGGAGTCCCCACGCAAGCTGAGACAAAAAGAGAAAGACAAATAGCATATTGACTCATATTTCATATACACAAATTACCCATAATATTTAATAGTTATAATATTTTTTTAGTTATTTTAACAATAAATTATTTATATTATCATTAAAATTAAATAAAATTACAATTTTAATTTAAAAAATCTATTTTTTATTGTTAAAATTTTTTTATGATAAAAATTTTATTATTATTATTATTTTTTCTGTTAAAAATATTAAATATGAAAATAAAAAATATTTTTTCTTTATTAAAATCCCTTTTTGTAGTGGTAATTAATAACAATTATATTTGAATTGTTTCACACTTAAATCAATTAGGGTGAATGTCAAAATTTGTATAAACAAATCATGAAAGTGGTCGAGATGGAATTAAATACTTTAGGAATTCATCTTATTATAATGGACTATGAAGAACGAAAAGAGGGCTTTCTAGATTTATAAATTTGAAAAAATTATAAGGAAAATCATATATTTAAGAGAAATACTATATGAACACATTTTGAGTATATAAAATAAGTATAGAAATAATATATGGTTATATGATTGAATATTATTTTATCTTTAATTTAAAATCATTTAATCACATTATTACATATTGTCTAAATCAATAAAACTATGCGTACTTACTTTGAGTACATAAATAGATAAATATTTTATATGTGTTATCATATGATTGAATGATTTTAAATTAAGAATAAAGTAACATCCAATCATATGATGACATATATATGTGTGTATTTATTTATGTATTCAAAACAGATACGTATAATATTGTTCTATCTAAATACCCATATTATGTTATTAAAATATGTACATATCATTTTATTGTATATTTAATTATAAGATGATTCGAATGAAATGGTTATCAAATTCACAACATAAAAGAATAAAAATCTCAAGAACAACAAGCTATTTGTATCTATCCATCATGCACAACATGGTAAAGAATAACTTTTCTTTTGTGAATGAATATAATCATCGTCTTCTTCATCTTCTTGAAAAGATAAAGACTAGGAGAACAAATGCATTAACTTGAATATCCATCATGCAATTAATCTAATTTTTATGAAGTTTTCTTGTATTAAGGAAACAAGACTTTTCATGTTAAGTTCTTGGGTGATCGGTTTTTAAATATTTTTATACGTTGTCATTCTATAATATCGTATCTCTTGAAAGCTCTAACATTTCAGAATGAAATTGGTGATATTTTGTAGCAAATTCTTCGAACAATGACCGAAGGTTGGTTTGAAATTCTGTTTTTAATTATTTTTACGTAATTCTATTTTTGTAAATAGATATAGAGACTTAATTATGTCCAATGTAAGCATCGACACAAATTGAAGAAAAAAATTCACCTTTATGAGATATATATAGACCAAAAATTCCCTTTATGAATGGGTACCCTCTTCAACTTGGAGATGTGCCTGAAAATTCTATAATTTGGCATCTTGGCATCCATTATAGCCGTGTGTGACATAAGACATAACATAACATTAAAGGAAATAATACCCTTATAAAATTGACATAAATTCTTTTTAAGGAGTAATAAAATTATGCATACCCATTTTAAGTACACAAATATATACATACTTAATATGTATCATTATATATTTTGGTAATTTTGAATTAAGGATAAAGTAATATCCAATTACGAGATGACACACATAAATATATACTCATTTATATACTAAAAGTGGGTATATATATAATTGCTCTTCAAGGAGATAATTAGACATTTTTGATATATTAAAACATTATTTGTGCAAATAATGGGATGTGGGTGATGATGAATATATGCTTTTTTCTGGTCAAACAGCAAGATGGGAGGAATAGTTGGTAAAGAACATTGGCATTGCCAATTAATGGATCAAGTTCTGTTTTCATTTCTACAATATTCCAAGTGATTGAAGTGGTAATTGCCCACATCCAATAATTTAAATTTGCAGTATAAATAGTATTAGTTCTTGCAGGTTTAATGGATATATATTATATCCATCATTCTTTTCCTTTTCACTTCTGCTTCATCCACACACTCATCTATCTTATAATTCTGAAGTCGATTCTCTGCCCATAATTCTCCCTTCAATCATTTTCTTCATTACAATTTTCGTTTAACGGTTCATGGTCCTTCTTAAAAGCAACCGAATCCTCTCCCTCAAAGTTGTTACGTGTTTGTGTTTTTGATTTAGACAATTAATTGAATGAGGTCAAGATGTGTGAGTCTGTGGATTCGTGAAAGTTAAAATTTTCAATCTAATTAGTAACATTAACAAGTAATTGACAACTAAGAAAGTTCGGCATAAGGGAATTAATAAAACAATGTTCATAAATTTTGGAGTATATTATTAGATAAATAAATTATATGTTATAATTAAATAATTTTAAATTAAGAATAAAATAATATCTAATCACATAATATCATATTATGTGAGTATCAATAGTTGTTCAAAACTAAGTGTATATAGTATTATTGTAACAGAATTACATTGTACATGATTCGAATAAGGGTAATACTATATACAATCAATTTTGAGTATCTCATTAAGTACATAATGTGTGATTATTCAATTATATAATAACATATAGTATTCAATTTAATAACCGGGTCAAAATTTGGGGCACCCAATCTGCTACTTTGGTCCAAATTAGTTTGGGCCTTTCATTTTGACAGTCCCCTTGAATTCCTTTGGGTTGTATGCGGTCCAACAAAATGATTTTGTCTTCAATTATTTGGGCCAAATTCTCAGACCCAAATAGTCTGATTTCTACCCAAATCTCTTCTGCAGCCCCATTTATGAAAGCCCCTTTTTGTCATTCTATAGACATATCTTTTTACGGTAGTCAACATTTCAAATTGGGCCTATATTTTTTGCCCAACCCCAGCCTGTATTACCCTTTAATCCATCCTTTGTACGTACCGTATAACCCGAGTCAACTACTCTGATGCCACTTTGATAGAGTTTCCCCTGCAACACAACACACTAGAATAAACAAGCATACAAATAAATCCAATGAATCTGATAATCCCACTATTTACAATCAACTGCTACAACCAAATGAGCTTCTGAAGGTTGCCATGTACACCCAGTTTTTCATGTTTCTTTGCTAAAAAGGACTGTCGATGACACTTTCCAATCCAGTCACCTTCCCGTTGATTTGGATGAGGAACTTCCTGCTGGTTTGGAGCTGAAGTCATGCTTGCGTCGACGCATCATGAGTTTTAATTCAAGACTAAATGACATTTTCCTCTGATACCTGTCTTGTTCACCATTTTCTTCAATGAAACATTAATTCTAGATGTTAAATTGGATGATGAGGAATACAGTCTCTCTTTGTGAATAAGAGCATATTCCATCAAAGTTACAGAGTCAATCACTTATTTGATCCATGACTTGTTTATGCGCTTCATGAAGGGTCATCTTGGTTGAATGTGATTTTCAGTGTCTGTTTTGGGCAGTTAGGCCGAACTGGGTTGATTGATCACTTTCTTTTCCAATTATTGGAGCCAGCAATTTACAAAAGAAAGAGCTTAAAATTTTCAAATCTCAGAAATAGTCTATGAAACGATACAAACAGAATTTCCCGCATTGGTACTTGGACTGCATTTATGTTTATTGTTATAGGAGGTGAAACAACTTAGTTGTCCTAACAACTGCTTGTGTACAACTGCTGAAAAAAAAAAAAAAACAACTTTGCGACTGTATCATTGATGATTATGAACTTTTTATGCCACTAATGCGCAAAGAGAACCACAAAATTCTGAACTTTTGAGATAGACAATCAGAATCACAAAGATGGGAGTAACCAAAGATTGAATAGAGATGAAGCCGAAGAAAGAAACCAAGTCAAGAAGGCCATTGCAGCAGATATTTGATATCTACTGCACAACTTTGGAGGGCAATAAGCTCCATCAGCGTGGAGTAAGAGATCAACAACACTGGCTGTTGAGCATGCAGCAGCAAGTGTAAGAATTGATAAAACCTGTCATGAAATATCTTGAATTTATCAAATTTATTTGCCTTAGACTTATCATCACCCAGTTGTAAGTAAACTGAAAAGGTACATACCCAATCTCCTACAACAATTATCAGCAGAATTCCCCGTTGTCGAAGGGGGCATTTCACCAGAATGGAGTATCCATCCACAATGGCCAAAGCAAAACTCCAGGGAATTACCAAACCCATTATTGTCACCAAATAGCTGAAATTTAAACATTACAATGTGAAATATTTATGTTGGTGATTAGCAACTGATCATATTGAGAGCAAAACTAAGTGGACGAACTGTCAAAAAAGCCAATTCACATTCATGAACTTGCCAGGCCAACCATGTGGGCATCAAAAAAAAAAAAAACCGCAATTTGGACTTAATCAAATAGACCAAATCTATTCCTTTATTGACTCCATTCATGCTTGCCAAGTTAGCACCGTTAAATTTTAGGCTCTAGAGCTGGCACACACAGCACTCAGAACTTTCTATTGGCAGAATGAACAAATAATTTAACATCAAATTGAGTAATACGTGCAGGGTTGTTTATCATGGGTTTTTCTTTTGATATGTTATGTGCAGAGTTGTTCATCAGAAAGTTCTCCAAATGATTGTAAACCCAACGGGAGCCATACAATCAAATCACTCTAAATAACATATTAAGAGACCAATCTGATTATATTTTAGACCTCAGAGGTTGGCTTATGTGGATGAGCTGTGGAATCTCCAGGTGAATGATATAAACCCAAACCTTGAATTATCCGATACAGTGATGGTGGTCCAATCATCGTACTTCAGGGTTTAGCTGCCCAGCTAACTGGACAGGATATATACTGAATTGACAGATATGCAATTTTCTTGTCAATGAATCATCTAAAGATCAAACCAAGTTTCATCTTTTATGCATTCAACAAGATAGCCACCAAGATGGGAAACATAATTGAATGGAAGAAAAGAGAAGAGAAGAAGGAATTACCAGAAAGCAGTGTAGCCATAGAACTCAACACCTAAAGACATGAAGAGAAGAGAAGCAGAAGAGAAGATGGTCTGGCCTAATCTCAAAGACAAACTGGCACTGGTTCCAACAGAGCCAGCTACTTCATCTGTCGCCATCTTTGCATGGAACCAATCTCCACCTCTGCAGCGTTAGGACTATTGCTTCTTGGTTTGTTTATTGCAGTGTTCCTCACCTTCAAGCTCATCTTTCTCCTTCAATATTCAACCATACCCACCACCCCACAAAACATGTCATATAGATTTGGTGGAATAACATTCTTCCAAGTATGACAAGGCCACAGAGAAAGAGAAGAGAATGAAGGAATGAATTAAAACAGGCAAGTTTGCAGGTCAGAGTTTGAACTTGTGAAATGAAAAACCTTTAATTGAAAATTGAGAATTTATTAATAATTATTATTTTTTCTTTAATTATCTTGCAAATGATACTGTGTCTTGTAATCTTTGCTTTCGGGTCTCATAGCAAATGATTGTTGCAGGTGGGATTTATAATTTGCTTTTTACTTTGACTCTTTTTTTATTTTTTATTGTGATAAGGAATCTCAAAATTGACTCTTGAGAAGATCCATAACTCTCTTATAAATATTTCCAAAATTATCTTATTTGTTTTAAGTGTTAGAAGAGGGGTGGTATTTGTGTTATAAAATAAATTATTGGTCAAGTTGATAATCAAAATTAGATCATTACAAACCACCCCCTTAATCCTAATAATTATGGGTACCAAATAAATATTAACAAATTGTTAAATAGGGCAATTTTGTATCATCAAAACAAAAAAAATTTCTTTTCTACCAAACAACAAGCAAGTGGAAATAATACATACTCTACCTTTTTTTTTTTTTACTATATAATTCGGTGGTTGAAAATTTTGAAGCACCAAATGGAAAAAAAGAAGACTAAAATAATAAATAAATAATTTAAAAATAAGAAGAAAAGTTAACCACCCCTTCATTCTATACATCTTAAATGGTTGGTAAGAAATTGGGAACATGGGAAGTAAGACCAATAGTGTTTTATAAAGCAAGGTCGAAGCAATTTTAGACAGAATAACATTAAAAGGGGGGAAGAAAAAAAAGAGTTGGAATCTTTCTAGTCAAATTAATATGCAATTGAAGAGAAGAACAAGGTGAACCAATGCTTTTAGCTTGAGGAGGACGGACCAATTGTCATCCCTTTAAACAATCCCCTGTTTGTAGGAAAATTACAAATCTCAATCTAGTGGTGGAATTGATTGTTTACTTGCAAGGGAAACAGACTGTTTAGTTGAATAATTTGTATTAATCTGAAATGTACAAATAGTTTAGAAGGCACAAAAAGGGAGAATCATTATTTTAATGGTGCATGGTTGAGTGTCGGCAAGAATTTAGTAGTGGGTGCCAGCCATTATCTATACATGTCTTATTACTGTTTCTCCACACCATTCTTCAGTACTCCAACATTTCTATCTTCCAAACATGGCTTTGAAGAATTTATCTTAGCAGAATCCCAGAATGAATATATAAGACTATTTAAAAGGAAATAAATGCAAATACAAGATGAAAGTGTGAACACACCAACCAGGAATTGAGTTTTCTTTATCAGCTAGGAGTTGCAACTTGAAACATCAACGATTCAACTTGGAGCTTGGGATTTCTTGCTATTAAAGAATTGGGTTGTTAAATGATAACTTAAATTTTATGTTCCTATGGTCCTACCTGTATTCAATTGGTTGGTGACTGGACTCTTTCATAGATTTCACTATCAAAGGTCAAATAACAAATAAAGAAGACAGAGACTCCAACGGCTACACAGAAGTAAGGCTGCGCTGAGCATAACGTTATGAATCAAACACATCCATGTGATGTGTTTTATAAGCATACAGCTGTGATTATCATCGTCTATTCAATGCTCACCAACTAACTTGTCGAGCGCATCCTAATTTTAAAACTGTGTTTTGAATGAACTTGGGATTAGTTCCTTCACACAAGAAACACTCAAACATAAGAAAATCAGATATTGGAAACTGCATCAAGTAAAGGCAAATTTAAAGAGTCAGGCAGCGATTTATATGAGAAATTCAGGCTGAATCTCTAGTTTGTTAAAAATATCAATGTACGAGATAATGAAATCAAATGGAGGTAGAAATTGAGGCAAATTAAGAACCTACCATCACCCTCTAAGTGGATGAAGAAGGTAACTGATTTGTTTGGGGAGTAGCATAGCCTTCAACATGTTAAACAATTGAAAATATTATTCCTAGGAAGAAATTAATTTGCCTGTATTTCTCAGAAACAGAAAGTATATTGAATGACATATGATACTAGACAGTCATTACACAATGTGAAAGTAACCAAGCTCCAAATTATAAAAAGTTACAGAGATGTTGCCTTAAATCAAAGCAAGGGCATATATAACCTAATGCAAGGACAGGCAGACCTAAAACTTTTCCCTGGTTGAAAAGCAAACAGAGTTTTCCACGCCTGTACATTCCTCTCTCCTCTTACACAAACTGCACCACCAAACAAGGAGATGAAAGAGATATATCAGCCACAATAACACCTGATGTCAAACTGCAGAGAATAACAATAGAATCCTAAATAGAAAAAGATATGGAAAACAAGAAGTCAGCAAAACCATATTCATTATGCAATGACCGCCTCACTCCCACCCCCACTAAACCGATAAAATAATGCAATTATCATTGATATAAACACCTCAAAGATTTCTATAATCAATGGCCTCGCCATCAGGAAAGAACAAGAAAAGCTAAATACAGAAATGCAGTACAACCAATTGTTTTCACTGTTAGGGCAACTTTCACATTCATAGACAACTGCTCATCTAGGTAGCATCCCCTTAGAGCCGATTCATATGAGTCAACTTGTTTCTTCATCATTTGATGCAGATACACAAGCATACAACAAAAAATGACATTTTAATATAAAAATTGCCACTCCGAAAAAGGCCTGAAAATCATGAAGGTTAGGCTCCAACAAGCAATAATGGTGAAATATATATCAGAATTTCGTTAAGATGGAATATATCATATTTTTCAAGGCCTCAATGAAATAGGTGCAAGCCTTTACTCTTTCTGTTTTCCCAATTCAATAAAACACAAAATGGACTAAGTACAAATAAAATAACACAGTGAACAGAAGCCATGGAAAATGAAGTGTAAGAGACATAGCTGCCTGCTGAGAAATAACACAGAATCAATGCCATGCAGTCATTAGATGGAAGCTTAGACCACACAGTGTTATTGCTTCAAAAGTTTTAACCAGTACAATGCCTGAAACTGAACATGACAATTACAGCATTATAAATAATATAGTGTACATATTAATTCAAGCAAAGTTCCTGTCAAGAGTCAAGGACTGTAACCACAAATTACAAAAATAAAAAATTTGCAAGAGACCAAATGAAAGATGTTTCCATACATTGACATTTAGATCTCTTGGTATCTATGCTGAAAGAATGCTCAGCCACGCAGACAGGAGATAAAGAGAAATCCTAAAGGAAGCATGCGCCAAGACTTGCCACAAAAACCTAGCACAATGGCAAACATGAAGCTACTTCTGCCACTCTAATCAAATGAAGCAGGGGAAGAAAGACAGGAACTTTCTATATGCATTTGCATTACTTTGCAAAACCCAGCTACATTCCTAAAGACAAGAAATGATCCTATCTCCAAAAATCACCAAAAATAAAAATATTTGAAAAAAAAGTTACTAAGACATTTCACACGAAAATCTCCCAATTGTTTTGATTTTAGTGAATTCAGGGGCAAAGATAATCATAAAAGTACCCTGAAGTAAATCACTATTACCCTAGTCAATGCATTTGCTTCTATCAAACAGAAATAACTATGGCCATGGTCCCTAAGAATTTTTCTTCCCAAACTAATGCTCGTGGTTATCAAATTCAATCAGCAACTGAAACCCAGATGGTCAATAGGTTGCCCTTACAAAGCAATTCTCCATTCAAATCCTACAGCTTCCTATAAATTTCTCATTGCCAATTTTTCTTTTTCCTGATAAACAAATTCTTCCAGTTGCTTCATACATCAAAGATAAAGGACATGGTAGACACAAATAAATAAACAAATTATAATACACTCCCTACTATTGTGATTCCAAAAAAATAAAATTTCTCCCCACCATTCTACCTTACAATGTCACTGAAATTAACAAAGCATTATGCCCATTCATTTTACTTTCATGTTGAATCCGTATATCCAAACCTTCTCCACGGCATCAATGCAAGTTAAAGATACAACAAAACACAAAGACGTCCACGAACGATCTAAACAATTATATTCATACAATGAATAAATACGTAAATAAGAAAGCCCCATTAATTCCCTCTTCATAACGACACGAATAATAAAACTCACATCCTTGATAAATAGAAACCAGAAAGAAATACACTTCCCAAATCGACCCAAAAGAAAAAAAGAAATTACCTACAAGAGAGATCTAAAATTCGAGCTTGAGCTCATCAGTTTCACCGGCGAAGTAGTGAAGAATGTAGGGAGTGACTCGAACCACGGCGACCCATGCACCAAACATGGCCACGTGGGTTTTTAGCTGCTTCAATGCGGCCGCCTTGTCTGGCTTGCGCATGAACATTCCTGGAAACATGGTTTCTCCTCCTCTTTACCTCAACCTAAAACCCTAGACGAGCTTTGCAATCGCCGCTTTCTGTATAATAACACGATGCTTTGGGTTTTTAGGTGTCAAAAGAAATTAAGCAAAGGTATATGGCACGTGCGGGTAAGCATGCTATACCAATTTTGTCATACCCAATCCACCTATATATCTAGCTGTCTTTGAAATTATGTCTTTCTTTGATGTCTATTTTCTTCCTTTCCTCCTCTATCTTCTACAAAACATTTAGCTACTTTTGGAGCCTCATAATCAACATTTAGATTTTCTGATTTCAAACTAATGTTGACATGGGTATTTCATATTTGGATGTGAGCTTAAAGAAGGATCCATTTTTAACACAAGGGGCTTATTTTTTTAATAAAACTATGTGCATATAACGATGTATTACTATATGATTAAATATTATTTTATTTTTAATTTTTAACTATTTAATTATATGATGATATGTGGTTATTTGTATACAAAATTATGTATAAAAATTATATACAAAACATTACTCTTATTTTATTTATATATAATTGGATTTATTATAATAATTTTTAAAACTCTACATCAAATAAATTATTAGTTTGATAAACCAAAAGAAAAATAAAAAATATTTTATTATTTTCAATATATTAATAATTAAATAATGATTTTATCCATATAACTAATTTAACAACCTATAAAAGAGAGTTTAAATTTTTAATATTTACTTAACACTAATTTAAGATAGGACGAATCTTGCGTGGGAATAAGTCTTTTTGGTCCTCTATATATATATATATATGTTGGAATTCAGTTGTTGTATAAAGGAACTAACCATGAACCAAAAGTCATTGTTGGTTGAGACACCTCTTGAAATTGGAGGGCTGAACCACATTCACCAACCAGTCATCTACCGCCATTAATAGGAGGCAAAAGTTTCACGGCCAGACCTCCCAAGACACCCGTCATAAAGATGTCCCCTCCCCCCAGAAAGATAATAGGTCAAATAACTATTTCCCACCCAATGTTTGATGAAACAAACCAAACCCTTTAACTTCAAAAAAAAAATCAAATTTTCCTTTATCATCCACTTCCGTTAATAATTTTGTTTGGTTTTTATGAAAATGATTGTTTATTTCTTTTATTGTAATTATGAAATTACTATTACTATTTAATATTAATATCAAATTATTAACATAATTTTATTAATTTAAAAATATATTACTTATATTTCTAAAAAATATAAAAACTCTAACAAATTTTTGAAGCTAACGAAGAATATAATGAAATTTTAAGAATACCCCAAAAAAATTTTCAATTGCCAAAGACTCCCTAAAAAATTTCTTTAGCAGTTTCAATATTTTAAAAAATTATAATTCACTTCCAAATTTTGAAAGGAAATAGAAAAAAACAAGGAGAAAAAAATATAAAAAATAAAGAGGAAAGAGAAAATATAAAAAATTAAAGAGAAAAAATTAAAAAAAAAGTATATGAAAATAACTTTTCTGTTCTTTTACTTGATAAATTTCACTGGTGAAATGTTTTGCGGTTGAGAATATGAATTTTTGAAACTTAAATGATAAAGACTGTTATGTAAGCAAACCTTGGGTGGCACATAGTCTTTTGCCAAAATAACGCATCACAGATCTTGCTTACATTTTGCTTTAAATTTATTGCAGCAGCTCAACGAACTCTTCCACTCCCACCTTCTCAATTCGTGTTAAATTCAACAAAAACCTAAGCTTGTTTGCTACTATAATAAACTAGTTTCAACTATATCAAGTAATTGTGTAATTCCTTGAAGCTCATTCATTGCTTTTGGATATGACAATGTCGGGGCCTTATACCGTGAAAGTTGAAGAAGCAAGGCCAGCGACGGCCCACAAGCCGTCGGCCGGGCCGGTTTATAGGTGTATTTATGCAAAAGATGGTCTGCTAGAGTGTCCGGCCGCGCTGGAGTCTCCTTGGCAGTTTTTTAGGTATTCGTGCCTCTGTAGTAACTTCTTTCATTTTTCTGGAAGTAACTTTCTTGTTAATGGTTACATCTGAAAATGCTTTCTGCAGAAGTAGATATAAACTGTTTTTAATCCTAGAAACCAACAAAAACCAGAGAACAGTATGTCCATTTGGGATCTCTAGAAGCTTAAACAAAAGAGAAAAAAAGAAAACAGATGAACAATACAGAGAAAAAGCAAAGCATTGTGGCCCATGCAGGTCTCGAACCTGCGACCTTCGCGTTATTAGCACGACGCTCTAACCAGCTGAGCTAATAGGCCAGTTGGTTATGCCCCCGTTAATATGAATTTTATTTTATCTTAATAATATAATTCATTCCGTGCTGAGGGAGGCTACACCCGTGTCTTTGCTTGCAGTGACACTGCTAAAAGGATTCCGAATAGCCCAATGCTTGGTCGTCGCAAGCTCACTGGTGACAAGGTACGAGGTTTTTCTTCTTTGAATGAATTTATATTTAAAAATTTGAAGTTGAAGTTCTGTTTTGCATGTAGCCTCTATTCAGAGAGTAGTGTAACAATCACACAAGCCATTAAAGCTAATGAACTCAATTTTTATATAAGAAACTTAAATGAAAAAAACCGTTTTGAATATTCAGGGTGGACCTTACATATGGCTTACTTATCAAGAGGCTTATGAAGCTGCCATGCGTTTTGGTTCTGCCATCAGGAGCCGTGATGTCAATCCTGTGAGTCCTAAGTTTTCCGGAAATGAACAAGTAGTTTATATGAAACAAAATATCTTTAATATATTGAATGTATCTTGAGTTTCCAGGGACAACGGTGTGGAATATATGGGTCCAATTGCCCGGAATGGATTATAGCAATGGAGGTATACTTAATTTCATATTGCAAAAATTTTGTAGTGTTCAGCAATCATTTCCACATTAATATAGCAAAAATTTGTGTTTCCTTCATCGAAGGCCTGATGAAGCTTCGAAATCATAAGTGTTGATATATTTGTTTTGGTTTTTCTGCAGGCTTGTGCGAGCCAAGCTATAACATTTGTACCGCTATATGATACACTTGGTATGTTTTCTATCATTATCAGTGAATCATAGGCTTGTAAAATGTAATACACAGTTGATAATTTACGTGTCCTGCCATGGAGAAACCTGACATGGTTTCCATTTCAGGTGCTAATGCAGTAGAGTTCATCATCAACCATGCTGAAGTTTCAATAGCTTTTGTTCAAGAGAACAAAATCCCTGCTGTAAGCACGTCATTTATTTATATGCCAATGCTTTTAGATATTAAATAGGCTTCTCTGAATTTCTGTTCATTAACATAATTTTGTAACTCTTTATGCAGATTCTATCTTGCCTTCCAAGGTGTTCTTCAAATTTAAAAAGTAGGTCACGAAGCTAGCTATTTGAAGGACTTGAAACTTAAAAGGTTATGTTATGTATAGTAGTAGCTAAACTATTGATGTTATTCCTTCAGCTATCGTAAGCTTTGCAAAAATTTCTAGCACACAGAAGAAGGAAGCTGAAGAACTTGGCGTATCTTGCTTTTCTTGGGAGGAATTTCTACAATCAGTAAGATGTTCAACCTGCTGTTCTCCTAACTTGGTGTTTGATTGTTGATCCATTCCAATTTTGCAAGACAGTAATCCATTTATCAACCTTTCTACAGGGAAGCTTGGACTGTGAACTTCCTCCGAAAAAGAAGACTGACATATGCACAATAATGTACACCAGTGGAACGACAGGAGAACCAAAAGGTGTTGTTCTTAGTAATGAGGTGATCATGACAGAAGTATTGAGCATTGACCAATTGTTTGAGATTACAGACAAAGGGGTGAGAAACCAAGCACTAATTTTGTTTCTAAGCTAAATGATTATGATTTCTCCCATTGAGTTAAGGTTTTTTGCACAGTTTCTTAAACCATGCATAATGTGATGATTGCCTACTTCTTGATTTATGATTTTCTCCACCACAGCGTTCAGAAGAGGACATATACTTCTCATTCCTGCCTTTGGCCCATATATATGATCAAACAATGGAGAACTATTGTATCTACAAAGGTTGCTGCATAGGATTTTGGCAAGGCGTAAGATAAAACTTCATTTCCTGCTATGATTTCCTCAGTTTTCTATTCAAATTTCTAGTTCAGAGCTTTGTCTAATATGGCTTGTCCTGAGTATGCTTGTAGGATGTCCGATATTTGATGGATGACATTCAGGAGCTGAAACCAACTATGTTTTGTGCGGTTCCAAGAGTTTATGATCGCATATATACTGGTATAATATGCACAGAAATGAATAAATTATTTTATAATTACAAGCACCTATTTTTCTGCTGATTTATAAACATTGGCCCTTAACTTATGCTTGAAGGAATATCTAATAAAATTTCATCTGGGGGTCTATTGTCAAAGAAAGTGTACGAATTTGCATATAACTAGTAAGTTGTCCAATAAAACCCTTCGTCACTTTTTCTTTTTTAGTGCAAACTAATGAGATGCTTCTGCAGCAAGTTGAGCTATTTAGAGAAGGGTCTGCCACAAGACAAAGCAGCACCTAGGTTGGACAATTTAGTCTTCAGTAAGGTTAGTCATCTACCCTTTATCAGCTTCATTTGCATATTCTCTTTATATTCTAAGCAAATATTTATTTTTGCCAGATAAGGCAAGCCTTAGGGGGAAGGCTACAAGCGATGTTTTCTGGTGCAGCACCTTTGCCTAGGCATGTCGAGGAGTTTCTGAGGGTCACTAGTGGAACTCCTATAACACAAGGATACGGTATGAGAGAATGATTATTCTTCTAAAGGAAAGTAAAGAATTTCATCTTTTATACTTACAAGTGTCGTTCTAAATATCTAGGTCTTACTGAAAGTTGTGGTGGATGTTTTACATCCATGGCCAATGTGTTTCCTATGATGGGAACTGTTGGGGTTCCTTTCACAACCATCGAAGCGAGGCTTGAGTCAGTGCCAGAGATGGGATATGATGCACTTTCTAATTTGCCAAGGGGAGAGATTTGCCTAAGGGGAAATACCTTGTTCTCAGGTTATTACAAGCGGCCAGATATAACTGAAGAAGTTGTTGTTGATGGCTGGTTCCATACAGGTAAAATGGCTTTGCCTTGCTTGATGCTCAAACTTGAACTTTTCATCAAGACTCAAGAAGCCACTATCAGCACATTAAAAAAAAAAAGAAACTGAATCTTTAATACTTCCTTGAAAGGCTTACATCTATATGGACATAATTTTGAGAGATTTGCAGGTGACATTGGAGAATGGCAACCAAATGGAGCAATGAAAATAATTGACAGAAAGAAGAATATATTTAAGCTGTCTCAAGGTGAATATGTTGCTGTGGAGAGCATTGAAAACATATACTTGCAATGCCCTCTTATTGCATCGGTATGTTTCTGCATCACCTTGGCTGAACATTTTATCTTTAGAATTAACATAAAATAAATCTTTTCTGTATGCCTAACAAATGTTTATCAATAATTTCAAACCAATGCACAGATATGGGTCTACGGGAACAGTTTTGAGTCATTTCTTGTAGCTGTCGTGGTCCCTGACCGAAAGGCACTAGAAGACTGGGCAACAAACCACCTTTACGAGTCTGTTGATTTTAAATCATTGTGTAAAAACACAAAAGCAAGGAAATACATTTTAGATGAGCTAAATAGCACTGGTCAGAAACACAAGGTATGCGAAATTTTTTCTTGAGGCTCCTTCTTCCTGGTTTTGTGATCAGTTATCCTGGTTCTCATCTGACCTGAATGACAACTTTGCAGCTTCGAGGTTTCGAGATGTTAAAAGCTGTTCACTTGGAACCAACTCCCTTTGACATAGAGAGGGACCTTGTTACTCCAACATTTAAACTGAAGAGGCCTCAATTGCTCAAACACTACCAGGTTTGATTTGTTCTCTTTCTGGCGTCATATTGATTTTCTTAGTAAAATATTAGTGAAGTTCAACCATGTCTCATCGACTTTGACTTGTCTTATGCCAATATCATCTGCAGAACCAGATTGATGAATTGTACAGTGAAGCAAAGGGACCAAAGGTATGATAAGCTATTTCAGAAGCTTCAAAAATCTGATGTTCAGCTATACAGATATCTAAAAGTTTCCTGCTTCTGGTTCCCATTAAATCTTGTTTGTGTACCTTAGTGAAATAGAAATCGCGACAACTGAAGTGACTTGGCATCCTGATCCTTGTTACTGTTTGTAGATAAATAAGACTATTTGAAACTTCCTCATATGAGAAATTATGTAAACTCTATTCAAAATTAAAAACTTCAAACATGTTTCCTGTGATATTTTTGGTGTCATTTTCTTCCCTCCAAGCTTAAAAAAGCTTGCAAATGCCTATCTATGAGTTACTTTCATTGATATAATGTTCGTCGAGGATAGACCCAACTAGAAATTGAGTTTCTGGTAGTTACTTTCACCAGGCGTTCAAAGATCCCAGACAGCCGATGCATGCCAATTCCCAGAAGCTTGCTTAGAAAGGGCAGGTTAAATCTTGCATTTATCAAATCAAAGGATTTTGAATCTCCCTGTAGTTGTAAAAGGGAAAAGTCCTACCAGGAAACCAACAACACAAACACAAAGCCAGAAGTATTGCACATTATTTCTCCAGAACTCATAATACATGAATGAATGAAAGCTTGGTTTCAAAGCAAGCTTCCTTCCACATTTTTACATAACACAGTAATGATAATGAATTTATGTCATAACAAATTAATGGTACAAAGTAGGCAATTCATGACATTTGCAGACTTCAAACAATTGAGAGGCAATTGGGAGATTGCCTAAATAAAGTCTGCTATCAATGCCCATGCTGGATAGATCAATAGAATGATAATGCCAACTGAGTTTGATATGCCATTGGCTTTTGTGAAGGAATTTCTGAATCCACCAGATGCCCGGATGTGTTCTTGCAGCAAATAACACGCAATGACAAGGCATATCGCCACACCAATCCAGCTGCCCCTTAAGGTGCTTGCAAATAAACTGGGAGCCACCACTATCAGAAGAATCAAAGCACCAGGCATTTCCAGCCAATCTGCAGTAACATACATTAACAATGAGCCAAATATATTGGGGTTATGATCTCTTAAGCATGAGATAAGATGCATAAGAGATCAAAGTTAAGCATATGTTTACATCATAAAAGTTCAAAGAGAATCAACTACAACAGTGGCAAAAGCCAGATTTTACCAGGAAAATGTCTGGGGAAGAAAAGGCGCAACACAACAGCAATGAAAGCGATCCATCTTCCAATCTCTCCTCTGCATAGTAATGCAATTTGCTAACAAACATCAAAGAAGTGGAGATTCAAGTCATAGGAAATAGTTGCTACATATTGAAGGGAAAATCACCTGACTATGTTGAAAATTAGCGAAGGAAGACTAAAGAAGATATAAGGGATCAGCAATCCTGTGAGAATGTTAGTTCTCCAATGTGTTCGGTCTAGGACCAACAAGTAACTGCAGCAAGCGGAAAATTAGTTTATATTAATCATAAAGACATTATAAGAAAACATATATTACTCAAAACCCAGTTATAACCAGAGTTCATAGCTACTTCATGAGAGGTAAACAATCAGAAGGGGGACATGGGAAAGAAAGGTTTTGTGGAAAGACTTGTATATACAAAAATCAAATCTCAAGAAGGCAAAAAGAACTAATCTCTCTGGCAGGCTAAACAAACAACCCAGAAGGACAATCAATGAATTGCGATCTCTATGATCACTCATTATATCTCATCTGAAAAAGAACTGCCGCCTAACAAGCAACAATGCAAACACCACACCCCCGCGCCCTCCCCCCCCACCATCCTCCTTCCTTTTTCAGAACACCAATCCAGTAACTAATGAAAAATTCACTTTCTCCTTGAATTTTACTGGTCAGAAAAAAGAGACAGATTGATGAACATACATTGCAGCAACAGAAGCAATCCATTCAAGAACAGAGGTTCCAAATCCCATCAATCCACCAAGCTCGACGGCATGAATAGCCAGTTTTTTTGCAGCCACAACAAGCTCTTGCACATCAGAGCTGATCAAATCCCTCGTAACTTGTTTACTTCTCATTGACAAGTAACCACTCTGCTTTCCCACCATTTTTTCCCCTCTTTTCTTCTGGATTTTGATACAAACACACAACTCAAGAAGCTTCAAGACTGATAAGTTTACTATAGAGACGCAAGCTTTGACTGTTCGTTTGTGAAGTCATTGTAATCTGATTGGTAGTTTGGTGCATTCCGAATTTCTTCCTGCCACTTGGACGCGGGAAGCTGAACTAATTATTGCCGACAGTTGTCCATTGTTACCGAACTTCTAAAATCTGGAGTAACAGTTTAGCCGGTTGCTATTGAGACTTTTGAAAGGGACCGATTATCTTGTCGGCAAATGATTTGGTTGCTGTGATATTTCCTGAAGGACACGTTCATAAGTTTACTAGAAGAGCTCCAAGGGAAAGGGACATTTATTATTACTATAAAAGCACGATAAGGCCAGCTTGACAAGACCATGGATAGCAATATATGATTAATGGTTTTATAAATAGGATCAGATTCACCCATCTAATCAGTTGAATTGTCATTTACCAGTAAAAATGATTTTAATTTATTTAAAAATTATTTTTAGAATTAGACTAGATTAAACCGATTTAAATTTGATGGTTTAAATAATTGAATCAAATAAAAAATTATATTTACTCTGGTTAATACGAAAAAAATAACTTTAAAAAAATCATTATTGAACGTAAATCTAAAATCAAAGTTGAAAATATATAATTCAAATGATCCAATCGTTAATTAGATTAGACTACTTCATCCACCAGATCCAGTTTGATCTAGTTCTGAAAACATTGGTATTATCAATGAATATCTCTTTCGAAGTAAGGTAATTTACTTATAATAAAACTGTCTCAAAGCAAAAAATTAATGAGAAAATCCCTAAAAACAGCATTCTGCCCGTATGGTTGGAACTTTCTCAGTAATCATCAGTGAAGCAAACGCAATTAGCCTTCACTTAAGAATGAGCCTATGCTCCCATAGTAAATGAAGAATGACCCAGAAAGAGAACTCTTTTGCCCAAACTCTCAACCTTCTCATCAGCTCCCTCTTTAGCCTTCAAGTTAATCTCAAAACCTTGGAGTCCTGTAGTTCCATGTTCACACACCTCAATGTCTTCTTCAATCGGTCTTATTTGCACTCCTTTTCGCACACTAACCAGAATGCGCCTCCTTTTCACCATGACCATTTGCAGCATAAAACTGATATTTCAAATAATAAACATCAAATTACCTGCCATTCCAAGTGTTGACGTCAACTTTGTACCCATGCGGTGTAGGTAAGATTAATGGTGCTATCTTGCACAAGTAAATAATTGTGAATCGAATAGGGTTGTAACTCTGTGTAATTAATAAAGAAATACAAAGTCGATTTTAAAGTGGTTCGGCTTATTATTTGAAAGTTTATGTCCAATGTTACCTTATTAAATATTCTGACCAAGATCAAACACGACAAATATAAATGTTATCAGAAACCCTTTTTACATCTACATATATTTATAAACTACATTAGATATATATTTAGATTCTAATATATTTAATCTAATCATTTAAAACGAAAGTTACAAATCACGTTTTTCCTTTAAAATAGAAAAAAAAATACTATAAATAATTATTTTATATCTAAAAAAGATAAAGATGAAAAGTGTTTTAGTGAATTGAAAAGTTACGAAGATTTGTTATTTCTCCTATTTTTGAGTGAAGGGATATGATATTACGTGAAAATGATATGTTTCCGCTTGAGTTGATCCACAGGTACATGACATGATTAGTCCTTGCATATAGTTTACATAATTAGTTACTTATTTGACATGAATTTGATTAAAGAAGAGTTTGACTGTATCACAATACTTATTAGTTTTTAAAGTGTAAATAAAACTTCAAAAACTCTCTACCTTTCTGTACAAGTGAACGAGACATAAATGATCAAGATCTCATCTCTAAGCATGTTGTGAAAATGATATTTTAACTTTTCAATCTTAAAGTGGACTAGAGCTCATGTAGACATAATTTAGGGTATCTTATATTTTTTTCTAAATAAATAGTGTTATGACAAAATTGGTGAAAGAAGCTCTTTATATATCAGGTGCCTGTTCTCTAAAAGTACTCTACTAATATGAAGAAGCTTTGACATTTGCAGACTTCAAACAGGGTAAAAGGAAGTTGGGAGATTGCCTGTATAAAATCAGTTATCAATGCCCATACCGGATATACCAATAGAATGATAATGCCAACCGAGTTTGATATGCCATTGGCTTTTGTGAAGGAATTTCTGAATCCACCACATGCTTGGATGCGCTCTTGCAGCAAATAGCAAGCAATGACAAGACACATGGCGACGCCAACCTGCCCCTTAAGGTGCTTGCAAATAAACTGGGAGCTCCCACTATCTGAAGCAGCAAAGCCCCAGGCATTTCCAGCCAAGCTGCAGTTACAGACAAACAATGAGCCAATATATTCTTAAGCACGAGATACTTTAGAGATCAAACAACTTTTAGACTCAATCCAGTTATGATGTGAGGCAAAATTCCCAGATGGTGAATTCTAAAGTCAAGTATCTATTCACATCATACAAGAAAGTTCAAAAACGATCAAGTAAAATTGTGAGTAAAACCAGTGTTTTACCTGGAATATATTCTAGGAAGAGAGGGCTTAGGAGAGAGAATGCCAGTGATCCAAACATCTCCCCTGCATAGCAACATAATTTATTAGCACCAAAGAACTGGATATTATGTTGAAAATTCACAGGAAACAGTTGCTACATGTGGAAAGAAAATTCACCTTAATATGTTGAAAATTAGAGAAGGAAAACTAAAGAAGATAGATATCAGGGACGAGTAATCCAGTAGGAATGTTAGTTTTCCATTTCGTTTGATCCAAGACCAACAAGTAACTGCAGCCAGTGTACAGGTAACTTGAATCGTGAAAGTTCTCAGGTGAACACAAGTAATAATGAAAATATTACAAGGAAACAATAAGATTTATAGCAAGCTAAGCCAAGCCAAACTTGAGCATGTCTCAAAGTTGAGCCAAGCTTTGAACTCAACTCAAAACTATAATCTAGTAAATAATTATGAAAATGACATGTATTGATATATATTAGTTAAAAAGACGTTATTTTACTTTGTTTATATTAAATCTTTTTAAACTCACAAATTTGCTACTTGAAACATCTCCAAACTCAAGCTCGAGTTTGCTTGAGTCGAACTTATTTTCAAACTCGAATAAACTGGGCTCAAATTCAACCATAGGGATATCATACGATTTGCAAGAAACAGGTTAAGAGAGCATACATTGCAGCAAGAGAGGCAATCCATTCAAGAACAGAGGTTACAAATCCCAGTAATCCACCAAGCTTGATTGCATGAATAGCCAGCTTATTAGCAGCCACAACAAACTCTTGCACATCGGAGCTGACCAAATCCCTCGTAACTTGTTCATTCCTCATTGCCAAGTAACCACTCTTCTTTCCCATCATTTTGGATTTCGATCTAAACACACAGAAATAAAGCTTTGACTGTTCACACGTGAAGACAGTGCAATCAACTGGGGATTTTCGCCAGCTTCCGAACTTTTAATATAGGGAAATAATTGAGAAGGTATAGAGAATTTAGCAAATAAGTTGGAATTTGTTCGAATATATAAGTGGTGTTTTTCCTGAGTTGATCCCATTCAAATTTCTTACTCGACAAACTCAAAATTATTCCGGTAAAAAATCAGGCAATTGCTAATCACATTTTTACTACTTAATTTGTTTATTTTAAAGTTTATTTTTAATGAAGAAGACATTACTTAAGAACACGATGAACGTTGAATTGTTGACATTGGTGAGATGGTTTCCCAAAACTTACAGAAAGATTAAGAGGAGAGAGAATTAATAAGGCGAATAAAAATAAATAGTACAAGTAATACATTAGCAGCTATCCCATTATATGTCTTTAACACCTAATAAATGTACAATTATTTTTTCTAATAAGAATAAACAAAAGAATTTTTCACCTAATAATGAAAAAAGGGAGGAGAGAGACATTTTTCCATTGAGAAGGGACAACGATTCTCCATTATCTTCGCATCAAGAACCAAGTAAGAACGAAAAAAGTTTTTCCTAAAAAAATGGAGATTAAAGTATGCACCCCCTCCACATCCCGTTGCCATCTCTACCCTTGCTGTGCCCGATAAGAACAGTGTTATTTACCTAGATTCTATCCATCAATCAACATTTTGGCTTGTCTTGACTACACCCTATTGATGGGGCATCATAATAAGTACAGGTCCGCACTAAATTCAATACAATCCCAAAAAACTAATCCGGTGCAATACGAGCAAGCAGAGCAAATGTATTCCAAGATGTGGCTACTTCAATGATAGACAAATGAAGTCTGAAAGTTAAATTCGATTTTCAACCCAAAAGAAAATTGTTTTACGAATATACAACTAACTAAAATAAATCAACTTGATCTATTCTTCTCCAATAAAATTTAAGTCCTTTCTCTCTACCAAATTACACTAAACGTTTTCAGAGTACAAACCAGGAGAACACTCACCAAAGCCAGGACTATGTCTATGTTAAACATTACACTTCATTTGGACTATCAACTGTGTCCCACCTAAAAGATGGACATATCTGGAGGTGGTCCATAGACAGTCATCCACGAAAATGGGATCATCCATTTCTCACCATTATCACCTGAAAATAACCACTAGTGCATTAAATATGGTTCCTTCATCTCATAAGCCATCTACCATCTTGACAAAATCGGCAGGTTCATAGAAAAGGTATTATCATGTTTAAGAAACTCACAACTTCTGTATGCATTGAATATATTATGATGATCAAGACATTATGTTAGGAAAATAAAAAGATGTCAAAATACTGCATCATGATAACAATATGAATTAACCAATGTATGTACCACAAAAAATTGTGGAGTTTGTGCTGCAAAAAATTATATTTAACTTTGATATCCAGAAATTTATTCAGAAATATTAGTAGAAAAAGGAAAAACAAGAATTTGTTGCATGGGATTAGGCCAAAGAGGGGCATCTGATTCCTATAATGCAAGAGAATATTGTGAAGCAAACAACTGAAACTTCAAAAGAACTCAGTTTTCATTCAAACTATGCCATTCAGGATGTTCCTATCAACAGAATCATCTGAAATGTGGTTGACTTTAGCCATAGAAAATTAAGACAGGTGATTACCAATTATAAATGATAAGCTTATATACTTCAATAATTTATTAGCATTAAAAACCCCCACAAGAAAAAATATACTGCAGGTCTTAAACTGATGCATGTATGGAAAACCTCATAATGATGATGAAAATTACAACAAAAATGGCAGGTTCAATTCCATGAATGAATTTGCTATAAGTGGTGGTGAATGCGCTGTATTTCACCTACCTCAGATGTTTATTATTATTACAGGGAAAGAGAAGAATTGGTGAGGTATAGGGATAAGAAATAGGTTACTGTGCAACTCAAAAGTAAACTCACCATGAAAATTGTCAGGATTCAACTTCAAGAGTTTGCTAGCTGCCTCAGCCAGGTGGAAAGCATCAGACATATTGTCCCCTTCTGAACAATAATACAACAAGCATGTAACCTTCAAACCACGGGCCTGATTCAAAAACCCAAAAATTCTTGTTAGTAAAATTTGCTTTTAGAGTAAAAACAACTTTTCTATTCTTGTCCTGCATTGTTGCAAAGCCAATGTGACAAGCTCTTAGTGTTTAAACGGATGTTCAACTGTTTTTGTAACTTTTTTGTTCCTTTTGAAATAGCGCTGAGGCTTATCCAGTATACTAGCATGCACAAGTGTGGCACTCTTCCGTATTTGTTTTAATTTTATTTTTAACTTATCCCAAAGGAGGAAAAAAAGTGTTGCAGTTGGGTGACGTATTAAAATGGTCAACATACAATTTCCCACACAGAGAAGTGTCACAAATATTATATCAGTAGTGGTATATGGTAAGAAGAAAGTGAAGTTGTGCATATCCCAGGAGCAACCTTAATGATAAAGACGGAAAGGCAAAACTGAAAATGTAAAAAAGAAATAAAGAATACAAATTAACCAATCAGCAGTTGGTAGGAACCACTAGCATGAATAACAGGTTCATCATGATTTGAAATTGCACCTTGAAACATGAAAATAGTGCAGCAAATGGCAAACTTGGATAGTAGTCTTCTTCTTCCAATTCATCTTCAACTGGCAAACTACTGTCCTGGACAGTGTCTCCTACAGCTAAACTGCTAAGATATTCCCAACATCTCTGGTGTGGGTTGTATTCCTGCAGTCTTTTCCATCCAAGTTGTTCACAGTAGTCATCTGTCCCATCAGCATTGCTGCTAGATAAGTAATATATCTGCAGACCACTAACATGACGACAAAATGTTTTTGATAAGAAATAATACTTAAATGATAGCAAAATGATTATTCATCTTAATTAAAATCCAAAAACTACAAGCAAAATGTCATCAGGTTGCTAAAGAGCTCCCACACAAGAAACTTTTATATAAAAGTCTTTTTATTAGTCTTGAAAGAACTGTTTGTTTGTTTTCAACCATGAAATGTACACCAGCAAACTGGCTCTTGAAGCTAGGATGAAAGACCAAAAAAGCTGTATTCATATGTCATCTAGTAAAAAATCGAGTGAAAAAAAAAACCCTACAATAAGCAGTTTCAAATATCAATAATTGGTTGACTTGGTGCCTTGAAATGCTTAGTTTCCTAACAACAGACCCAAAAAAAAAAAAAACTTCTACAAAATATATATACCTTGACATATCAATTCTTTGCAACCTCCCAAAGTCTAAGCCAGAAAGCACAACAACATGTTTTTTTCCACTAGCAACAGCAAAGTCTGCCAAGTTCTTAGCATATTCAATCATCATCCCCTGTATATATATGATCATAAAAATAAGACTGTATACTTTGAGGAAAAAGTAAAATTTTATTCAGAAACACAAAGTGACACTGTACTCAGGCCCTCATCTAGGATAGCCACCAAGAGAATATGGTTGGTCACCATTTTCTTTCTCTTTTCAATGGAAAAGAAAAAGATTATGAGGACAAATTACATCGACATCCATAATCTTCACCAAGTGAACTCCTCTTAGCCACATATAAATAACCAAAGTATGCGATTACACTAACAAGCATAACTTTTTTAAACCACTCAATGAAAAGCTCTATTTACTAAAAATCCTAAGACACCATATCACAGTATCTTCAATATTACTGTGCCATTTGTTTCATCCAACTACGAGTTAGCACCACACTCTCTTAATAATCACAACTCAAGACACTCAGATAGAATTCATATAACTGATTAGTCCTCACTACTTCCAGCTGAAATAAATCCAACGCTATTCATTACACATCAAAATCAGAAGATTTTTTGTGATTAACCTTACAATATGCAAATACCTTAACAACGGGAGATCTTTGCTGCACAAGAGTCAGTCCACTAGACGATGACTCATAAGCTACAAACACAAAACACAGAGTTATGAGCCACTCAGCTCAACATTCACAAACATTGAAACTAGAAAGTTAATCACACCTTGAAGAGGCAGAGCAAGATCGCCTCGTGGACTCGGCCGATAAGCGTCGTTGCCGACACACGGAAGCACGAAAGGATCGTCCAAATATCCGACTGTTTCGGCTCCAGTTGACGATACGATAAGGTCAACAGCTAGCTGGCCTACATTTCCGATCGATAACGCAGGCTGTGATTCGGATTTCAAAAATTAAATTAAATTCATAAAAGTTGATTAAACAAGATTGGTAAAGCTGTATAAAATGAGAAAGATGATAAATTGTACGCACCAGAATTAGATTTGAGCAGTCTTCGTTGAGTTGTTTGCCTTCTTCGAGAACGAACTCCATTGCTAAGAGAAGCGATGAGACTATCAGTAGCTACGGTTTTGTTATAGCTAACTGATTCTCGACTTGGAGAAGAGGAAAGTAGTAATGGGCCATGAGGGAAACTATAATGGACCGAATTTGGCCTGGTCTGTAAAGGGTAAAGATGGAAATAAAAGCATTTACACTATTGCTATATACACCGTAATATAAAAATTGGCCCAACTTATACGCTTTTTAAGATTTCTAAAAAAGGATAGATATTTTTTCACATAATCTAATAAAATATAAAACTAATTTTGTATATGTTAATATTTTTTTATTAATTGAAATAAAATAGGGACTTTAAAGATATATTCTCACAAATTATGTCCTTAGACACTTAAAGTTAAGGAATAAAAGGTGAAGAGTTAGTCAAATTATACATTGTTTGTGAATAAATTTAGAATTCAGCTTATGATAGAGTCTTCATAATAAATAGATGAAGTAGGCTTTGACTCTACCAAAAATACTGAAAGAATCTTTCAATTGCTTGAGAAAATATGTTATCCTTATGGAGTAGAGTCATATCTATATAGAGGGAGAATGAAAGCTTAGTAGTTTTTTTTTTTTTAAGTAAAACTAATATAAACAAGAGACAAAGAGACCTCGAAAAAGAGATATTAAAAACAACTTAAGCTCATCTTTTCTTATAAGAAGGATAGCCAACGCATTGAAAACAATGAGCATGCAGATTTGTCCAAAGAGAATACTCAATACAAAACATGTTTCTCAATAGGGTAATAAAAGCCCAAGTAAAAAGAGATTTGCTGCGCCAAGGCATCCGCCCATAGTTGGATGGGATAACTGGAAGCTTACTAGTTGACAGGATAGAAAGCAAAACTCCTTGTATTAGCAAGTCAAATTATGACATGAGCTCGGTTATCCACACAGCTGCCACTTGATGGGTCCTAAAATTAGTTAATTATGCTTACATAAGGCAGATAATTGCATGGGTTTCTTCATTAAAGGGGAACATAGAAGCCTCTCTGGACGGTGTCAACAGTAGCTGTCACCTGTTAGGTAGCTCCATGTCTTCCAAAAATAATACGTCTGAACAGAAGAAAGCCAAGTGTACAGACGACAGAACGAACAATGGCCGCAAACACCTTGATTAAACATTGTCCGCCATGTTCATTGGCTACTCTAGATCCACAGATTTCTCACAAGGAAATAAAAAGCCCAAGTAAAAAGAGACCTGCTGTGCCAAGGCATCCATCCATAGTTGGATGGGAGGACTGGAAGCTTAGAAGTTGACAGGATAGAAAGCAAAACTCTTTGTACTAGCAAGTCAAATACATGATGATGACATGAGCTCGGTTATCCACACAGCTGCCATTTGATGGGTCCTAAAATTAATTAATTATGCTTACATAAGGCAGAAAATTGCATGGGTTTCTTCATTAATGGGGAACATAAAAGCCCCTCTTGAAAGTGTTAACAGTGGCTGTCACCTGTTAGATGGTTTCCATGTCTTCCAAAAATAGTACGTCTCAACAGAAAAAAGCAAAGTGTACAGACTACAGAACGAACAATGGCCGCAAACTCCTTGATTAAATATTGGCCGCCATGTTCATTGGCTACTCTAGATCCACGAGTGTCTGTATATACCCTAATATTCAGTGAAACTGTATACGCCACATTTACATTATCTTCATGTTAATGAACCAAGAACCTGCCACATGTCATCCCCATGAACAGATAATCTTCATGCATACGTAACCATGCATGGCGTTAGCAGAAGATAACTATGTAATTTAAAAAAGATTAAAAGTGTCATCAAACCCACAAATTTACTAAAATATTCAGCTGATAATAATATGTGTGTGTGTGTGTGTGTGTGTCTGTATGTATGTATGTATGTATGTATGTATGTGTATGTTAATCTAAATATGAAAAAATTGGCCTTTACACTCATCGAAAAGCCAAGTAGTTTGGTAGAAGTAGTGGAAATTTCACTGCCATACGCTAAACGACACTGCTTCAGATGGTGCCAAGTGTCGTTTTGGGAAAATTGAATTGGTGGTGGCATAAAATATAATTACACCTTGACGCGGAATCCACCTTTCTTTCCTGCTAATGTTCTTAATTGAGTAGTGAAATTTAATAATCAATTGACAGAAGGAAAGTCATTGTATATCCAAACCAATGAAGAGGAGCCGACGTAGGCGGCTGCCGTTCAAGAATGGTTGACGATTGGGCCGCGTTTGGGATAAAAAAATTGCGAAACAAAAATGTGACTGATTTGGCTTGCCCACCTGAAGGCAAAAAAGTGAGAAAGCGTTCCTTAATGCAACCAATTCAATGAATAGACCATTATGCGAAATGATACATCAATTTTATAATATAGAAAATTGTAACATCTTATACTATGCTTTTCTTCTATGAAAACTAATTCAAAACTAGAAATAGATTCCATTCATATACTAAACATAATAAACTCATCTGAATTTAGAAAAAAATTGTCATTATAGTAGTCATATCATATATCATATTTTATATCAAAAATCTAATTTTTTATATTATATATTGAATATCATATCGTATAATACATCTTTTCTAAAATAAAAATCATAAAAAAATTTTAATTAACACATCATCATTTTAGAAAATATCACAAATACCCTTAAAAATTTTAGATTTCTTATATAACCCTTATTATATCATTATTTTCTTTAAAAAATATATATATTTGTATTGATAATATATATCATATTGTATAATACGTTTACTATATTGTATGAATTTGATACACCTCATAATATATATTATTTTTTACTTATATTATATCGTATATCGTAAGATACTAATAATTATAGTATGAGTCAATTTCTTTCTAATAATAATATGTTGCATGTTTTAAAAAATAAGCTCAAACCTAAACTGTGTCTAGACTAAAATCAACTTCTAAGCATAATATTATAATTATATTGGAATTGACCTTAATTCTTCTTAATTGTTCAATATAAAGTGACCTACCTTACTTACATTATATCCTTAATTAGTTGAGGTTTAGCCAGGGATTAACAAGAATGAAATGTAGGGCGGTTATGATCAAAATAAAAATAAGGGTACTTTAAGATTTTACATGTAAAAAAGGGAAACAACTTTAAAGGGAGGGTTAGGTGACCCTCTTTTAACCCCACTCTCCGCCCTTTAATTTAACAATATTATTTATTATATTATATAGTATTATTAATGTGAGATAAAAAAATTTTTTATTGAAAATCTCTTATTTGAGTTCAATTATCTTGGAACATCTGTCCGGTGAGGTGTCATTGATTGAGTACCAAAATTCTTTGCTTCCATACAAAGGTTAGGTACATCCGATTTTGCGGCCAAATGCATGTGTGTAGCCAGGTGTAGTCCTTTCGCGACCTAAGTTTTTCTGTCTTTATTTTTGAGAAAGTCGATGTCGTAAAGCACATGCATGCAAGCTCAAAAAATTGTATGGCGAATTTACCTTTGTCATATGTTACATGTGTGTGGCTATACAATATTACAAACAGTCGAGTTATTGTGAACCGAAATTGCTAATACATTTCTCTATTATCATAAATATTTATATTGGCAAAGGACTATTTCCCACTTAAGTTTAATTGTGTTTCAAAAATTACATCTATAGAGTTTAAAAATTTTATAGTTTTATTCATTGACCAACTGAAATTAAAATTTTCTATTAGAAGTAGAGGTAAAATTGTCATTTTATTAATGGTAAAAAAATATTAAATTTATTAGATTTTTTCCTCCTAAATTTTAAAAACTAAAATTTATCTTTACCTATAGTTTTATAACTTTGAAAAATAACATTTCTTCTCCAAATCTTAGAGTTTTTTCTCCCCTCCCCCTGTCACCATCTCCGACTTGGACAACTTTTCCTTTCCATCTCAAATTGTTGACCGACGCACAAGAAGTAACCTATAATGAATCTCTTCATCAGAGACGAAGAGATGACAACGAGATGAAGAGATCTATTTCAGGTTACTTCTCGTGCACTAACCAATTGTTTAGGGTGAAGAGGGGAGGTCGTCAGTATTGAAGATGATGGTCGAAGGGGTTAAAAAAAAATTGAAGGAGAAAATATGACTTTTCAAAGTTAGAAAACTTTAGGTGAGGTGAAATTGTTAGTTTTTAAAACATAGGAGAAAAATATAATGAATTTTATATTTTTTTAATATTATTAATAAAATAATGATTTTACATTTATCTCTAACAAAAAATTTTAATGACAATTACGTTATAGATAAAACTTTTAATTTTTCAAATCTCACAGGTATAACTTTGGAAACCCAACTAAACTTTGGTGGGAAAAAGTCCTTTGGCCTATTTATATGTCCCATCTCCCTGATACTTAGGGTTTGAACGTGTAACAATTATGTACATTTACATGTTCATATGATGAAGCATATTTCTTAATTTATTTAAATGGCATTTAATACACATTATTCAATAATTTTAATTATATATATATGTATATAAAATAGAGTAATTATATATGAATAATTTTATATATAAATTATTATATGTGGACATATAATTAGATAATTTTAAATTAAAGATAAAATAATATTTACTTATATAATGATATATTATTGTTTGTGTTTATAATTTTATTGTATATAATAAGTGAAGAACAAGCAATAAAATTCCATACAAAAATAATCTTACATGTTTAGCAAATTGAACTTGAATTCCATAAATAATATTATGTTATTGCTGAGTTACATCTCATCAATTATCACGCTCATCTATTTTTTCTTTAAGATGTCGATTGATTAAGAATGTTCAAAGGTTAATTTTCTATTAATATCTTTTTATTTGATTTATTAAATAATAAAAAATTTAGATAATTTTTTATTTTTAATGTTGATGTGTGAATAATATAAAGGATGATAGGATTATAATATTCACTTTAGATATTACTAAATGTCTTTATTTATTTATTTTTAGGACAAAAATATAATATTTTTAATTATTATAATAAATAATATAAAAAATATATTATAATAATTATACATAAGGAAATTTAAATAAATGGCCAAAGGACTTATTCCCACCCAAGATTTACTTTTTTCTCAAATTTTTATCTGTTAATTTTTTAAAACTCAAACACTTATTCATTTGTTAAATTTTGTTGTTACTATTATGAATAAAATTGTTATTTTAAGTTTTTTTTTTTTAAGAAAAATAATTTATCTTCATTTTCTACTTTAGTTTTGAAAACTAAAATTTTTTTTCTAAAATTTAAAAATTTACTTTTTCACCCTTATCATATAGGGTTTTTAGGGTTTCATATTTTAGAGTTAACAATCACCCCCCCCCCCCCCCCTCAAAGTTCAAAATATTGTACAAACAACTTAAAAATTTATTTTCTTTTTTTGACAATCATTTTTCATGACCATTCACTATCATTTTTATTAGTGTCTTACTAAATACAATAATTATTTATAATTATCTATTTTTATTAAATATAATAATAATTTTGATGATAAAAAAATAAATAACTTAAAAAGATTATTAAATATAAATTATTATTGGACGTGATTATCATAATTAATGACTATTTAGTAATGAATTGAAACTTGTTTTAAGGGTAAAAATGTTTAATATAATTTATATCTTAGAAATAATCTATAAATTAAAGGTATACAATTAGTATACTATTTCATCAGCCATTAAGTTTGAAGGTGGTAAGAAAAATGAAGAAGAAACCCACGCGGCATCGTGGTGCTTTTGAGCTTTGACAAATTCCAAGAGTCAAACATCTAGCCTTAACAAATATTGTCACGTGCAATAATATGAGCTAAATTAAATTATAAATTAAAAATCTTAAAGATTATAATGTTTCCACGTGGCAGTACCCAATACCTCTCTCACCCGCTTCTGTTCCTTCTTGTCTATTTATACAAACTCCTTTCCGCTCCATCAATCTTTTAACTTCCTGTCAACAAACAACTTCTCTCCTCCCTTCAATCTTCCGTCGAAATCTCTCCCATTTCCTCGCCGGAAAGTTTTGGTTTTTTCTGTTTCGTTTTCTTAAATAAATTTGAAGCTATGAGAAACGAGCGATGTGGAGCCGTGGTTGTGGAGCGGAGCAATCTCCACAGACCAAAGTTAGGCTCTCTTTTGAACTCAGATTCCATTGCGATATTCAACAGTAACAAGTTCGACGACGACGCCTTGAATTATCGTAAAAGCTGTACTTCCGCCGCGACTTCCAGCTGCTATACGAATTATACCAGTACGCCTACAACAACGAGTGGCGAAGCTTCTCCTTATCTAATGTCTCCCTGGAATCACACGGCTTCTCCTTACCACGAGTCTCCCTGGATTTCGCCTTCCTTTAAGGAGAACTTGAACCGTAATGGCCTGATTGGCTCCATTGTACGCGAAGAAGGTCATATATATTCGTTAGCGGCTTATGGAGATTTCTTATACACAGGTTCGGATAGCAAGAACATAAGAGTTTGGAAGAAACTGCAGGAGTTTTCAGGATTTAAATCGAACAGTGGTTTGGTTAAGGCCATTGTAATCGCCGGCGACAAGATTTTTACCGGTCATCAAGACGGGAAAATCCGAGTGTGGATGATTTCAAACAAAAACCCGAGCGTTTACAAAAGGGTGAGCAGTTTACCAACTTTTACTGAATTTGTCAAAAGCTCATTCAACCCGAGGAACTACGTTGAAGTTCGACGGCACAGAAACGTTCTTAGAATCAAACACTACGATGCCGTTTCGTGTTTGAGCTTAAACGAAGAACAAGGACTGCTATACTCAGGCTCCTGGGATAAAACCCTAAAAGTTTGGCGAATTTCAGACTTTAAATGTTTGGAATCAATCCAAGCCCACGACGACGCCATTAACGCCGTCGTTGCAAGCTTCGATTGCTTCGTCTTCACGGGATCCGCTGACGGAACAGTCAAAGAATGGAGACTAGAGCTTCAAGGGAAAGGGACTAAGCATTTTCTGGTCCAGGATTTGTTAAAACAAGAGTATGCAGTGACGGCCCTGGCGGTTAATCAGGAATCGGCCGTGCTGTATTGTGGATCCTCGGATGGGTTGGTGAATTTCTGGGAACGTGGAAAGCAATTTTCTCATGGTGGGGCCCTCCGGGGCCACAAACTGGCCGTCCTCTGCCTAGCCTCGGTGGGCAATCTAGTGTTCAGTGGCTCGGCTGATAAGAACATTTGCGTATGGAAAAGGCAAGACGGCGGGGCCCACTCTTGCTTAGCTGTCTTTTCGGGTCACACTGGGCCGGTCAAATGTTTGGCCGTCAAAGAAGATCATGATTCTGAGAACAAGCAAGATCAACGGTGGATAGTTTACAGTGGCAGCTTGGACAAGTCAGTTAAAGTGTGGCGCGTCTCAGAACAGCCTCCTGAATTACAGGGCTTCGCTTCGCCGACCCAATAAAACGATTCTTTCTAATTTAAAACAACTGAAAGGTGACGCGAGGTGAATAGAACGTGAGGAGCACGCGGGGTTACTTAGGTTGCCACGTGGAGAGTCCCACGCAGGCAATCGGAACAGTGAGATCAGCGGTCTATGGAGCATCTGATGAAAACTTGGGCTTGAAGGCAAAGCACTGTTGTGGACGGCACCGCAGAATCCATCAGCTAATAGAATAGAAGCATGCCACGTCATCAACTGTAATTTGTAAATTGTAATTATGAGATGATTTTATATTTTTTTTCATCTTAATTATTATTATTTTAATTATTATAACAATGAAGCACTTGAAGATGTGTAATTATTTTAAAAGTATATATTAATAAACTTTGGTTTTGAGAGTTATTTTATCATATGTATGGTAGCCAAATATTATCTTCATTATTATTGATTAGCTCTATTTGATTGAATTCCTATAATCATCACAAAATTTTAAATAAGGTTTTTTATAATAAATATATATATTTTTATTATATAATTTAAATATATAAATAATATTTTTTTATATGATTATATAATACATCATTTATATATTTAAAATATATATATAAATATATATAATATTATTTTTTATTATGAGTATATCACACCCAACGTTCCCAACTTTTGTTAGGAAAAACTAATAGTTGGGCCAAAATCTTTTACAATGGATTTGTAAAGGAAGAAAAAAGAGTAATTTTATTTGAGTAATATGAATTATTTTATACTAGTGTCAACAGTCCAGTTCGCCACAAATGTCTTGCTGTTACTAGGAGAATGATGTTCTATCAAGGCATCCGCTGTCAGTACAATTGGTTGGGATCCTCACTTGAGAACTCATAACTACTTAATTGTTTGGAGGCCAAATGACTATTTCCCACGGGAAATTGAAATTTTTAGCACTTTTTTATTCCGTGTATACAAAATTGTCACCTATCCTAAAGCTTTCACAAATATACCACAACAGTACTCACCTTCCCCAAAATACCCCTCTTCAATCTTTCATGCATAAATTCTCTCTCCTCTTCTCTGCAATTTTTTTTTTTCTTCTTCCTCTTCTTCCAAAGTTATAAAGAAATCACTCTCTCTTCTCCCTCATCTTCAAAAACAAAAACAGGAAGGAAACAACCAAATTCTTCAAATTAAGAATTCTTCAAAATAAGGATTTAAAAAAAAAAAGAAAAAAAAAAGAGCAACCTACAAGATAAAAAATGACCATCGAAGAAATGATCATGTAAGATGATCATGTAACAGTATTTAACTGGAAAAAGAAAAAAAAATTGATATAATATCTTATATAATTATATTTTAATTATAATATAATATAATTTTTGGCGTTTTATAATTTTTGGGGGTTGGCGGAAACGCCAACCCATAATACTTTTTTACAGGCAAAAGGTTGGCGTCACCAGGCACCAACCCATTATATTATATTATAATATAATATAATTATATTATATTATAATATATTATAATTATATTATATTATATAATTATATTTTAATTATAATATAATATTTACTATATTATAATATATATATGTTAATAATGTAATATATTATTTATTATAATATTATATTATATAATATTTATTATTTATTATAATATTATATATATTATATTTTATTAATTATATAATATTATAATATAATTATAATTATATTATATATTAATATATAATATATTATATTTAATATTTACAATTATATAATATAATTATATAATATATAATTTATATAATATAATATATTATATTATATAATTACAAATATTAAATATAATATCTTATATATTAATATATAATATAATTATAATTATATTATAATATTATATAATTAATATAATATAATATATATATAATATTATAATATATAATTATATATATTAATAATATATATAATATAATATTTTATATTATAATATATAATATAATATTTTATATTATAATATATAATATATTATTTTATTATATATAATATTATATTTATATATATAATATTTTATATTATAATATATATATATATATATATTTTATATTATAATATATATATATATATATATATATATATATATATATATATATATATATATATATTAATATATATTAATACTGCCAAAGGTTGGCGGGGTCGCCAACCCTTGGCGTCGCCAAGGGTTGGCGATGCCGCCAACCTTTGGCAATTATATATTATATATTATATATATAATATATAATATTATATATAATATTAATATATATATATTAATAATATAATATATTATTTATTATAATAAAATATATAAAAATAATAATATTATATATAATATAATATTATTTATTATAATATATAATTATTAATACTGGAAAAAAATATATTAATATAATATTATATATATTATATTAATATATATAATATTATATATTATATTATATAATTATTAATACTAGAATATCTTTAATATTATAATAATATATTTTAATATTAATATACTATTATAATAAAATAATAATTATAATAATATAAATAATATATAATTATAATATTTTAATTAAAATATAATATAATATATCATATATTAATATAAATATATAATATATATATAGAATTAAATAATTATACATATATAAAAATCATGCTTTGCTTTACAAAGGGTGGGCCCACCCTACATTAATGCTACAGGCCAATTTTCCCTTATCGCCAACCCAGACTTCTTTTACGTATATTTTATAAAATATAAAATTATATTATAATATAATATTATATATATATAATATATAATATATATAACCAGGGGTTGACGATGCCGCCAACCCCTGGTAATAATTATATATAATATATTTTATATATATTATATTAATATATTATATATGATAATATTATAGTATATAATATATTATAATATATAATTATATAATATAATTATAATATTCTAATTAAAATATAATATAATATATCATATATTAATATATAATATAATTATATATATATATATATATATATATATATATATATATATATATATATATATATATATATATATATATATATATATAAAATTAAATACTTATTAAAGGTTTGCGGAATCCGCCAACCTTTACTGTTATATATAATATATAAAATATATATTATAATATATTTAATAATATGTATAATACATTTTTTATATATTATATATATTATAATATATATTATATAATATAAAATATTATTATTTTATTTTACATATTATAATATATAATATTATTTAATAATATTAATATAATAATATAATCTAACAATATATATACATATAAGGTTGGCGTAATAATTTCCAGAATTTCCCAGAAAAATATTATATAATATAATATATGTATATATTATTTGCCATTTTATATAATATATAATATATTTTATTTTATTTCATAAAAGGGTGCATATTTCAATGCTTGTATTTTGTATTTTATAAAGAGATGAGACCCATATCAATGAAAAAGCTACAGTATTATATTATAATATAATATATATATAATATATAAACCAAGGGTGCCATAATATATAAACCAAGAGTTGGCGGTATCGCCAACCCTTGGCGCCGCCAAGGGTTGGCGGCATCGCCAACCCTTGGTAACAAAATTATATATTATATTAATATATATTATATAAAATATAATATAATATAATTATATATTATAATATATTAAATATAATATATAATTATAATATATTACATAATATATAATATATATAATAATATTATATTATTAATAATATAATATGTTATTTTAATATTATATAATTATTTTATTAAATTATAATATTATATATATTTTATTATATAATTATTAATAATATAATATATTATTATAATAATATAATATATAATATATTTTAATATAATTGTTTAGCCAATTGTTTTTTTAACCTTTAAAAAAAATAAAACAAGCAGAGGGTTGGCGACGCCAACCCTCACAGATATTAAAAGGCAAAGGGTTCCACCAACCCATTATTTATATATATATATATATATAATTATTTAATTATATATATATAATTATATTACATATTAATATAATATATTATATTATATTTTTAATTAGAATATTATAATTATATTATAATATATTATGTATAATATAATATTATATAATATATTATATATTAATATAAATTATAATTATATTATAATATTATATAATATAATATAATAATATATAAAATTAATATAATAATATATATAATATATTATTTATATAAGATATAATATTATGATATATTATATTATATATATTAATATAAAGGGCTGACGGTCACCAACCCTTTATATATATTATAATATAATAATATTATAATAATTATATAATAATATAAAAAATTAATATATTAATATAATAATATATATAATATATTAGTATAAATGGTTGGCGGAATCGCCAACCCTTGGCGACGCCAAGGGTTGGCGATTTCGCCAACCATTTTATATATATATAAAATATATAATTATTAATAATATAATATATTTTAATATTATTATAATAAAATATTATATTATATATATTATTATATATAATAATATAATATAATATATATTATTATAATATTATAATATATTCCTTATATGTACAGCACAGGAAAAATTTCCAGAATTTCACGCCTACGTTTGTTTTTTTTTCGGTTTATCTCAAATTTTTTTTTTCAATTTTAATCCTTAAATGTTAATTTTTTTTTTTCAGTTAAATCCTACTAAATGATTTTTTTTATGGTCATTTCTTCCAGGATATAAAATTGATGTAGCTGATTTTTTTGTGGGTTGATCTTTTCTTTTTTAAATCCTTACTTTGAAGAATTCTTAATCTGAAGAATTCTTCAAAGTGATTTACTGTTTTTGTTTTTGAAGATGAGGAAGAAGAGAGAGTGATTCTTTTATCACTTTGGAAGAAGAGGAAGAAGAGAGAAAAAAGTTGCAGAGAAGAAGAGAGAGAATTTGTGTATAAAAAATTGAAGAGGGGTATTTTGGGGAAGGTGAGTACTGTTGTGGTATATTTGTGAAAGCTTTAGGATAGGTGACAATTTTGTATACACGGAATAAAATAGTGCTAAAAATTTCAATTTCCCATTTCCCACCCGAGTGATAATCTAAAAGACTCATATTAACTTTTAAAAACCTAAATACCTATAATTTTATTAATTTTAATTATTATTATCAAAGATAAAATTATCATTTAAAAAAATTATTTAAACTCATAATTAGGATTATCTCTAAGCTTTGAAATTTTTATTTTTAACTCTTAACTTAAAATTTTCAAGTTTAAAAAATAACCTCCCCCCCCCCCCCCCACAAACTCTAGAGTTCCAATACAACGTATCTTTTACCCATTTTAGCCGCCCCCTTGCCCTTTGAAAACTCTTATTTTCACAGCTTCTTTAATTTCAGTTTTCAAAGCAGCTCCAGCATCAACATCCGCTTTTGCTGTGACCAAACTACTGTCACATCCTTCCTTAACTGACCATCACCGATCTACAAAGACGCAACTCTAAATGGTGACAAAGATGCAATTCTAAACAACTTCTCCCAACATTTTTCTAGACACAATTCCAAATTAGACATGATGATACCTTTTAGGGTTTTTCCAAACGCAGACAAAGACGATAAGTCGTCTTTGTCTAAAGATGAACAAAAGTTGTAGTCGGTGAAGAGAGGATGCGACGATGACTTGATCTCGACAGAGGAGGATGCCGACAACGAAGGGAGAATGAAGTCGAAGATGCTCTAAAACTGAAATTAAAGAGGGGTAAAATTGAGAGTTTTCAAAAGACAGGGGCTGCAAATGGGTAAAAAAAATAAAGAGATTGGAACTTAGACTAGGAAAAGGGGGGGGGGGGGGGGGGGGGGGGAGATCATTTTTTAAACTTGAAAATTTTAAGTTAGGGGCCAAGAATAAAAATTTCAAAGCTTAGGGGTAATCCTAGTTATAAGTTTAAATTTTTTTTTTAAATGACGATTTTATCTTTAATAATAATAATCAAATTTAATAGAAGAGTGAATATTTAAGTTTTCGAAAGTTTGTTGGGGTTCCTTAGATTTTCACCATACTTTGGGTGGGAAATAGTGATTTGGCCTCCAAATAATCAAATAGCTATGAGTTCTCAAGTCAGCATCTCAACCAATCGTATTGAAATGAACAGCAGATACCTTGATTTGTTTGTCACACTCAACAGAGACTGAATCATCTCTGAACTACTGAGGAACATCAATTTCCCAATAACAGTAAGACATTTGTGGACTGAACTGGATTGTATCCGCACAAACATTTTCCTATTAGTGTCTCTTTCAACAAACCGTTTGGTGATTTTGACGCCTATGGAACAAATTATTAGGTTACTGAGACAAATAATTTTTGTTTCAGACTGCTTTTTAAAACTTTTCAGTTGATTTTTTTTTTTCCGAAGAAAAGTAGAGGTCACCTATGGCCTAGGGTACAACTTGCTCACACAGGTAGACGTTATACTTTCTAAACTGTTATTCAGTTTAACGGTCACGATAAAGATTAATAATAAAATTATATGTATCTATTTTAAATATATAAATATATACATATTTATATATGTTATTATATAATTAGATAATTTTGAATTAAAAATAAAATAATAACCAATCATATGATGATACATATGAGTATGTATATATTTATATATCTAAAGTGGATACACATAGTATTACTTAAAGATTAATGACCTGTTATTTTAATGTTGTATTGGTAAATGAGGAAAACAAAGTAATTTTATTCGAATAATGTGAATACAATGTTAGGACATTGGGGATTTGTAAATATAGAAAAAATAGGAGAAATTTTTTTTATAACGAAGCAGCAAACAGTGCAGCCTCCAAACTAAGAGAGTTTGTGTTTGCAAAAATCCAGGTTATCCAAGTTTCCTGAGATTGGTAAATAATAGATGACAGAGAGGTAAGTGAGAAGGGTCAAAGGGCATTTAAAAATTAATTAATTATTTTCTAAAGAAATTATATATAGGTATATATTCCATCCACTTGCAAAATAATAATAATAAGTATGCGTATGAGTAAAATTATAATTGAATTTAAGTTGAATCAAAGTCAAATTTGTTTGAACTCAAGTTTGAATCAAGTTGAGTGCGTTGAACTTGAGTTATTATTCAAGCCCACCGAACTTGACTCAAAATTGTTTGAACTTAGATCAATCAAGGGGGAGTTCAAATTTGGGTCAATTGACCTTTCATGCATGTATGACCATTTGAAAAGGAAACTACTTGCTCTATCTAAAGTGGGCTATCTATGCCACAAAGTTGTAAATGGGCCTATTGTGAAGCCCATATGATCTACAATGGGCTACGGCCCATGATCTCTCAACAAGAAGTGGCCTTTCTAACTTGCTAATTCCCTTACCCCATATCAATGTCCAAGCATTTCTCCCCAAAATGTTCATGCAGACGATAAAACGAGTTAAAAAAATTAAGAAAATTTTATTCAAGATTTAGAACTAATTTTTTTTTATCAAATATTATAAATTAAGTTAGGCAATCAATATTGAACCAAAATGAGGGTTATGCTTGATGGCTTTTTGACAATATTTTTGGTCCATGGTCAGAAGATGTTCTTTATTTCCAGTTTGAAATTTTCCACAAGGTGGTTGACAAGTTAATTTCCTATCATAAAATACTGCATAGACTGAACTCTATTTCGGGTCAACTTGTATATGTCTTATATCTAATTCACCCTAGTTGGCTTTAGATATAACCCTTCAACACCTTACAATTTGTCGATTGTTAACATTTCATTGTTAATTTTAACATCAAAAGGGTAAATAAGTGAATGAAGTCTCCCTCATCCTTCCCCATCGCCCCACCTCCCCCAACCCCGCCTCCCCCTTACAAGGTTTCCATTGGATATAAAGACAATTAGGTCTATTGAATCGAGTTTGATTTGTTCAAATTTTAGTCTAAAAAAATTTAAGTCCAAGCTTTGGGTTGGCCTATTTGTCTCTTTAATTTTTTGTTTAGGCTGATTCATTAAAATATTTGGATTTTAGATTGGTTTCAAATTTATTTTGAGCTTGTTTTATAATTTTAAAAACTTATAAAAACACTATTATAATTCCAAATAGATTTAAAACTCCTTGCCCATATTGAATTTCGGGCTCTAGAAGATCTTCGGTTTGAACAACCTTTGTTCAAACTTAAATCTAATAATTGAATGAACACTTTTTTTTTTTGTCAAGATCCATTAGAGACTTGAATTTTGTTTAAATTAAAACTAAATTTTTTGGATTGAACAAGTAGGTCTCAGACTTGTCTAGCTCAATTGACAAGCTTAAAGTTGCAAGTTGATAGGGGTTAAAAAGTATTTAACAAGAAAAAGGGATTGACATAAATCCGAAATTTTGAGGGGGTTGTCTGGAGGCATATATTTAGGGGGAATGATTTAGAAATTATCCTTAATTATGATTGTATATCTACTAAATAATAAATTTATTGTTGGGTCTACCCGTACCGGATAATCTGGGGTCTACTTTGCTCTAGCTGATTGCACATTATTGACAAATTTGCCATTCTTTCTTAATAAAACCGCCAAAGTCTGTTACGTACAAGCAAGAGAAGCAGCCAAACAGTGCTTCGCAATTTAAACGAGATCCACATTTTCTCTCCCTCGCGGGTGCGCTGATCAATTCTAAGCAAATTCCTCCCTTACGTGTTGACCTAGAAAATCGAGGATGAATACTAAGTCTTCGCTTTATTTTCACTTGTTTAGTGGTAAGACAAGAAGACTTCACACTTTTTTGTTTGCGTTTTTGCCGCAACCCAACAGTCACTTTGTCTTCGTGACTTTCACAGAACCTTCTCTTTTTCGAGTCCAATCTTTGTAACTACCGTCGTTTGCTAGAGTTTGGTTTGGTGTTAGTTTGACTGCCTCTTTTCTTTTGTTTTTCTTTCTTTGTTTTCCTCTTTCCCTTTTTCTTGAGAGGGATCACAAATAACGGTCTATGTTTTGGTTTTTGCTAAGAGAGGGGAAGAAGTAGTTGTTTCATTTGATTCTTGGTTGATATTTGTGCCTCTGTTCCTGATTTCTTTAAAATAATTGGCTTTGATTCATGGGTTTATGAGGTTAGTGATTTTTGGTTTTTTGATGTGCTGAAATAGCGGATTTTCTGGGTGGGTTATTAGAGGATTGTTTGTGTTTGATAGGGTTTGGAATTGTGTTTCTTGGTTTTGGGTTGAGATTAATTAAGTTGGGTTAGGAGATGGCCGCGCTTTTGAGAAAAATTATGCCTGTTGTGCCAAGTTCTAAAAATGGTGATGACGACGATGATGATTATAATGTTGAATACTCGTTTGCTGTTGAGTATTCTGGTCCTCCGGTCAGTTACGACATTCCACGTGCGGTGCCTATAGCCCTTGATGAAATCCCTGTTGCTGCCCCTGTTTCCTCTCCTTCTCTGGTGAATGATAGTACACTGCCAGTAGTCCATCCAATTGTAAAAATTATTCAGGAAGGTATAAAACTGTCGAAGGAAACGAAATTAATCTCCGAGTCTTCAAATTCTCACAGTTTACTAGCAGGATCTGGTGCGACCTTGACTGGTCATAATATGTCCTCTGTAGTATCAATTCAGGGGGATGGCAATGGTGCATCCGGACGCTTAATTGGTAATTACTGTAAGGTCAAGTCATCTGAGGGAAGTAGAAGTTCAGGTAGATTGGAAAATCTTGATGGCCATTGTAATTCTTGTAAAAGTTTGGATTGTACGATCAGTGTTGAGTGCACAAGCAAATTATCTGGTATTATAGGAACTTCTGGTGAGTTGGAAAGCCATGGTTATCATGATAATATGCATTTAAGTCTAGAATTACCTGAGCTTAATGCGGAAGAGGCAAATGCAGGATATCAAGATTATATGAATCCTGGCAATTCGGAATCAACAGGATCAGGTATAAGTTCACAAGCTGTTTCATCTGAGGTGTTTTCATGCAAAGAGGAGGATTTAAATGAAGAAGAAACTCCTTGCCATGCTAAAAGACCATCGGTTGTTACTTTTCGTGATCCTGATCCTAGTGATGTAGTTCTTGAAGAGTCTGAATATTGTGAGGTCAAAAGCACTGAACTGAGACCGCAGGCTGAAAGGCGTGGGAAGAAAGGTTCATGCTATCGATGCTTGAAAGGAAATCGATTTACCGAAAAGGAAGTATGCATTGTCTGTGGTGCAAAGTACTGCTCTAACTGTTTGCTGAGGGCAATGGGGTCAATGCCAGAAGGAAGAAAATGTCTTACTTGCATTGGTTTCGGCATAGATGATGCTAAGAGAGGAACCTTAGGAAAAGCTTCTCGGATGCTTAGACGGTTGTTGACTGAGATGGAAGTTAAACAGATAATGAGATTGGAGTTATTATGCCCTGCAAATCAGTTGCCGCCTGGTCAGATTTCTGTGAATGGTGAATCCCTTTCTCAGAAAGAGCTTGAGATATTGCGGAGCTGCCCAAATCCACCAAAAAAGCTAAATCCAGGGCACTATTGGTATGATAAAGTATCAGGGTTTTGGGGAAAGGTGAGTCTCTAACACTACTACTTTTTACTTATCGTTTCTTTACTAAATGGAGTTTAATTTTGTTGCAATATAATTGATTAGTTCTGGCTTCATTGAGTAGGTAGGACAGAAACCATGCCAGATTATAAGCCCCCAACTCAATGTAGGGGGTCAGCTCGATCAAAAGGCTAGTAATGGGAGTACAAATATTTTGATAAATAATCGGGAGATAACTAAAAAAGAGCACTGGATGCTTAAGGTTGTTGTACTTGACAAAATCATGTTCTTTTGAGATCCTGACTTTATATTATTAAGATCTATAACTTTTTGTTTAATGTTGCAGCTTGCTGGAGTGCAGTGTGAAGGAAAACCTCACTTTTGGGTTAGCCCAGATGGTTCCTATCAGGAAGAAGGAATGAAAGTAGTAAAGGGCCGTATATGGGACAAGGTTTGTGAAATCAGAGTGTACTGAAACTAATTTCTTTGAATTGTATTCTACAATTTACAATAGATATGATATATAGCTTGAGAACAAAATAGGAAAACAATCTCCTAAAACCTAAATCAGGAAACAATCAACTAATTTACACCAAAATGGTGAACAACAAAACATGAACAAAACTAAAAACTGGAAAGTTTGACTCTCAAATCACCAAAAGGATGAGATTGTCATATACCTGCCCATGCTCTCCCTCAAGCTAGTGAATTCCCAGCTCGCTCAGATTTGGGTCAAAACCCAACTTAAGTAAAGTTTTGGTGAGAATATTAGCTAAACAAAACTATAATTTGGAGCTTGAAAACAAAATAGTAAAGCAATCTCGTAATAGCTAAACAAAGAAACAACCAACTAATTTACACCAAAATAGTAAATAACAAAACAGGAACAAAACTAAGAACTAGAAAGTTTAACTCTTAAATTCCCCAAGGTATGGGATTCTCATATACTTGCCAATAGTATGTTAACATGTGAATTTGATGTGTGTTTTCTTAATTTTCATATTCCATCTTACTAATCCAATTATTAATAACTATGCATGTACTTTACAGAGTAGCATAAGGGTTGTTTGTGCACTCTTGTCTTTGCCGACCCCTCCTAATTGTGTGAATCCTGCTGGTGATGAAAATGGTGCTAACCCAAGCTATCCTGAGCACAAAGCACTGTGTAATCTTCTTTTGCTTGGTGATACCAAATCTGGCACAAGTACCATATATAAACAGGTAAGAATTCATTGGAAATTGTATGGAGTAACCTGTATTACTCATTTGCTCTTATTCATGTATTATTAATTTATTACTCTGACTCTGTTGAATTTTTGATAGTGAATTTCATATCTGTTTATGACATCCTGTATTATAATTGTATTGATATTTCTTTGATGCTTTTCCATTTTCTAGGTTTATGATCTTACTTGAATGGTTTATGGAAAATGTTTGATGCTTTTGAAATGTTGTAAAATTGACATCTAAATTCGCCAAATGAAGAAATTGGTGGCTGTATAATGTGAAGAATATTTTACCATCGAAATTACTTATAAAGATGACATACTTTTGTTATATCACTGCAACTTTTGGAATATGTGATTTATTTAGCAATGTTTGGAAGAGACAATTAATAGTTTGGTTCTGCTCTTGTATGTGGGGTCTTTTATGGTTTTCTGTAGGTAAATAAGAGCTATTCATGTCTTTTAGTTAGCACTTAGATACTTAGATTTGTACATATGCGACAGCAGACAGGCATTTTTGTGATACTTAAATCACATTGCTGTTCGAATATTTTTTGCTTAAAACGAAGCAGAGGAAAACCATGAAACTTTTTTGCTTTTCTAGGCTGTTTAAGGTTTTGGTAGTAGTATGGAGTTACAAACTCTTAGTTTGTATTGAAAGGAAGCTTAACAGTGATTTTATAGCGAGTTGAACATTGAGTTTCACTCTTTTTAGTGGGCTCAAATTTAGGACTTTGACTATCTTTTTCTTTTCTATTCATTTAGCTTTTAGGCTTCCATTCATAAAATAAGATTCATGATGAAGGAATGCTTATTTCAGGCCAAGCTTGTGTTCAAAGTTCCTTTCACTGAAGATGAGCGTCAGAATATCAAGTTTATGATTCAAAGCAATCTGTATCTCTATATTGGTATTTTGCTTGAGGGTCGTGAGCGATTTGAAGAAGAATGTATGATTGAAAGAAGAAAAAAACTGGTGATTGATCAGCCTGGTCCTTCAGGTAATGTCTTGTAATTTTATTTAATTTTCTTTTCCATTAAGCTGGTATGGTATGATTACTTTTAGGGCTGGATTTGAGCCGAGCCAGCTCGAGCTCGAGCCCGAAACGAGCCGGCCTTAGCCGAGCTCGGTCAAGCTCGAGCTCGAGCTCTTGGTCAGATTTTCTAATTAAAATTTTTGATACAAAACGACGTCGTTTTGATCAATATGTATTAAAACGACATCGTTTTGATAACGAAAAACGAGTCGAGCTTGAGCTCGGCTCGGCTCGAATCCAGCCCTAATTACTTTCAGTGATTTCATTAGATTTTGTTTAGAGCACGCACATGATACATAAAAATGCTTTCCCTGGGTACTTGGGATGTTAAGATAGATCTTTTCTGTTAAGTATTACTATTCAGCATATATAATCTCTTTCTTGAAAATTCTGATCTTTACTATCCATTTCCTGCCTCTTGGATTACAAGATATTGCATATAATACTTCACAAGTCAAGTTCATGTGCTATTGTATTTCTACCTTATACATGTGGCACCAAAAAATGCTCCAAATTTTCAAACATGTTTAGCTCCTTCTAAACCTTGGTGTGAGCAGGATTTGATCTTAAGACTTCTGTACAATCTCAAGAGATTCAGTTAGCTAGTAGTCACTTACTGTGTAGGTTATCAAGTCCCTCATGTTAATAGACTTCTGTACAATCTCAAGAGATTCTTTTGTATATAATAAAAAGTTCCAGATTAAATTCATGAAAATAAATAACTTTGTTTAGCATGGAGAAATTCAGAATAGATTTCCTTTCTTTCAGATGGATTCTGAATTTATTCATTATATTGTCAATACAGGCCTGATGGATGAAAAAACATTATATTCTATCAGTCCAGGACTGAAAGCTTTTTCAGATTGGCTTCTCAAAATCATGGTGTCTGGTAATTTGGAAGTCATATTCCCAGCAGCTACCCGTGAATATGCACCATTTGTTGAGGAATTGTGGAAGGATGAAGCCTTCCAGGCTACATACAATCGGAGGAATGAATTAGACAAGCTACCTAGAGTTGCTACTTATTTCTTAGAGCGGGTGAGATCTCCCTTTATGGTCCTTGTCTACTTATTTCAATGCAAACAATTGATAAGTTGTGGTTAAATTTTGTGTTTGTTTTGCTAGTTTTCCACGGATGTTCAATTTGCATCTTGTATACCATACATAGGTTATAAATACCAGTGCACATTCTTTCTGTGTAGTGTAGTGAAATATTGCTGCTTACCAAATATATGTGTATTTTGGTTTCTTAATATTTGGTCAATAAAACTATATGCACACATGTTTGAGTGCATATTTGGGTACACAGATGATATGTCATATTGTGTTAAAGATTTTCAAGGTTTTTGAGTTTATGCAGTGTTTCCAAATATTATCTTGATCCAAATTGGTAATTGATATTGTTTGGGCAGTGGGTGAGGAAGGTTTCAAAATGTGTGCAGGAGATGACTCGTATATGGGATGAATTGCTTTGTTTTGAAGAAGATTAGGGCAGAGAAGAAAACCACGGCCAGAATAACAGCAGCAACGTTCATAGCAATAATGCAATTATGGTATATATTTTACTGTCTGTCTTTATGGTGAAATATAACACATAAAGTGTAAAGATTTATGTGAGTTGTTCATTATTAATGCATTCCGGACAATTGTGGGGAAGATTGTTTTGAAACTGTGATGGTGGAAAAGACAGGGAGTGTTTTATTATTCATTTTAAGTGTTCTTGCGGTAAAGACGCTTGAAATAAATAATTAAATCCTCTCCATCCTTTTCCATTGTCACAGTTTGAAAACAATCTTCCCCACAATTGTCCTGAATGCATTAATAATGAACAACTGACATAAATCTTTACACTTTATTTGTAATATTTCACCATAAAGACAAACAGTAAAAAAAAATACCATGATTGCATCATTGCTATGAACGTTACAGCTGTTATTCTGGTTGTGGTTTTCTTCTCTACCCTTATCTTCTTCAAAACAAAGCAATTCATCCCATATGCAAGTCATGTCCTGCGTACATTTTGAAACCTTCCATGCCCATTGCCCAAACAATATCAATTACCAATTTGGATTAAGGATAAAGTAACACCTAATCACATGATGACACATTATTTATGTGCACAATTATATACTTACTCATATTTAATTATGTGCCTTAGTATCTTTATTTTGAATAGTATACATGACAATAATTTATGGTGACGCTAAAGTGGAAGTTAATCTGAAATAGAAACCATTGGTCCTGCTCTGTTTGTAATTCTTTAAAGCCTGAACAAGGAAATACTATGATGTGTAACATAAAATTTTCTATTTCCAAGATTAAAGTTATCTTCCTCTCAGGCTGTTGAGATTTCAAGGACAACCTATGAACCCTCCGATCTCGATATCTTGTATGCTGAGGGAATGACATCATCCAATGGGCTGTCTTGCATGGAATTTTCATTTCCAAAGCCACCACAAGAGACCTCCATTGAACCTGAATGTCAAAATGATCCCTTGCTTAGGTGACTCTCTAATCTCTGCACTAAAAAATTTACATATGTGAGCAAAGGATACTAAATTGATCATCTTTACTATTTCTTGCTTTATAATTGTAGGTATCAACTCATTAGAGTACATCCAAAAAACCTTGGAGAGAACTGCAAGTGGCTAGAAATGTTCGAAGATGTTGATATTGTGCTGTTTTGTGTTTCCTTGACCGACTATGATGAGTTTTTTGAAGATGACGATGGAGTTCTCACTAACAAGATGTTGGCCAGCAGGCAGCTTTTTGAAAGCATTGTAACTCATCCAACCTTCAAGGGAAAAAACTTCCTCCTATTACTCAACAAGTATGATATACTTGAGGACAAGATTGAACAATCGCCTCTCACTAAATGTGAATGGTTCCGTGACTTCAATCCTGTCATCAGCCACAATTACAATAGCAGAAAACATAATAATGCACCTCGAGCTCAATATGCTTTCCACTACATTGCATTGCAGTTCAAGAGATTGTTCAATTCGCTTACTGACCGTAAATTGTTCGTTTCACTAGTTATGGGCTTGGAACCAGAGACGGTCGATGAAGCTCTTAGATTTGCAAGAGAGATCCTGAAATGGGACGAAGAGGAACCTAACTACACTAACAATGAGTCCTCATACACAGACATGGAAGCAAGCTCAACATCATGATTTTGTTTCAGTATAAACAAAGTGCTTTTAATTCTTACATGCATTAGAAAGATTAATAGAAAAAGGAACGAGTGTTTGCTTTATTAACTTTCTGGAGCAAATGCTTTTGTATATTGTATAGCAATATACACACAAGTGGATTCTGAAACATAAGAAAATACAGTTCTGGGAAGTTGGATTCTTTTATATATATATGCCTGAACGAAAGCTGTCTGCATGGCAGATTCACCAAGTAAAACAATTATCACTTCATTAATTCTATTCCAACTTTTATCTTGTTTTCAGCAAAGGTATAAAACTGAAACCAGAATATTGACTACAGAGGACAGAAGGGTTTATTATTATTTGCAATCCTGGAATATCACCAGGGCACAAATCTGTCCATAAGCAAACACACGGTAGACTCAGACATTGTAGTTTCTGTTTCAATCACCTCTTTCCTCTCTTTCTCTTCAACTTCTTCGTTCTTCTTAACAAACTGCTGCTCTTTTTTTTGAGCTCTTGATGACACTTGCTTCCTGGCTCTAACCTTCTCTCTCAGCTTTGTTAGCTCACCCATCCACGTATCCACAACTGCTGACATTTTTTTCCACTGAAGAAACACAAAGCTACTTGAATATTTTGCTCTCTTTCTTTTCAGCTCTCTCTCTTTGCCAGATGAGAAAATGAGAAGGAAAGTAAGAGGGTTTATATAGAAGGAGACAGAGAGGTTTATGTGGAATTTGGAAGGCATGAGGAAATGGGTTTTGGATATTCCTTTTTACTCGTGAAGGAATATTTTTTGGGGACATCTTTTGGTGCAATTGCTTACACAGTTTATACTCTGCAATCGACATTCATTTTCTTCAGTTTATGTTCATCTTATCAGATGTATATTGATTTATGCATTGCATTGAGATTACAGCTCTCACTTAATTTGAGTTCTCCTGAATTTTAAGATATTTTCTTCACGACACATATTCATTATGATAGGAGTGGCTCTGGACCATTCAATACAAGTGAAGGTGTGGCAAAATATCAAATAGTAGAACAAAAAAAGTGACAACAACAGCAAGAGACGGAATCAAAAGCAATAATATCTTCAAAGTATGCTTTTGAGATATTTGAAGGCATTGTAATGTATGGTTTATATAATTTGATGTATAAGGATCTATAACTTTTGTCTGTTAGTTCATGTTTCTGTGAAAGTGATTTTGGTAGTTTTCTTCAAATTTTGAGTAAGAAATGAAAATAAGAGAAGCCACGTGGAAAAAAAAAAAAACAGATATCTGACATATCCATCGAAAAGTTCAAAAATACAGAATTGACCAAGTTTTTATTGGTTTTGATTAGTTTAATTGCAATGATAATATTATTATATGGTGTTTGAGAAGTTATATAGATGGTTCAACATTAATATTGCAGCAAAGCAAAACCATTATCAATTGTTGATAAACAGGAGGCCAGAAGGAGCCATATTTACATTACACAGAAATTAAGCAGAATGAGAAATGGGTGCTTCTTGTAGCACAATCATGGAAACTGAAGCCTCAGAAAGAGGCAACAACAAAACAGCTGAATTGACTCTCATTTCCTGGATGAAACCTTGGAGCTTCCAACCGAATAGCTTGCCTTCTTCTTCTTTGATGCAACGAGTTGCTGGGTTGAAGTTGAACCCTGATGATCAGCACCGGAACTGGCTCCACCCTTTTCACGCAGATCAATCCTCCAGATATCCACAATCCCAGACATTACAATATTATAAAATCAACTGTAAAATGTAAAGATATTTGAATGCTTTTGAGTTGAGGAGAGACTGTGGGGTTTATACGGGAAAGTTTAACAGTGGTTTTGGCAAGAATTTCCAGGTGCAGAAGTTCGCTGAATAGAAGTCTCAGTTTCACATATCGTGATATAACTTCTAGACTCAGTTTACAAGTACTACATAATAATTATTAAACTTCTACACAGTATTTTTGAGCATGCTTTTACATGTTTGCTAAATATGATCCAGCAGATAGTTTACATGTTTGATATATCAATGAGCACAATGCAGAAGAGGTTGTACATGTTTACTCTTCTGGCATTTTAACACTCAAATAGCACAAGGAATCTTCTAACCTTGGGGTTAAGGTAACCTCCAATGGCGTTGCTTTGGGGACAGTCAAACCACGACATTCACTCATATCCACCGCTGTATCCGAGACTGTCCCCAATTCAAATGCATGAAGCAGCCTTGCCAGCGTCAAATGCAGAACTTGAAAAGCAAAAGAGATCCCTGGGCACTTCCTCCTACCAGAGCCAAATGGGATGTATTCAAAATCCTGCCCACTGAAATCCAATTTGTCATGTTCTTTCAGGAACCTCTCAGGCTTGAATTCTGAAGGGCTTGCCCAAACGCTGGGGTCTCGCTGCAACTTCCACAGGTTAACAAAGAGGCGAGTGCCTGCTGGGATGTCGAAGTTAGAGATTGTGCAATCCTCCATGGCCTCGCGTGGTGCTGAAAGTGGCAGCGGAGGATATAGTCTCAGTGTTTCCTTCACAATGGCTTGTAAGTATATCAGGTTCTTTATATCTGACTCCTCCACTTGCCTGTGCTTTCCGACATGAATGTTGAGCTCATCTTGCGCTTTCTTTAGAGCATGGCGATTGTTCAATAGCAGAGATATTACCCATGTAAGTGTAACCACTGTGGTGTCATTGCCACCTAAAATAAGGCTCTGCAAAAAGAAGATATAGTAGTTTAGGCTGACAAATTGTTACAGCAACCTTCAAATAACAGCTAAAATCGATCATTTGGAAACTTCACGTCCTGGTAAAGTAATAGATGGCATATTAGTTATACGTTGAAGAATCATTCAAATTTATTTGTTAAATAAGGATAAATAAGTATTTTTCATTAGGTTGAAAGAGTTTTAATGTGATTTCTTAATGCATTTACGGGTTCCATTTTTAAAATAACTTGCTATTACGAAGGACATGTGAAGAGTGGGTAAGGAGCTTTAAAAAGAAGTAATACACATGTTGTTTTATTAATTTAATGGTATTGTGTCCTACACTTCCCTCTTTGTTTCAATGTTTGTATTTTTTTGTTTTTCTCTTTCTCCCCGAAATACAACATTCTTAATGTCATAGCCTGGTTATGGTCTTTCATTAGGTGGATAAAGCAAAACCCAAATAGCAACAAATGAAATTTCAATCTCCTCACACCCCTAAATACCCATCTTTAATGATGAAAAATATGAGTTTTGGAGTATCAAAATGAAAACTTTGTTCAAATCTGAAGAATTGTGAGACTTGGTGGAATGTGGATAAAATAATGTGGAAGGGTTTGATCTAGTAGAGAAGAAATGATTGAGAGAGATCATGAAGAAGGATGCCAAAGCTTTATTATTCAATTCAACAAGCAAAAATAATAGATACTTTAATATAGACTTGGCAAATTTTGAAGGAGTTTCAAAGCTCAACAAAGATTGCTACAGTAAAAAATGTATGCTGAGTTATGTGGGTTTATGAGTGTTGAGACTTTTGGCGGTAATTGATATATTTTTTTTTCTTTTTACATATGATTTCAATTGTATGAGTTGGGTTTACTTCTTGAATGCAAATAAGAAACCTTTTTTAATTTCAAAAAATTTTAAAATTATTGTTGAGAAGAAAAATAGGTATTGCATAAAGATATTTTATACAGATAAAAGAGGAGAATTTTGTTATATTAAATTTAATGTTTTCAATGAGGAAAATGAAATTAATAAGGATCTTATTACGCCACACACATTAGAGCAAAATTGTGTTACTAAACAAAAGATTAAAACTGTAGTTGCAATAGTAAGAAGCATAATTAAAGCAAAAGATCTTTTAAATCAATTACGAGGAGAAGCAGTTGCAACCACTTTATACATCTTCAACATTTCTCTTACGAAGGTTGTCTTGAATCAAACACCATATGAGACTTGGAAAGGTAGAAAGCCATTAGTAAGCCACTTAGTATGAAATCACAATCTTAAAAACTTGATGTGATATATGTGGGTTATAGTTCTCAATCTAAGGCATATAGGTTATATAACTTGACAATCTGATTATTAGTAGAGATGTGGTGTTTAATGAAGATGCAGTATGGGAATGGTGTGAAAAACAAAGACAATGTGTTCAAATTCAGATTGTGCATGGGGGTTTGCATATTTGAATCAAAAGGGAGTTTTATTTATTTAATAAGGATAAATAGCTAACTCTGATCAGGCTGAAAAAGTCTCAATGTGCTTTGTTCATGTGTTGCTGTTATGATGAACATGTGAAGAATGGGGAATATGATTTAGAAAAAATAGGACAGTTAGTACTTGTGTAAGTCTATAAAAGTTAACGGGTGTTTGCATTTATTTGATTTCATGTTTGGCCAATTCGATAGTTTGAAGTTTCTGAATGGCCAGGAACTTACCAAGCAAGTTGCCTTGATGACAGTATGTGGATCATCTTGAGCTGAAAACTTGCCTTCATCCATGATAGATAGCATTATATCTATGAAATCATGCTCCTCGTTATTGCTGTTTCCGTTGATCCTTTTTTGCCGATGCTCTTGCACCCAACTCTCAAACACACAATCTAATTCCCTTGCAGTCTTCTTCATTTGACCTACATATCCCTTCACATAATCTATACAACCAAGACATGGAGCTGCATCTGAGGCCAAAAATAATCCCACAAAGTAGAAGAAATCGCCCAAGGCCTTTTGGCACCGCCGTGATTCCGTATCATCTCCACTTACATCGTCTCCAAAATATCGCTTACCGGCTATCAGTCTCACTATGATATTCATGGCTAAGTCCCCGAACCTTTCCTTCAGCTCTACAGCAACAAGGCCTCCATTTTTGACACATGCTTTGTATAACCCTTGTACGAACACATTGATTTCTTCGTCACGGACATGCTTGAGTAGCTCTAGGCGGCGATTCGAGAGAATCTCGACCGTGACTAGCTTCCTAATCTCGCGCCAATAGGGTCCGTAAGGGGCAAAGCCAAACATGGCATGGTCATATCCCATTAGTTTTACAGCAAAAGACCTTGGACGGGTAGGGAAAATTTTGTCATTTACAGTGAAGCATTCTTTTGCAGCTTCCCAGCTGCTAATCACCAGAGCCTGATGAATTCCCAGGCGGATTAAGAAGACTGGACCATACTTATCAGCCATGGCTCCAAATGTTTGATGCAGCAGCTGGGTCGATCCTAGAAGATGAAGATGACCGATTAAAGGCCATGCCCACCCTGGCTCCGGTGGCTGCCTGCCTTTGTTATTCTCGCTCCCTTTAACACTATTTAGAGTCAAACAGATACATATAATAGCAAAAACAAGTCCCAAAAATGCATATAAATCCATTATTTTTCAGTGCTGGTGGAAATAGGATCGGAGATGAGGATTCAATGCATATAAATCCATTTAGTCCGCATGAGATAAACCCGACTGTGCTGGCTGTGGAATGTCCCCAAAATTATCATCTAAAAGAGCTAAGAAAGTCATTGCAGCCATTCTTGCACGTAACTTCCAAGCCAGAACAGGCCAATCAAGTGTCACGTCTTAATATTGTATGAGCAAGATTGATTAAAATATTGAATTTTTTCCCTTAAGATAGACTCACTTATATATTTATATCACAATTTTTCATAACTTAAATATATTTACTATTTTATACGCTGAATTATCTAAACTACTCTTATCTTATATAAATTCATGTTTATAATTTCTTATAAAATATAAGTTACCATTATTTAATATTATTATAATGTAATTAGAGTATTTATAGTTAAAACTGGGAATAAGTTAATGAAAATTAAAATCTGGATAAAAAAATACAAGAGGAATTGGTCAGTGGGAATGCCAACCTTTGGTATTAATGTCAACCCATTCTTAGTGTGTTTTTATCTAGACCAGAATCTTTGTCAACTCATTCCCAGTTTTAACTATTAATACTACAATTACATTATAATAATATTAAATAATATAATAACAAGAAATCATACTATTAAATAATAGTAGAGTATATTTCACCAGAAATCCTAAATATGTATTTTTATAAGGTTGAAAATAATGACAATTTAAGTATTTTAAAACATAAAGTGATAAAAATATTTAAGCTAGAAAAAATAAGATGTAAATGTATAGATAGACACATTTTGGAGCAAAAAATTCAATAGCCATTAAGAAAAAATTCAGGCTGTTCCAATACGACACGTCGTTCTCAAGGTAAAATAGCAACCGGAGTGTCATTTCAATTCACCAACGGTTATCTGTCCACTATTTAAACAGTGTACGTACACGACTTGTCAGCCAATACTTGTATTTACGTGCGACGTGTAATACATTGATTCAAAAATAATTGAGACTCAACTTATGACAAGTTCTACATCAAATGAAGAAATTTGTAAAAATACAAGCTTGACATACGAGAATTACATATAAATCCAGCTAATTATTTTTTCTTCAATTCTCACTCAGCCTCTTCCAAGGATGCTTCAATTCGGAGAAGAACAAAACCCACAGCAACTCCAATAAGCACAAGGCCATTCATGATGGCTGCAATCCTGAAAATCTCACTAGCTGCATTGCATGTTGAAGAGAAGGCACCCCCTCTTCTTCCTTTGCCATTTCCTGGAGCTCTCAGCGAGCTCACAATCTTTGCAAAACTTTGCTCGGTGCATGTTGGCATGCCTAGTGAGGCCACCTTGTTGTGTGCTTTTAGCCCACCAAATGAGTTCAACCCTGTAATGTAACTCACTTTCATGCTTCTTCTCCTCCTACTGGGGCCTGCCACTGTGGCAGCAACAAATGTTGAAGATAGTGTAGCTGAGGCTGCTGCCATTGTTGATCTTCACCCACTACCTAAAGAAGAATCAAGAAAATTGGAAGAAGATTGTTAGAGAAATATTATAAGTTATTTTCTGTTTGTTGGTGGCCTTGTGATTCTTGTTTATGTGGGGGGAATTACAAATATGAGGAAGGGAAGGAAATGAAAATTTGTATGGAAAAGATAGGATAAGATGGGGAGAGGATGGGTGGTTCACAAGCAGATTAGATAGTAGAGCAACTTCAAATGATGGCCAAGAAAAATGAGACACAGAACTTGCAAATAAAGACTGGCCACTTGTTTGAGCCATCTTTATATTATTATCTTTAGGCCTCAGGTCTTAGCTGGATCTAAAATTTTTTAATTTTTTCATGGTCCATACAAAAGTGGATCGTGCTGAACCGGTCCATGGACCTAATTTTAGGTTCGGGTACAGTTCGAAACGCCCATGGGTTTGGTATAACCTATTACAGTAATATATTGTACTCTTGCAGACTGGGCTAAATAAAGAGGGTGTGTGACCCAACCCCTTAACACCTCTAGATGGATCAATAACCCTTGAAATAAATGGGTTTTTTTTTTTTGATTTTTAGGAAAATAATGTAAAGAGCAAATATTATTATATTAGTAATTAATGAGGCCGTAATCATTTCTTTCAGTGGCATTTTCTTCATTGTTGCATAATTTTTTTCCTCCAGAATTCACAAATAAATAAATAAATTTGACACAGCCAACCATCTGCAGGGAAAAAAAATTAGAAGCTGAAAATATCTGAACAAAAGAGAAATGAAAATGATATATATTGGAAGCATATAGATAATTGTCTTCTAGAAAAGGGAGCCCAAAATCCAGAAGCCAGAAATTGTTCTATTTGGATCAAAGAAAACCTGGAAGGTTAAATAACATATATGAGGAAATTCTTATTTCAGCCAACTTTTACGTCAACTTAATTCTTAATCTGAGGATTCCAAGAGACACTTTCTTTCTGTCACTGAAAATTTATTTGATTAAACTTCAGAAGAATAGAGTATTAATGTTTCTTCAAAAGGGTACTCAGAATCGTAATATAATTGTTAGAAAACGATAAATTTTTGGATCAGTCAATTAAAAAAGATACAAACAGATGGCGAGGATGAGGAGTTTCTCATGCATGTGAAAGATATGAAATACCAATTCCTCGATCATGGAATGCCCGGTCCACTGTTTCAGAATCTTTTAAGTGATAGTAATTCTTCTAGTATGAATTACATTTTTTAACGTTAAGGGATGTGTTGCAGTCTATTAAGCTCACTGAAATTACTTACAACTTCTGTTTGATTCTCATCCTTCCCCTTTCATGCACTTTTCTTAAATTTTTTCCTGTTGAACTTTGATTCTATGCCTTGAACTCATGGCCCTGGTGCACAAAAATTTCTTCGTTTATGCATCTTGAGTTGCACGATATTAGGGCTTGTCTTAAAATCTTCATAAATGGCATAAATTGACAACAACAAACTTTTTCCCACTTATAATAATCAGAATCAATGCAATGCTTCTATTTAATAATATGAACATGTTTGAGCAGTAACCTTTAAGTCAGAAATACATTTTCATGTCAACTTTGCAGCTGCAGGATAAACTGAAAGTTTCAGAATGAAGTTTTTCTTCTGGATTAACTCAAAGAAACCGATATCTCCTTGCTTCAAAATCTCCTCTTTTGAAAATTTGATCCATCCCTTTGTCAAACGAAAGCCTCCACAAGTAACCCTCGTGATTTCAACACACAATTCTCTTCCATCAGGAACCAGTAGCTTAACAGTTCTGGGTCTTCTACCTAGATACTTGTTCACAAACTTCACTGGCACACTCTGCAGAAGCCAAACCCAATGGAAACTTACAAGATATAAATGTTAATGAGAAGATTCATGGCCATATTTAATCTGAAAACTTACCAATCGGCGATCACCTGAGCTATGAAATCGAAAAACAGCCATGAATGAAGGATTTCTCGGCCTGAACAATCTGGCAAAGTGAATTGCTCTCTGTTGGTCTTCTTCTGAGAAAGATTTACATCTAACATTTGCATAGATCCCCATTTCTTCAAGTAAAGCTAAAAACTGACGTTTATTCTCATAATCTGCTTCGTCTATCTTCACCTTTTCTACCATTTTACACTTGTTTTCAGGCTTCAATTTTGAGCTATCAGCATTGCATTGTGGCTTAGTTTTCATTTCATTGTATGGATGGTGAATATCGCAAGCAGTTGAATCGAAAATAAGAACCTGGAAAGTTGAAATCTTCACAATTTTGAAAACCAAGAAGTACCCAACTGAGATTGAATAATGCTGAACAAAGTTTTGCCACCCATCCTGAAACCAAATTTTGCCCCCATCTTTTGACAGTCTCACAAACCAAACTTCACCATTGGGAACCTCCAGCGTTGCAATATCAGAAAGCTCATTCCCAAACTTCTTTACAAACATTTCTGGAATCTCCTGTGATGATACAAAAAGGGTCAGTTAATCTATATAGAAATAAATGAAATTCAAGCAGCAAAGAATAGAAAAAGAAATTCTGAATTACCAGCTTCTTTTCTACCAGGGTAGAGGGGAGGATAACCTTGAAGAAATGTGAAGATTTCTCCATCAAAGACATCAATGCAACTGGATCTACTTTCCTTCTAGTACAAGCACTGAGATTGGGCTATGGTGGCGGTTAACATAAGCTTTAGGAACCCAACACAAAGTCCATAGGCGGGAAAAAAACTTACTCTCCTGGAAACTAGGAAAAGATAAAAGCCTAAGACATTCGGAATAAGATCTGAATATTTAAAATAGAAGACAATCCTTATTCTTTCAACTCTGCAATTGTTTCTATCTCATGTCTGATAGAAACTGAATTTGATCTTTGATTATAAAAGCAGGTAAACAAAACCATCTAATGGAATAATTTTAACAACTTAATCCCATTAAAACAAATATTACAAAAGAAATTGGCTAGTGTTTGTGCTGGGAAAATGCGGAGAGAATGAAGAGACGCTTTAGCATTTGGGCCGCGCGAGCTTATTCCTTAATGGAAGGTCGTATAGGCTTCCTCTTAAATTTGGGAGGAAAGCATGATTTTCTATTTTCTTCTTACGTAAATTTTACTTATTGGAAATCATTATGCAATGGAATCGGGACTCTAAATAGCAGGATATGAGCCAACCAGCGCGGCTTAGAAAGTGGGATCAAATTCAAATTTATTTTTTACAAATTCGAATTAAATTGCACCATAAAATACCATTTATTTAAAAAATGAATAGAATTCAAACTAAATTAAAATTTAATTCGTAAGGCAACAATTAATTCGGTTTAGACTGAGCTAAATCATGACTCATACAAGTCAGCTCAACTTTGTAATAAATTTGTTGCAATCTCTCCGTATTCTAATGTAGGACTAGACTCGAATCGAGTTTGTTTTAGTTTGAGTTTGAGTTTGATTTGAATGAACCTAAAACAAGTCACTCTTAGCCGAGCTCAATTGAGCTTGAGCTACTCATCAAATTTTTTAATTAAAAATTTTGATATAAAACGACGTCGTTTTAATAATGAAAAATGAGTCAAACTGAATTTGAACTGAGTTTGAGCTTGATTTTCACGAGTTTGAGCTCAGTTATATGTAAACTAAGCCAAACTTGAGTTTGACTCGATTCGAATTCAACCATATTCCAATGTAATTTATGAATTTTCCATCTTTTATACTCTCAACTTAAATTGTTTTCTACTGTTATTTCTCATCATTTTCTTTCATCTTCTTTCGCCACTTCCTCTCGCACCTCTATTTTAATTAGTTTGAAAAACTCAAATTAAATTCAAATTATCTTTAAAATTATTTGAATTAAACTCGAATTAACTTATATTTAGATTTGATTCAAAAAACTTAAATCAAATTCAAATTATTTTTAAAATTATTTCAATCGAATCCGAATTAACTTAAATAATTGATTTAATACCCATTAAACCAGATAAATAAACTTCGTGAATGAGATGAATTAAAAGAATAAACCAGGTAAGTCTTGATACGTAGTTAAAAGATTGACAACTGAACTCTTACTTTAAAAATGTGATGAAACGATCTACTCATTTAGGCAAATACCTATTGTTAAAAATTGACGTCACAACTCTAATTTTTTACTGTCAGGATTTACCTAGATCGGGACTTTTAATACGCCGGCGGCAATGTTTGGAAATGTGGGTCAAGCTCGTCTTCAAAAATTTCAAATATTTTTTAAAATTATTACTTTTAAATATGTTAATTGTTTATTATTTTTTTAAAGAAAATTATGAATACAAAGAGTTGTGAAGCCTGGCAGGCAGGGTACGGGAAGGATTCGATGTAAAAGGGTCTACATTCCTTGAAGCAGAATTTCATTAATTAGTTGTCAGAGATGAATGAAGGTATGGTGCTTATTGGGGTGTTGTCTTCCAAATTCCAATGTTTGAATCCAAACGTCAGATTTAATTTACTGCGATTTCACAACTTACCATGTCTGACAGGAATTGATTTGATGTTTCATTTATATAGACTCCTATTTCTTCTGTTTTGCATTTCCCGCTTTGTGGCCTATTATGTGTTCCATCCTGGACCTGGAGGGCAAGTGCGAGCCTTTCTAGAATGCCCAGCAGTCACAAAGAAAAGGCTAGCACAACTACCTAGGTTTCTTCATAAAACTCCGAATATTTACAAGTTTCGTCTCTGGTTGATTGGGTGATAAAAACGTATAAGATCTCCGAGAGAAAAGCTTGGGTTAACTCTTGAGGTATTTAATGCAGTTGTTTTTGAATCTATAATTATACTCAAGACTTTATTTATTTAATATAATTGATTTAATTTTAAAGAATTAATATAACTAAAAAAGGGTTCATTATCAAAACACAAAAAAAAAAATTACGAATGCTCTTAGTCAAGTTTGAGTTCCAATGTTTGAATCAAACTGGACAAATGGAGTAGCATTAATACTACTATTTTAAGAACTTATCCCATTTTTTTTTTTTTTTTACAAATAATCTTGCTTGAGGTGGACCATCTTTGGGACAGAACCAAACACATCATATCATATCAAGTCCTATTTTTTCTGCTTGACATGAGACAAAATCATGTATGAGTGCTTCTACTACATAATGAACAGATTCTCAACAAAATTTAGCAGAGAATCTAAACATATTATATTTTGTCAGATAACCAGAAAAGATCAAAATTTGAAATTCTTAAGAATTTGCAATTCAGCATGCATACTAGTCGCTTGTTTTTACTGTTTCGTTGCATAAAATACTGAAACATTGAGAAGAAAGTCATTCTTCCTGATTAGCTCAAAGATACAGATGTCTCCTTCCTGCAAGTTCAGGGTCTTTGCAACTTCTGCCCACCCGCCTGTTAAATTTAAACCACCGTTCTTTCCCCAATAGATTTTGACCATGCACTCTGATCCATTCGGAAGTTGTAGTTTGATAGATTTAACATCTCCAGTCAAATGCTTTTTAGCGAATTTCCTAGGCACATACTGCCAAAAAAAAAAAAAAAGAATTACAACTAAGCATATATTAAAGCCTAAATATAATGAAAAAACAGTTCTACAATCTTGTTTTTAAATCTTACCAGCCTTTGTCTTCTGAGGTAAATTGACCGCAATATAACCATGAATGCAGGATTTTTTAGCTTAAGCAATCTGGCAATGTTGATTGCTCTCTTTTTTTCATCTGCTGAAACATAACTTCTATATTTTTCAGTAATAAAGATTCCCATGTCTTCAAGTAAATTCAAAGACTCTTCGCTCTCGTCATGTGATGAGTCATCTATCAGCATCACCTCTTCTATTTCACTCTTCTTGCTTGGTGGTTCATGGCCTTGCTTAGACTTTGAGCCCCAAACTGAAGCTTCAGAAGGGCTCTCCTTATGGCTCATTTTCTGCTTTTTACTACCTGGCTCTGCAACCTTGTACGGATACTGAATCTCGCAAGCAGTTGTATCGAATATAAGAACATCGAACATTGAATTTTTCACATATCTAAAGACCAAAAAATACCCAAATTTGATTGAATGGTACTCTGCAAAGTCATGCCAACCATCCTTGAACCAAATTTTTCTGGCATATTTTGACAACCACACTTGCCAAACAAGGCCGCTGGGAACTCTCAATTTAGCAACACCAGAAAGTTCATTCCAAAATTTTCTGGCAAACTTTCCTGGAATCATCTGCAGTGATGCAAACAAAACTAGAGGATCAATTAGAAAACAAGAGAAATTCATAGCAATCCAAGAAATTCTTCCCTGAAATTGTAGTTAAACTTGTAAAGTAAATGCAGGCAGCAAATCCAGAGACTTCATATGAACTAATTTTCATTGTTAACATTGAAACAACTCTCTCTAGTAATGGCAATCTAGCAATTACAATCGAAGGTAAAAAATAAAGAAAGTAAAACGTTGACATGTGCCTTAAATGGCGCATTTAAAAAGTGAACCTTTTCAGACCAAAAGCCAACAAAAAGAAGAATCTTCATGAAACTACCCCATTAAAGAATGTTCTTTTACTCTTTCACACAAAGAACTGAACAGACCCACTGCCATTATCAAATAAACAGCGCTGACACAAACTTGGTTAGTCCCAGAACCACAAAATCAACCAAAAACAACAAAAAGGATCAGACCCCACATCATTTTTTTGTCTCTTTTATCCCAAACTCTCTGTCAAACAAGAAATAATGTAAGTTCTGTGGATTGAAATTACCAACTTCTTGTCCTCGAGGGTGGAGGAGAGAATGACCTTGAAAAAATGTGAGGGGGTCTCTTCCAAAGCATTGGACATGACTGGCTGTGATCTATGGCACAAACCAATTGTTTAGCATTCAGATTTTCACTTTTATTACCCCTCAGAATAAATTTGTCTGCTTGTCCGGCTCGTACGGAACCCTTAAAGCTGAAATAAATTCTATATATTTTTTCTGAACACTTTTTTTTATGTTTGCCAGTCTTTAAAGGTATTTTATATGATAATCATCAAGGGTATTTATTGGTTTAATATAAACAATCAAATTATATTTATACATTTTAAATATATAAATAAATAAATATTATTATATAATTAAATAATTTTATATTAAAAATAAAATAATATGAGCATAATAAATATATATTATTAGGTATAGTATTACTCTTTCACAGCAATAACCCATTTTTTTTCTTAATAATTTACATATTTTTTATTTTATATATATTCAAAGAAATTCACCTGAGATTATGTTTCTCTGGTCCTCTCCTCACCATCAGAATTCACATCTACTTTACATAATTAGCAACAAAGGATGAACAGCTTGCAATGATGAAGATCGGCAAAATACATGAAAAACTGAAACTTTCATCAGAGCGTCATCCTTGTTCGTCAACTCAAACACATTGATACCACTGTTTTTCAAATAATAAAATTATACGTAAGCATTACGAATATACAAATATATATATTTATAGATATTATTATATAACATATAATCACATAATGATATACATTAATATGTATTAATTTATATACTCAAAATACGTTTACATAGTAATGCTCTTCTTCGGACTCTTTTCCTATGCGTATTTACTTCATCCTCCTCATATTAAACAGCCCGAATGCCATCTGATCTTCACAGAGTACTCTCTTCCATCACAATCTTTATACACTAGAATCCCATAATATTTGGGAAACAATTTGAGTGTATGTATTTTAGTGTTAAGGAAAGTATTACGGCCGTAATCCTTGGCTACCTTTTGGGGGTAAGATGGATCATAGATCTAATATCACTTGTGAAGACCAATAATTATTGAAACTGTGAGATGATATTGGTCTGAAATAATTTGGCTTCCTTCTCGAGATTTATCTCAATAGAGCGGTCACAATTGACTTCTCAAGTCTTGAAAGTCTTGAGTTCAATGAGCCAAAGTACATAATTAGAATGATTGCATATACTACAGGAATAAACCTATTGATGGTCTTCATCCAAATGCTAAAATTGCAGGGGCACTTTTGATGGAGTAGATACCAATATGAGAGTGCAGTGCTGTTGCTTCACGGAGCTTAAAGGCTTGGTCATGAAGCCTCTCGTGAATGATGTGGACACATGATTTTTTCTATATGGTGTCTTTTTACATGTTTGTCTGTCATAGCACCTAATTAGACGAGATTTTTGCATAAAAACAATCACATGGAGCCATTGATGTGCTGATAGATGAAGGAAATGCAGTTAACCAGTACAGAAAAACACTTAAACTAAATGCAGATTTCATTCCATCAAACCTATAATGAAACAAATGCTCTTTGGAGAAAGCAACATCTTCGACATCAAGCATGATGAACTTACTAAAATCATAATCCAATCTACATTCACTCTTAACCTTTGTATTTGTTTATTTTAGTTTCAATTATCTTGCACATCATAATTGAGGTTTCATTAATTCTGGCAGAAATAAATTGGCATGTGCCTTGAAGTCTTAGCAGATTTGTTTATGGCTAATTTTCAGGCTTCAATCCTCCAAAGGTTTATTATTTGTACAAAGCTATATGTTCCACATACAAAAAAATTTACATCAAAATTGATCAACAAAGAGAGATTTCAGATTCGTGCATACAGTAAAATAACATGATTGTTACAAGCATGCAGGTCAATGTCGCCTTCACGAAACTAGCTAGAACACAAGCAATAAGCGGAAACTTAAAACTCAATGAAATAATAATTATATTGGGATTAAGATCCTTTGTTCTAGTCCAGCTGAATTAAGCCTATGTACAACACATTGAGCCACAAAAACTTTGTATAGAAAGTCCTGACTAGTAAAAGGTCCAGTAAGTTGTACACATGAGTTTATGGATACATTAAAACAGATCAGGAACATATCACCAGAAAAAGACGGGGTTACTTGACAGGGTTTAGCAACAAGCAAAGAAACATCCATTGTCAAAAGAAATCCAATTCAGAGAAACTTAATGTGGCAGTCAATTCACATATCCTGTACTTTCCAGGATGCGAAATACGGTTACTTTCAGCACAAAATCCCTCACCCTAAGCACCTCAAAGACACAAACATCTCCTTCCCCCAAATTATTCTCCAAGGTAAATTCATACCAGCCTTGACTGAACTTAGCCCTGCCTCCTTTATATAGACATCGAACAGGCCACTGCTTCCCATCAGACATCTGTAGTTTAATGAATCCTGAAATCCCATTTAGATGTTTTTCAGCAAAACAGGATGGCAGATACTGCACAAGCAAGAAAGTAAATACATTTTAAGAATATTATGATGTAAAATTGGAAAGTCAAGTATAGAATGTGAAATTCAAGAGCTGACCATAATACACCCCCTATATAAGTAAGATGGTCGCAGGACAACCCTGCAGAAAGGATTGGTTGGCTCAAAAGATTTAGCTGCATTGATCGCTCTTTCTCTTTCTTCAGCAGTTGCTGTTCTCTTTCTTGCCGAAGCACTTTCATAAAATCTAAAGCGCATTTCTCCCTCATGTTCTTCTTGAGCTGATGAATCCTGATTATCTGCACTTTTACGGGTTCTGATGAGAAATTTCAGTCATTACAACACAACAACATTAAACAAAAATTTATGTTGAAAAATCTTACTGGGCTCGATCTTCTGCTTTTTTCTCCCAGACTTTTTAAGCCTTTCTAGTTCTCCATCTGGGGAATACAATGTCACTGCATGTAAATGAGTTTCTTAATATCAACAGTAGTAAACTGAATACTTAAATATCTCGTTAATATATTTTTAGCTTACAAAATGTCAGAACCTTTTGATCGATGTAAGTTTGCTTCACCAGCATAATGCATACTGCTATCATATTTGGAACTAGTGAGCAAATTCTGAAGTGTTGGAGGATTGAAAGTTTTGCTCAGTGTTGAACGATCTCCAACTTCTGAGTCATCATCTTCCATTTCTTCAAATATACGGTATTGTTTGCTATGATAGGGTGCTTCAGCTCTACTGTAAGGATTTGAATGATAATTAATCTCAGACGAAGGCAAATTATATATGTGAACATTGAAGGATGAATGTCCCTCGTATTTGAAGACCAAAAAGTACCCAATACGGATAGAGTAACGCTCCATAAATTCTTGCCAGCCGTCATAAAACCAAATTTTGTTGTCAACTCTTTTTAATCCTACACGTGAAACATTACCATTAGGAACCATAAGTGTGGCAGCTACGGAAAGCTCATCTTTGAACTTCTTGACAAAATTTTCTGGAATCCTCTGCATGAACCCAAATTAAGTTAGACTGCATTTATCTCAAAGTATCAAACTCATGATATGGCATTTGAATGATATAAAATTGTAGATCAAGCTACATTTATTGTGATGAAAATACTGGCATAAGCTATCAATAGGATATTTTAACTTAATATATGTCTAGACAGTCACTTTTTAGAACTCCATATGCAATATGAAGCAGGAAGGTTGTGTCAAGCAAATAAATTTCATTCTTCTAATACCAACAAATATTGACATTTCCTATGTGTTACTGAGTTCTAACTTAGAAACTACTTTTAGACTACACTCTTTGTAGAATTTCCTGAGTTTGTATTCTACCAAGTTAGTGACCTCAACAGGATTTAAACAGCTGAGCTCATGGTTGAAACAAATTTTTCCAAAAATCAGCATACTCAGATCTATGAACCATATCTTTTGCAAATATAAATAATGAGCTTTCTTGGAAAATTTTTTCCGAGATAGATTTTCTCTAATATTTAAAGGGGACAAGAAAACAACAAAAACAGAAAGAAAAGAACATAAAGATTCATTACAACCCAGTTAAGCTTAAATTCATTTCCCACATTTTCTGAAACAATCCAGTGCAGACAAGGATCAAGGTGACTAAGAACTCAACATCCAAAAGACCTTTAAAGTTTTTTTCTTCCCTATTTCCCAGATTCCCCACTAACCAAACTGATTTCTCACCCCTTATCAAATTCATATGGACCTCTTAAAACTATAAAACAGAACTTTAAGATACCCTCTTCTTCTTTTACCCACTTTGTCAGCCAACCAAACAAACTTCTGATTATTACCAAACTTATGATTCAAACTGAAGCATTAGAAAAAGATGCGGGAAGAGGTTGAAGAAAAATAGTAGAAGAAGAAGTCAAGATTAGAAGAAACACAGTGTTTTAATTAATGAAGTTAGGAGCACAGTGTTGTTTTATTTCTGTTTTAATTGTAATTGTAATATTTGTTCATGGCTATCTCTCTCTCATTACAATTTCTATTACAATTAAAACAGAGGTAAAACAACACTGTGCTCCTAACTGCATCAATTAAAATGCTGTGTTTCTTCCAATCTTGACTTCTTCGACTATTCTTCTTCAACATCTTCCCGCATCTTTTTTCTTTTGCTTCAGTTTGTATCAACCCTTTCCTTGCAAAGAGCATGCTATCAAATTGTTGAAATCATCTCTCTTAATTACTCCATGTTTATACTAGTCTCTAGGTTCTAAACAATACGATCAACCAACACTTACACAACTATCCTGCCAAGCTTAGTCTAATCACTCTTAAAACCCAAAAAGCGAACTTCTGGATTCTTCCAGAAACTCGTAAATTCTTCCTCTACCCGATTTCACCAACTAATCAAATTTCTAATTTTTACTTGATCAATTTCTTATCTGGGTTAAAAGTTGTCAACTTTTACCTCAAAGACATAACCAAACAAAACAAAACATGCCCAGAAACAATCAACAATAAAAGAACGAAATTTAATCATCCTGCAATATTCTCTAGCCAAATTTTCTCAAAATAACAAAGATTAAACAAGCAAACAAACAAGAAACACGGTTTACCAGCTTCCTTTCTCTAATGGTGGAGGAGAGAATAAGCTTGTGAAAGGAAGAGCGTGGCATCTGTGAAAACAGAAAGAAGAAAAGATACGATGTTGAAGTATATGAGCTTTCAGATCTAATTCTTCTCTTCTTCTTTCTTCTTCTTCAGTCTCTCTTTGTTGTCTTCATCTTCTCCTTCACTGATTCTAGTCAAACTGTGCGCTTTTTAAACCTTAACAAATCCAACTTGACCTAAAAGTTCATGCTTAAACAGTTAAAGGCACTCGCTCGACTCACTCCCCCATCCTGGGTCAACTCGGCTGCTAACTCGACTGCCCCACTAACTATCCCTTTTTTTTTTTTTTTAAACGGTTGAGTTTGACACGAGATCTGATTATTAACCTATATTAATAAAATAAAATCGATGTATTTATGGAATAAAAAATAGTTAATGTTATTTATTTTATTTTTTAAATATAAATAATAATAATAATTGAAATATTAAATTTTTTCTTCCGATAAGAAAGTAGAGAAAAGGGCCCCGAGTTGAGTCAAAAAAGAGTAGGACCACTGAGTCAAAACAAATAGAACATCAATTCTCTATTAGAAAATAGAAATAAAATTATTTTTTGACACATGCCCAATTGCGGTGATTGAACGATAATAATAATAAATTATTCTTCAACCAAAATTAAAAAAAAAGAAAAAGCGAAACTCAGTATCTATTTGGGCCAGTTTTTTTTTTTTAAATAATCTTTTATTTTTCCCTTTTTGTCCTTTTTACCGCTTGTATTATAAAATATGTTTTTAAAACAGATTTACGATTTGATTTGAGTTAAAATTCTTTTACACTATAAATTTTTTTTTAACATAAATTAAATCAAATGAATTTAGGAATTTTGAATGGTTTTGTCTAATTTTATGATTTGAATTGTTTTTGCACATTCCTATTTATTTTATTTCCATCCCACTCCCACCAACAACACTTCAAGGAAGAAGGAAAGAAAAGTAAAAGATGAAGAAAACAAAAGAAAAAATGACATAAAAAGAAAAAGGGGTAAGAGAAAAGGGGACAAAAAAATGTAAAATAATGAAGGGTAATTTATTTATTTATTTTACATTATGTCATGAAAGAGTTACAATTTGGGTGAAAGGGGGATAAAAAGAGTCGAGAGGTGGAAGCTTCTGGTTTTACCTAAACCTTTCTTGGGGGAAAAAAAAATATTCCAACCATACTTTTGTTCAAATAATATTTTATTATTAAAATTAAAAAATTATCTTAAAAATAAATTATTTAAAAATTTATTAAGTATAAATTATTACTGGTTTGTCAGTAATAAAATATTAGAGTAATCTTCTATTATTAATGCTGACGTGACAAGTAATATAAGTGGTAATCTGATTACTATATTTACCTTAAGTATTTAAAGATTACCAAGGTAATCTTGATTTTATTATAATTATATTATTATTTATTAATTTTTTAGACAAAAATAAATTTATTTTTAATTAATATGATAAATAATATTTAAAAATAATTATATTCAAAGACATTTAAGTAAAACAATTTATTAGTAATCTTTTATTACCTTTAACCAAACATAATAATTATTTATACCTACCAAATTTTATTAAACATAGTAATCATTTATACCCAGTAATCTTCTAAGTAATCTATCTTCAAGGTAATCTTTCTATTTTGGTAATAAAATATTACCCAAACTAAACGCCCTCTTAGTTGTATTAATTAAAAATGAAGGTAATTTTTTCTAAAAAATTAATAATAATAAAATCAATATTATCTTATTAATTTTAAATACCTAAAATAGAAGTGATAATAATATTACATTCTATCTTATCTCTCATATCACTATTGGTAATATGAAATTACCAAAATCTTTTATTATTGACAAGTCAAACAAAGTAAAAGGTAAATTACCATAATAATTTTTATATACTGTGAACCAAACCCCTTTAATGATAATTCTGTTTATCTTTATAATAAAACTATATATACCTACTTTAGATACATACTTTATATGTGTCATTATATAATTAAATAATTTTAAATTAATGATAAAATAACACTCAATTATATGATAACACATATAAGTGTGTCTCTGTTTGTGTACTCAAAATGAATACACATAATATTGCTCTTATTTTTATTATTTATCATAAATTGATGACACTTCTTATTATAGGACTTTACTTAACATGCTAAAAGTATTTTTCTATATCTATTTCCTATATATTTGAAAATAAATAGGAATAGCAACAATAACAATAATAATAATTTGAAAAGAAAGAAGAAAAATAATTATTAAATTAAGAGAAAAAATTAAACTGTCACGATTTTGGTGATTAAAGTCTTGAAGAATCATATTATAAATATTAATCTTTTTTATTTTGCCACCTTAATTTATTCTTATTTATGTCATGTTTTGCAAGTCTATCAACAACCCTAGACTCCCTCCCTGCTCACGTTAATTTGCTTGAGATAAAACCTTACTTTTCTGGGTTTAAAAAAGCTGAAAAACTAAGTAAATTGATAATTTCGACATTCAATAAAAAAATAAACTTGCATAATTTTAATGAAATATAAAAAAAAAAAAAAATTATAAAATAACTCAGAATCTTATTCATGGCGATGTAGAAAGTGAAACAACATCCAGTGCTTTTCCATCTCTTAAGCATATTCTTCAAAGGCCTCCCTGGTAATTTCGGTGATGCCAATTTATGTACACCAACAAGAAATATGTAAGTTTAGGCCGGAGTGTGAGAATATGATAGTGACGAATAACATTAGCGGAATAATTTCGTAGATGCTAAGAAGTTAAATTGTTAAGTGGAATTCTTCTTGTTGTCTCCAAGGGACGAAATTTTTCCAACATACCAAACCGATTTATGGATGGGTGGTGTATTTGATTACTGGTAGAATAGTTTTTCATAGGTAATTACCTTTTGTGTATCGTTTTCGTGAGTTTGATCAATGAAAAGTTTTATCAAACCATAACCAATCATACTTTTTTTAATGTAGGAATAAAACTTTAAAAACTCTTCACATTTTATCTCAAATTAATGAACAACATGAGAAGATTTAAGATAGCTTTGTGATATGTGGTGATAATAAAATTTGTACCCTTCATTTAAATCACCATATGCTCACATCATGTGCTCATCATAGCTATTCACATTGTAAAGTTGTCTTGATGAGCATGATTCGTGTGTATTGTCAGATTGATGACACATGTCATATGTTTAACTTGGACTCCTATGATTGCTTCTACTCAAGCTCTATCACACAACCCCAACAAAATGTCATGGTGAAAAGAAAAATAAACATCTTTTGGAAATTGCCGAAGCCTTGTATTTTCAAGCCAATTTTCTTCTAAATGCTGAGTTAAATGAGTTTTAACTGCTACCTATTTAAGAAACATAAATTACAAGATAACTCAAACCTTAGGGGATGTTTGGTTTGGATAATATTTTATTATCAAAACAGAAAGATTACTTTGAAGATAGATTACTTAAAAGATTACTGGGTATAAATGATTACTATGTTTGATAAAATTTGATAGGTATAAATAATTATTGTGTTTGGTTAAAGGTAATAAAAGATTACTAGTAAATTATTTTACTTAAATGCGCTTGAATATAATTATTTTTAAATATTTTTCATATTATTTGTCATATTAATTAAAAATAAATTTATTTTTGTCTCAAAAAATTAATAAATACTAATATAATTATAATAAAATCCAGATTACCTTGATAATTTTTAAATACCTAAGGTGAAGGTGGTAATCAGATTACTACCTATATTACTTGTCACGTCAACATAGGTAATAGAAGATTACTGTAATATTTTATTACTGAAAAACCAAATAAGGAAATAAAAGATAGATTACCAAAGTAATTTTTAAAACTCATAACTAAACAGCTCCTTAGAGTTTTCTAAAACAGTAGAACCTCCTTATTTTCTTTCTAATCAAGTCAAAATCATAGTTCTTAGTATTCTATTTAATACGATACATGTATAAAACGATACGTATCATAAGATATATTAAATTAACAAGATACAGTTAATGTATTGTATGATATGATACATATCATATGATATAATACATATTATCGATACAAATGATAATATAATAAATGTGTATATAAAAAATTTTAAAATTTTAAAAGTATTTATGATTTTTTTCAAAATAATGATGTGTTAATTAAATTTTTTATTATTTTATTTTTTAAAAGTTATATCATACGATACGATATTCAATACATAATACGATACGTAATTCTATTACCATGGTCAAATTAACCAATTGGTGCGTGGTAAGTCAGCACCTTGTGGCATTAACCCACAGAAATGAACATTATCTGTTCAAGATTTCACCAGTTTCAGGATTTGTATGGATTTTCTAAATGCAGTTATGACCATGTTAAATCTTCTCAGAACGTAATCAATAAGAAAGCAAAATCCAACGTTCATCAGGGCCTCAAATTATTTGTCTCTTAATGTAAAAGATGACATACATTAAGCTAAAACACCATTTATTAACTAAGTAAGAGGCTCTCTTTGCCATGTTTACTCTGCTATCCTGAAATGCTGAATTTGTATGTTTTCCACATGGAGTTTCTTGTAATCACTGCGGTTTCTTGTAGCAAAAAACTTTCCCCAGTTGTACTCCCTGTATCTGGCAGGGTGGTGCTCATTCACAAGCTCTTCCAATGGCTTTATCATGGCATAATGAGCCGGGAAGAAGAAGAAGGGAATCGAAAACCTTTCCTTCTCAGAGTTCACCACCACCCTGTGCTCCACACTCTCATACCTATCATTGCTCCACACCTGCAAAAACCAATCCAATTGTCCGTCAATCATGCATACGTCTGAAAAACCAACTTCAAAGGGGTGTGCGGTCTGATTTGGTACCGTTTGAAAATTTTTTCAAATTAAACTGAAAAAAATGTTCACAAAATTTTCAAACCAAACAAAACTAAATGAAAAAAGATACAATTTGATCCGATTTTGATTACGGTTTGAACCTATTAAAATAATTTAGATCTGAAAACATATTACTTAATAAAATTAATTGAATTATAGTTTTTTATGAAAATAACAAATAAATATGAGATATATACATAATATACATGTGAAGAAATTAGTTAAATATGAAAAAAAAAAGATTATACCTCTAATTGTTTATTAAAAAATTATATTAAATATAGTTTTATATATATTTTTAAAAAATACGGTTTTTCTTTAAAAATCGTTTAAATTGCAATCTAAACTAAAAATTTATCAATCTAAACTAAGTCATTTTACAAATCAAACCAAATCAAACAAAACTATAATTTTTTAAATGATTTAATTTAATTTTACAGTTTAAATCGAATTATGCATACTCTTAAACCTCATTAAACTGGTTTGAGTACCTGAATGACATCACCAACATTAATAATAAAGGCATCTGGGGCTGGTTTAACAGGAATCCACTCTCCATCTGATTTCCTCCTCACTTCAAGTCCACCAACATCATCTTGAGCGAGGACAGTTAAGGCGCCGGCATCCTTGTGTCGACCAACACCTAGAGCTAGCTCAGGGGAAGGGCAAGCAGGATAGTGATTAAGCCGCAGAAAGCTGGTTTGGCCTTTGAAATAGCCATGCATCCGATCAGCCGGCAAGCCTAAGCTGAGGGAGACAAGTTCCAACAACTTGTAAGCTAGTTTTTGCACCTCTTGCACATACTCTTGACATACCTCCCTGGCCAACACAGTATTATTTAATTAAATTTCAGCCACGCATTTCAATTGACATAAGTAAAGAAAAAGATTCTAGATATAAGTAAATTTCAGCCACACACTCTGAACCCCTGTTTTTCTGGAAAAAACTCCTGTTTTTGTGAGTTATACCACATGGCCTTTGAAGAGGGGAACAACCGGCAATTTTTTGGCCCAAATTTGTACCATTTACTCCTCTCGTCTCAAGGTAGACGACTTCATTGACGGTCACTGAAACCCACACCCTAAACCTTGCACTTTTTGAGAAATCTTCAATTTTGACCATATTCCTAAGATATAACACATAAAAATGGATGTGGGAATCACTGTCCATTTTGGGCCCAAATTTGCATCATCTACCCTTCACATGTTAAGGTAGATGGCACAATACCCGAGACCTACGCCCATAACAGTTTTTCCAGAAAGCCACAATTTTGGTCATTTTTGTGTGCTATATAACGCACGAAAATGAATGGGAAAGGACCGGCGGGTTTTAGGTCCAAAATCACACTGTCCAACCCTTAAAGAAAAAAATTTGAGGAATAGTCTCATACTTGATGGCAAGTTATATTACCTGAACTCTGGAGGCTTTTGAGGCCACTGGTTAGTCAATATCCTGAGCTCCTCATCACCAGGCTCATGGGATGCTGGGATGAAAGTTGGATCTTCCACCGTAAAGTCAAACACTTCCTTCCAGTCCCTTACATTCTTGGTATGCTCACTGTCATGATACCCCAGAGGATTCACTTCATCTCTCTTCACCAGCTTCTTCTCCTCCATTGACTGATCAAAAAATTCTTTTGCTACCTTCTCCATTCTTCTAAGCAATTCCAATGGCACCCCATGATTAACAACTTGGAAAAATCCCCAGTTCTTGCATGTTTGACCGATCTCGAATACAAGTTCTTCAGTGTCACCACAGAGATTGATTAATGGGATTTCATCTGCTTCAGAATCTTTTAGTATAGGCCTGTGTTCACAGGGTTGGATGAAGGCTGGATCAACTTCTCCCATGGTTGAAGGATGTAGTTACAGAGAAAGAACCAGAAACAAAAGCACTGAATTTTATTGTGTTTATCGCTTGACAAGAAACCAAGTGTTTATAAACTCATTATCATCCTAAAGTACATTGAACATGGACAGTATAGAAATAGAAAAAAAAATTAAAATAGGTTGGTGGGTTCTGGAGGCTTCTGCTGCAAAACTGGTAACTCTTAATTACCCAATTTTGCATGAATGACATGTCATCCGCATTGCCCAGACAAAAACGACATATCATCCATATATTCTGATACTGAAATTAGCCTAAGATCAAAGGAATCATCTATAAAAATTCCTAAAACCTAAATGAAGAGACTTAATAATGATAAATCAAAAGATTTACTTGTCAAACTATATGTTTCATTGCTCTTATTTTTCTGAACGTTTTGAAGTAGTACAGATAAATATTCTCGCTCCTACTTTTAATTTCACTTGTGTGATATTAAGTTCCAGAACAAGAACATTAACCAACACACTGCAAATGCTTATCTGCACAAAATAGAATTGCAACATTAGGACATTGAGGTATAACTGAGTTGAATGTCCTGAATCATCACACCTCGGGCATTGAAGTCGAGAAGACTACATATGACAAGTTTTGGAGCCCGTCCTGAATTTTGCCCACCTCGGTAGTGTGATCAGCATGGAAATTTTCAGAGAAGGCTTTGGCCTTTTCCTGAACTGATGTTTGCGCAACTTTGGGGGAATTTGCAGTAGCACTCTTCATCGCAGATTTGTAAGCTTCAGCAACATCAGATATGCCTAGAAAGAAACAGAAAATTACTTCTTCCAATCAGCAAGCATTAATCAGTGAACATTAAATTGTAACAGTGCAAAACAATGAACCTGTAATATTTGCAATGAAACAATGGGGTGCGTTTCCACGTTTCAAAACAATGAACCTGCAAAACAAGCTGGGTGCGTTTCCACATTTTGGAAACATTTCTGTTTTCGAAACTCTCCTAAACTTATATGAAATATTTTGGGTCGTTTCGAAATTTTAGAAAAATTTTAAAACACGTTTATTTTAAAAAAACAAATTATGAAATCAATTAAATACACATCTTTTGTACTGTTAAACTTGAAATGTCTTTAAATCTTATACTGAATTCATTTCCTCTCCATTCTCCGATGTGTTACTTATCTTCTCTCCAGCATGTTATATAAATTGGTATATATTGTTGTTTTTTTCTTATATATCTATATGTACTTACTCAAGAACAATTTATAATCGGTTCTATGAGTCTATTTTATAGTAGTATTTCTCTTCATTCTTTTTTTATTATTTATTTTTATACTATACAAATTTATATATTTTTGTTATAAAAAATTTGATATTTATAAAAAAAAAAACCTTATATTTATCATATTTATAAGTTTTTCTACGTTTTCATTTCTTATATTTTTTTAAAAATGCGTTTCCACGTTTCCATTTTTGTGTTTCCATTTTTTCGCGTTTTCGTTTCTATGCTACATAGTATAAATAAATTAGAAAAAAGCTGACAGCAATTTTCATGATCAACATCATTGACATGTTTCCAAAACAATTTGCATTTTGGTCATAACAATTCTGAGACAGATATTGATGTTAAAGAAGCTATGATGACACAGAGATAAGAACCGTAAAAATGTAGAGGCAGAAACACAAAACTTGCATTAACAACAGCCCATCCGGTTGACAAGACAAACATCAAAATATACAACAAAAACTTGCCTGGCCAAGGAAGGACTCCTCACTAGCTTTCTCCAATTTATCCAAAGCGGACTTTCGTTTGTTCATTCTCATCATTACTTTCCTTTTCAGAAGGTGTATCCTGTTTTGCTTTTCCATAAGGCTATGGGGAAGAAAAAGGAAAATTGCAATCTTGACAACATCCTCGTTGTTGTCCCTCATGTCTCTGCCTCGAAATCTAAATGTAGATTCTATAAGTAACTGAATTGCATTCAGAGAAATATGTCACCTTTAATTGGTTCACCCCTAAGACCACACACATATGGTTGTATGTTGGTTTGGTGACTAAACCTCAACCTTATTTAGCCAAAAACCAAAACTATACAATTGGGTCTCCACAATTAATATATCGAAGGAACACGAAATGGATGAGGATCGCTTTAAACCTTTGCTCCTCTGTCCAAAGTAGATCCCTTAGAAAAGACCCTTTCTGTGCAATTTATAGCATGTGAGGACCCCTTTATATTTTCTACTGATGATGTTGATCTCCTTAAAAAAAAAAAAAAACGACATTCATATTAATTTAAATGTGAAACAAGCAAAATGTTCAGAAATTTAACAATTATACCTTTATAAAAATTACAAAAATATAATAAAATAGAAAATATCACTTTATCCTATGGTAGGTGTGCGCTTAAAATTTTCATTTTGCCCTCAAGTAGGCACAACACTCACAAATTTTTCTCATGTTCTGATGAACAATGTATGTAGGTGTGATCGTGCCTATTGGGTATTCGACGCTCACCAAATACACATTTTTCAATTAACTAATAATCAGTTTTAACATAAAAACGTTACATTTCCAAGCAAAATTAAAATATCTAAATGAAAACCCTAAACTTCAAATTGAAAGACAATCTACTATTTTTTGGCCAAATTCATAGTCTCAAGCTATAAACCATAAACTAACAAACAATTTCAAATTAAAAACCAAGACATTCATAATGAAAATTCGAAAATACAAACAGAAACGCAAAAATATCCATAAATTTAGAACAAACGATTAAATCAAACCAACTTTAGAGCCCATTGTATCCGAAATGTGAGATGAATTTGAATAAATTTTGGCTAAAAAAACAAAGGATTGAAGTTTAAGTGTGAGTAGGTGAGAAAGGCAAAAATTGAAAATCTTTTATATGGTTAGATAATTTTGTCACATCCTAATATTTGGCAATATTAGTATGATTTCTAGAAGTATGAGTAATACTGTATAAACCTCCTTTAGTAAGATTATTTTAATTAATTTCTCAATAATAAATGTCTGGAAAAGTATTATTACAATTTCAAGAGGCAATCCATGAAGAATTATGGTTCAAAAGAAGCTTCAAACAGTTTAGAAAAGTTTGGATTGCAATGGCAAATGGCAATGAACCTGAAATTACTCCAAGAATGAATTTCTATTTCATCAGTGGTTGAACCTGAGTAATTTGTCAGTTTGTTAACTAATATATAAATATGATAAAGTTTACTAGACAAAATTGAAACAGGGAATATGTATCAACATGTGATAGCCAAACAAATACCCACCGGTCAGTGATTAGGGAAGGAAAATTTGCTTCCTTTATAATGGTTTCATGAAAAAATAAGGATAGTTTCATATACAAAATTCTAATAAAACAATAAAAACAGTTTTGTTTTCGTTTTATAGAAAAATTACAATCATACAAAATGATATAAAATTATAAGACTGTTAAAGTTTCATTTTTCAAAAATTTTGGATCTTGCTCGTACACAAAGTTGATTCAGAATTGTCTTATGAATTACAATAGTTAATTGTTTTTCCTTCAGTAGAAATAGTCCAAAATAATAAAACCCGATTCCACTTTTTTTGAAAAGGAAAAGAAGACAAATTGATGCGTTGCTCTATCCAGTCTTCATTCTTTAGTCATTCATATAATCATTAGAAACTTGTAAGGGTTGAAGTTAAAGTTGAATATATATAATTGCATAATAGATAATGCAAGAAAAGAACAGAAAGGTCAATGGTATAAAAAAAAATCATATTATTAAAAATCATATTTATTACAAAAACTTCTCAAAAACTTCCACTCGTCAATGAATACAAGAGAAAAGAACAAATCCTTGAAGTGAGAAGTTTATCAACTAATAAAGCATATATTGACGTTGTATTTCGAGTGCAAGACTTTTAAAAAAGTACAACCTTAATAGCCCTGGAAAACTGGTGGAGGTGGTGAATGATATTGGGCTCCAACGTTTTTCGGGAGTTGGAAGTCGTCTTCATCATTTGACGGGGGAGCCTGTGTTTTTGGTGGAGGAGAGCCCATTGGCGGAGTTGGAGTTGGGGTTGGAGGTGTTGATTTGATCGGTGGTGGTGGTGAGTGGATTGGTGGGGGTGGAGACGGCGAGGGAGACGGTGGTGGGGGTGAGTGGATTGGTGGGGGTGGAGACGGTGTGGGAGGAGGTGGTGGTGGAGGTGAGTGGACTGGTGGGGGTGGTGAGCGGACTGGTGGTGGGGGTGAATGGACTGGTGGGGGTGGAGACGGTGGTGGAGGTGAGTGGACTGGTGGGGGTGGAGACGGTGGTGGAGGTGAGTGGACTGGTGGGGGTGGAGACGGTGGTGGGGGTGAGTGGACTGGTGGTGGCGGTGAGTGGACTGGCGGGGGTGGAGAAGGTGGTGGTGGAGAGTGGACCGGTGGTGGGGGTGAGTGGACCGGTGGTGGTGGAGAATGGACAGGTGGTGGAGGTGAGTGGACTGGCGGGGGTGGAGAAGGTGGTGGTGGAGAGTGGACCGGTGGTGGGGGTGAGTGGACAGGTGGTGGTGGAGAGTGGACAGGGGGTGGGGGTGAGTGGACCGGTGGTGGTGGAGAGTGGACAGGTGGTGGTGGAGAGTGGACAGGGGGTGGGGGAGAATGGACTGGTGGTGGTGGAGAGTGGACTGGTGGTGGAGGTGAATGGATTGGTGGGGGTGGAGAGTGGACAGGTGGTGGAGGTGAGTGGACTGGTGGGGGTGGCGAATGGACTGGTGGTGGAGGTGAGTGGACTGGTGGGGGTGGAGACTGCGTGGGAGGAGGTAGTGGTGGGGATTGGCCACGTGGTGGTGGTGTAGTTTGGTTTTGAGGTGTTGTGGTGCCTAATGGAGTAGGTGCCGAAACTGTTGGTGGTTGTGGAGTAGGTGTCGGTGTAAGTGTTGGTGTTGGTGCTTGTGTTGGTGGTGTTGGAGTCCATGGCCACCACTGCTTAGATGGTTGTGGCGTTGAAGTTGGTGGTTGTGATTGTATAGGTGTTGGTGGTGGCAACTGTTTTTTCTTTGGTTTTACCGCAAAAGAATCAGGTTGTGGTGTTGGTGCGGGTGTTAGTGACATTGATGGGTGTGACTCTGGAGTTGGTGTTGGTGAAATTGTAGGTGTAGGTGTTGGCGATTTTGATGGTGTTGGTGTAGGAGTTGATGATTTAGATGGTTGGGGCACTGGAGCTGGCGATTTTGTTGGTGTTGGTGTAGCAGTAGGTGTACTTGTAGTTGGTTTTGACGGTTGTGACACTGGAGTTGGTGGCGTTGATAGTGTTGGTGTTGGTGTTGACGGCGTAGGTGTGGATGTAGATGGTTTTGATGGTTGTGGCATTGAAGCAGGTGACTTTGATGATGTTGGTGTTGGTGGTTGTGTCACTGGAGCCGGGGACTTTGATGGTGTGGGTGTGGGAATGGATGTTGGTGGTTCTGATAGTGAAGGTGTTGGTGTTTGTGTTGGTGTCCAAGGCCACCATGGCTTTGGTGGTGGCTCCGGAGTGGACTGTTTTGGTGGCTCAACAACAGGCTTTGGCAGTGCTGACACTGGAGTAGACTCTTTCGGTGACTCAACAACAGGCTTTGGTTGCTCAGCCACAGGCGGTTGTGGCACTGAAGTAGACTGTTTTGGTGGTGGTGGCACTGTAGTGGACTGTTTTGGTGGCTCGACCACTTGCTCTGGTGGCGGTGACACAGAGGTAGACTGTGTTGGTGGCTCAGAAATTTGAGGTGATGGTTTAGATGGTTCCTGTGTTGGTGGTGGTTGTGTCCAAGGCCACCACTGATTTGTTGATGGTGGCTGTGCCTGAGGAGCAGGGGTTGGCGGTGTAGGCCTTGTCTGCTTCACTGGAGCTTGGTCATATAGATCAGGTGATGGCACCGGGGCTACTGGTTTTGATGGAGTAGTAGCCGGTGGTGGAGATTGCAAGACTGGAGCTGGTGGTGGTTGTGTTTGTGTAGGAGGTGGGGTAGTTGTTGGCGGTGGCTGAGATTGCAATACTGGAGCTGGTGGTGGCTGTGTTGTTGTAGGAGGTGATGGAGTAGTAGGCACTGGTGGAGACTGCGACTCTGGAACTGGTGGCTGTGTTGTTGTAGGAGGTGATGGAGTAGCTGTGCCTGGCGTTGGAACAGGTGTAGGTAATGGAGCTTGCTCAGACCCACCACACCTCTGATAGATTGCGTCGCAGTCCACAGTTTTGATTGCAGAGCACATATTTGCCATTTTCTGCCCAGGCCTGTCAGCCAAACAGTTGTTTGTATCATTCATCACAAAGTTCTGCCTGGAACTGCATTCTTTACCCACTTCCTGGAAAAAATTATCAGTGAATGTGAAATTCGAAAGTTTCGGTAGCTTGCAGATTTCCTCTGACACCTTTCCCATTAGTTGATTATGTGAAAGGGCTAATATCTCAAGACTTTTCAGCTCCGAGAAGCTATTAGGCAAACTTCCTGTAATATTGTTGGAGGTACAATCAAATACAGTCAATTTAGAAAGCTGTCCCATTTGTTCTGGAATACAACCTCCAAGTTGATTGTCAATGAAGAGAATCTCAGCCAAGTTTTTCATCTGGGTAAGAGTTCTAGGAATGCTTCCGGTGAAGTTGTTATGAGCAAAGACAACAACAGTTGCTTTGGATTTTCCCATTGTTTCTGGAATGCAAGATGAGAGCCAATTATTGTTGACTAACAATACATCAAGTGGCAGCTCAAACACCTCAGGAGGTAACGGGCCTTCGAAATTATTAAATCTGATATCAAGGTACTGGAGCTTTTTCCAGTACAGACAAACACTTGGGAAAGGACCAACGAAACGATTGTTACTGATATCAAACTCAATAAGATTGGTAAGGGTCGACATGCTTATCGGAACAATTCCACAAAACCTGTTAGAGTTGACGTGGAATAATTCCAGATCTGTCAAAAGGCCAAGCTCTGCTGGTAAATACCCGGCAATGTCACCATGATTAAGATCAATCCCAGAAACAACTCTGACATTGGGATCATCTTTCGCCGGTGTACAAAACACACCATTGTATGAGCATACATCTGCCCCAGCCCAATTACCAGTCATGTTTTGAGGGTCAGAGTAGATGGCCTTCTTGAAGGCCTGAAGTGCCACATATGCCCTCTTCAGCCTATCATTTTCAAACTGTTCTTCAAGTGCTTTCTCAAATTCGGGAATTGGTGGTAGCTGCCCATCTTTAGGGAGAGTTAATAATTGACGACGGGCAATGAAGGACACCTCAGAATCGGTCAGAGCATTAGAAGTTGTTGAGAAGAAAGAAAGCAAAAACAATAAAAAGAAGCAGCTACTGCCCTGAATGCTTGTAATGTGATAGTGCATATTATTGTATTGTTATTGTACAAGAGCTTGTTCTTCCTCCCTGGAGGCCCGAGCCTTTTATAGATGTAAGAGTACTTCTAAAAATAGGTTACTAAACAAATTGTGGTCTAAAAATTGTCATGAGCGAGGACAGTTAAGGCACCCGCCCGCAGAAAGCTGGTTTGGCCTTAAAAATAGCCCTGCATCCGATAAGCCTGCAAGCCTAAGCTGAGCGGGACAATTTCAACAACTTGTAACTTAGTTTTTCCACCTCTTGCGCATACTATACCTCCCTGGCCAACACAGTATTATTTACTAAAATTTCAGCCACGCATTTCAATTGACTTATTCAAAAGATTTAAGGAATTATTTCATTCTTCGATGGCAATTCCAATGGCACCCCATGATTAACAGCTTGAAAAGATCCCCAGCCCTTGGATACTTGACCAATCTCGAATACATTTCAATCAAATCCCACTTCAAAAAAGGCAATGTAAAAATGATATACTTAGACAAGAACCCAACTCACATGATCGAACAAACGATCAAGTGCGCCTATAGAAAAACATAGTTAACAAAATGGGAGAGAAAAAAAGGAGAAATTTCTTGAGGAGCCTTTTGAGGATCTGATAGAACTGGAAGCGAAGAAAACCCCCACCCTCTCCACCATTCCGACTTTGATGGCGCTTTTTCAACTTTAGTTTCTTCATTTTGAAACTCTTTCTTTTCTGGGATTTTGTTTTTAGGCTGGCTCTCGTTCTTGTTCTTATTGTCTTCCATTTTGTGGGCTCAAAAGAGTGACCGAAATAAGAGAAAAATGGAAACCGCTGGATTAAATGCAGAGTAGGCCAAGCAAGTTTTTTAGTCATCACTTACGTTCGACCCAAAACCAAACAACTCAACTTAGTTTCGAAATTTTGAAAGGAATCAATTAGTTGTCTTTCGTTGCAATTAGGTATTAAAACGACAATATTTCCTTTTTTTAGTGTCTTTTTTGTCCTTTGCTCAGTGTGGTTATTCTCAAAGAAGTAGAATTATATGCATAAAAAATAACTTAAACTTGTATAATAATAATGACATATTACTGAATGTTACTTTTATTTTAATTTAAAATCATCCCGTCACAAATTGATACGGTATTGTAATATGTACTCTAAATTAGTCTAAATAATAAAAAGTAATGGTAGGTTGTATCAAATTGTCAAAGGCACATAAACGAACATCGTCCTATGTTGTGTTCTCAATACTAGATATCCTAGCTTGACAAGTATCAAGCACAATGGTTGGCGATGGACGGATAGTGGTATTGACATCCACATAGTCAAAGAATTCCATTTTCCTACTCCTCTAAAGCAACATTGAATTAACTACATCTTGAAAATTTTGAAAAAAATAATGATTAACAATAATACATTCATTAAAAACAATTAAGTAGTTAAGCAATTGTTTAGTACGTACCGCCTAAGTGTCAAAAATAATTGACAAGTCCTCAAAACTTGATATATTTTTCTAAGATCTCAACACAATTCTCTCTAAGTTTTGTGAGGTCTCGTATATCCAAAGTTTGTAAAATGAAAATCGACATCCTTTGTCATTAATGTTTATATACATTAAAGGAGAAGTTGACTAATATTATAATAACATAAACCCGTAAACGCATAACTAAGTGTCGAGGGACTTCTACATATGGTGCATGGCGTTGGAGAATGTCTTCATGCTAAGGATGCATAGCTTGTTTCATGAAATATGCCATCAAATTCCATACTAAAACACCTCATGAGTAGGGATGGCAATGGGGAGGGGCGGGGAGGGGATATCAATCCCCGTCCCCGCCCCGTCCCCGTTACGGGGATAAAAAATAATCCCCGTCCCCTCCCCGCGAAAGAAAATCCCCTCCCCATCCCCTCCCCGTCCCCGAGGGGAAAAATCCCCTCCCCATCCCCGCCCCGTCCCCGTGGGGAAAAATCCCCTCCCCATCCCCGCCCCGTCCCCGCGGGGAAAAATCCCCTCCCAATACCCGTAAATATAAATTTTAATTCCTTTATGTATTTCAATAAATAAAATAAATCATATTCTCCCAAAATATCACTTGCTACAAGAGCTACAAAATATTCATTATTATTTTAGTTCAAATACAAAGTTTTCATAAAATCTAACAATATGCAATAATCAATCTCTTCATTAGTAGCTCTTCATGTATGCGATTTAGGGTAATTTTATAATAACATTAAATTTAACACTTTTCATTCACTTCAATTGATTTTATCAAGTTTATAATTTGTTTTTTTTTTTGTGTAAAACCTGGTGGATTGACTAACTAAGTTTTGAAGTTGAAATAAAATTAATTTGGTGCATTTGCATTTTATGATAATGAGATTCTGGGGTCTTTTTAATATATTAGATTATTTTAGTTCAGAAATTAGTAAAAGCTGATAACTGATAATTCAAAAATTAGTAAAATTAAAGTTATAGTTTTAATAAATCATAATGTAAAAATTTCTAGAACTTAATAGTTTAGAAATTATTATATTAATATATTAAATTTAAGGGGTGGGAAAGGGTGGGGTGGGGTGGGGTGGGGTGGGGAGGGGAGGGGATGGGCCGGGCCGGGGCGGGGAGGGGAGGGGAGGGGCGGGGCGGGGCGGGGAAATATGTATCCCCGTCCCCGACCCGTCCCCGACTACGGGGATTTTTTTCATCCCCATCCCCGCCCCTTTCCCCGTTTTTATCGGGGAATCCCCTCCCCGTTAGGGTCGGGGAGGGTCGGGACCCCTAAAATTGGGTCCAAATTGCCATCTCTACTCATGAGTAATAGCCAAAAGTCGTCGTCAAGTCACCTGTTAACATGAGAAGGCAATATTGATGCACTTTCTTATTCCCTGCTCCCATAAGGTTATCATGAAGAAAATAAAAAAATTGCAGTCTTGACCTTAGTTAATAAATACGGGTACGAACACAAAAAACAATACGAGAATTATATAAGCATGATATGATGAATAGTAAAAAGTATGTTTGTAAATATACACATAAAATTCAGATACGAAAAAAATATAAAACATATATATATACACACAAACATACATAGATTTAATATAACATATCATTAATAATATGTTTTAAAAAATATGTTAATATCAATTCTAATTTTAACATTTTTCATAGAACACCTTGATAAAATAACTGATACATTTTAAATCACGTTATTTAATTGGGTATTAGACCTAACATAACACAACACATAATTAATTTTCAAAGTATAGTAGGAATACTTTTAAACATATTACATAGTTGAGGCAAATAATAATTGGGCAATTTTGTCACATCCTAATTTTTGGCGATATCCATATGATTTTTGGAATTATGATTAATATTGTATAAACCTCCTTTAGTTAGATTATTTTAATCAAGGTTTTAAGAATCGAATCAGAATATGAACCGTTTTAAATATTAGTTCTAGTTGAACCGGTCAGACTAATTTGATCGGCCTACCCAATTGGATTTTCGTTAGTTCAAAAAAGATGACCAAAAAGATCTAACTAATCAAAGCAGAGTTACCACAAACTAATGGAACTTACTAATTATTCCGACTGAAAGCATTCTATCTACAATGCAATTCAACATGTCAAACAAACGGCTACTAGCAAGATGCTTGAACAATATAAAAATACAAAAATAAGTATATCATCAATACAAATCATCATAAAATACACAATCATTCACTTACGCCATTTTTGGCATCAACAAACTCCTTAGAGAATTTTAGGTCTTGAAATTCCTTCAAACAGCTACTAATACCAGTATCTGATAGTGTTTTTTGAATTAAAAAGAAAGTGTTTAATTATTAAAACAATCTTTCAATGGATTTTATCTTTGAAAAAAGTTGTCATATTGATCTAAACTGCCTAAATCTAGTCACAACCACGAATTGATTGAACAAAGGGTATAAAAATGTTTGAATTCTTCAAAATACTCAAGAAATCTGCATTATCGATTCATTTTCTGAGGTATTATATTGCAAATTGCCAAAAATTACATTAAATTACGACATAAATTGATCAATAAAAAGAGAGAGAAAGAGAATGAAATGAGATCGATTACTTATAATTAGAACATTTGAAGGATTATGAGGTGCACAACGTTTAAGAACAACTAATAGTTTGCAGAGATCTTCTGATACATGCCATCTTCGAAATGCAACAAAAATTAACTGCAAAAATAAAAATAAGATTGATTAAATATATTATTTGTAATAATAAATTTGACGCTATAATACAGATAATATTACTTACATGTATACAGAGATTTTGAACTAATGAAACCTCTATTAAATTGACTACAAAAACGTATCATCATGGCAGCTTAGAATGGCTAGATCAACAGTGTCAACGGCTTTGCAGAAGGGCTGGAGCAACGATGCCGGCGGCAACCTAGGACTAGAGCAATGGCATTGGTGGCAACACAGGACTGAATTTTGGAGCAATTGCGTTGGTGGCAACCAGATGCTCTGGACTGGAGCAGCGCTAACAATGCTGGAAACAGAAGTTTGTTATATAATTTCAGTTGAATATCGAGTACGTGCAAAACACTGAGAACTATGCAGGGTTTAATAAAAAAAATATATCAAGTTATATTTTTACTAGGCCAGTCTGAACTTTGAACCGGACTGGATCACGAACTGGTAATGAACTGCCGGTCCAGTCGTGGTCCAATCCAAAAAAGAAAAGGGAACTGTTTTTTCTAATTATAAACTCACTACAATAACTGGTTCACGGTCCGGCTTTTCAAACCATGATTTTAATTGATTGCACATTATTGCAGTTTCGAGAGGCAATCCATGAAGAATTATGGTTCAAAAGAAGCATCAAACAGTTTAGGAAGTTTGGATTGTTATGGCAAATGGCAATGTACCTGAAATTACTCCAAGAATAAATTTCTAATTTCATCACTTGTTGGACCTGAGTAATTTGTCAATTTGTCTTTTTTTTTTTTGAAGTAAAAATATATTAACAAAAAAAGCGTGCCCTCCAACAAGAGGACGTGGGAACAACATATGCCCATCCTTCCCGCTGGGAAGGATAGCACAAAAACAAACTAAGCTCTACCTAGGCCTGTAACCCGATCTAAAGGATACAAGCATCAAGCATCATCTCTCCTTGAAAATTTATCAAGGTTCCTATAATGGTAGAGTTTAAATAGAGAGTTATACAACTCTTTACATCACCTAACTCTACACCTAAAAGTGCAGGCCTGTCAGCAATGTCAATGCTATACATAAAATTTTTCATACAACCAGTACACAAATTTTGCAGAGTTTTCACTAAGTTGGAGGCTGATTTTACTCTTTAACTCTGTGACAGAATATATGCAACAAAAAGTCAATATCTGGGGAGGCTTGATTCTATTCGGAGGCCTGTCACTAATTTGATAACTAATACATAAATAGGATAAAGTTAACTAGACAAAACTGAAACAGGAAATATCTATAAACATGTGATAGCTAAGCCAATAACCAGGAGTCAGTGATTATGGAAGGTAAATTTGCATCCTTTATAATGGTTTCATGAAAAATTCAGGATAGTTTCATATAAAAAATTCTAATAAAACAATGAAAACAGCTTTGTCTTCGAGTTATAGAAAAATTACAATCATACAAAATATTGTAAAATTATAAGACTGTTAAAGTTTCATTTTTCAAAAATTTTGCATCTTGCCAGCACAAAATGTTGATTCAGAATTGTCTTATAAATTACAATTAGTTAATTGTGTTTCCTTCATTAGAAACAGCCCGAAAAAATAAAACCTGATTCCACATTTCCACTTTTTCTGAAAAGGAAAAGAAGACAAATTGATGCATTGTTTAGTCATTCGTATAATCATTGGAAACTTTTAAGGGTTGAAGTTGAAAGTTGAATATATATAATTGTATGATATATAATGCTAGAAAAGAAGAGAAAGGTCAATAGTATACAAAAACAATATTATTAAAAATCATATTTATTACAAAAGCTTCTCAAAAATTTCCGCTCGTCAATGAATACAAGGGAAAAGAACAAATCCTTGAAGTGAGAAGTTAATCAGCTAATAGAGCATATAGTGATGTTGTGTTTCAAGTGCAAGCCTTTCAGAAAAGTACAGTCTTAATAGCCCTGGAAAACTGGCGGAGGTGGTGAATGATACTGGGCTCCAACGTTTTTCGGGAGTTGGAAGTCGTCTTCGTCTTTTGATGGGGGAGCCTCTGTTTTTGGTGGAGTAGAGGTTGTTGGCGGACTCTGTGCTTGTGGTGAAGGAGAGCCCTTTGATGGAGGAGAGCCCGTTGGTGGAGGAGAGCTCGTTGGTGGAGTTGAAGTCTGTGCTTGTGGTGGAGGAGAGCCTGTTGGCGTAGATGTGGGTGAGTGGATTTGTGGGGGTGGAGTATGTGCTTGTGGTGGCGAAGAGCCTGTTGGCGTAGGTGGTGGTGAGTGGACTTGTGGAAGTGGAGTATGTTCTTGTGGTGGAGGAGAGCCCGTTGGCATAAGTGGTGGTGAGTGGACTTGTGGGGGTGGAGTATGTGCTTGTGATGGAGGAGAGCCAGTTGGCGTAGGTGGTGGTGAATGGACTTGTGGGGGTGAAGTATGTATTTGTGGTGGAGGAGAGCCTGTTGGGGTAGGTGATGGTGAGTGGACTTGTGGGGGTGGAGTATGCGCTTGTGGTGGAGGAGAGCCCGGTGGTGGTGAGTGGACTTGTGGGGGTGGGGCATGTGCTTTTGGTGGAGGAGAGCCCGTTGACATAGAGGGTGGTGAGTGGACTTGTGGTGGTGGAGTGTGGGCCTGTGGTGGTGGTGAGTGGACTTGTGAGGGTGGAGTATGGGCTTGCAAAGGAGGAGAGCTTGTTGGTGAAGGAGAGCTCATTGATGGAGTTGGGGTTGGAGGTGTTGATTTGACCATTGGTGACGGTGAGTCTGCTTGTGGTTGTGGGGGAAGTGTAGTTTGATTTTGAGACGATGGTGTGGTGCCTACAGGAGGAGATGGTGAGGATTGGACATGTGGGGGTAGGGCCGCAACTGTTGGTGGTTGTAAAGGTTGGGTTGGTTTTGTTGGTGTTAAAGGTGTTGATGGAGCTGACGGTTTTACTGGTTCTGATGTCGGAGCTAGTTTTGGTGTTGGTGTAGGTGTTGATGCCAAATGTTTTGATTTAGGATTTACTGCTGCAGGTGTTGGTGCCAGTATTGGCATTTCTAATGGTGTTGATGTGGGTGCTTCTAAAGGTGTTGGAGGTGTTGGTGCCTGGTTTGGTGTTGTTGGAGTCCATGGCCACCATTGCTCAGGTGGTTGTGGTGTTGAAGTTGGTGGTTGTGGCGTTGAAATTGGTGGTTGTGATTGTATTGGTGTTGGTGATGGCAACTGTTTTTTCTTTGGTTTTACTGCAAAAGAATCAGGTTCTGGTGTTGGTGCCAGAGTAGGTGTTAATGACATTGATGGGTGTGACATTGGAGCCGGTGTTGACGTAGTTGTTGGTGTAGGTGTTGGCGGTTTTGATAGTGTTGGTGTTGATGTTGGTATAGGGGTTGATGATTCAGATGGTTGGGGCACTAAAGCTGGTGATTTTGCTGGTGTTGGTGTAATTGTAGTCGGTTTTGATGGTTGTGACACTGGAGTTGATGGCATTGATGTTGCTGGTGTAGGAGTTGATGGTTTAGATGGTTGGGACATTGGAGTTAGCGGTTGTGATAGTGTTGGTATAGGTGTAGGTGTAGACGGTTGTGATGGTTGTTGTGGTACTGGAGCTGGTGACTTTGATGGTGTTGGTGTTGGTGTTGATGTTGATGTTGGAGTTGGTTGTTTAGATGGTTGGGGCTCTGGAGCTGGCGGGGGCTCTAGAGTTGGCACTTTTGATGGTGGTATTGGTGTAGATATTGTTGGTGTAGTTGTAGGTGTTGATGGTTGTTGCATTGGAGCTGGTGACATTGATTGTGTAGGTGTGGGTATGGATGTTGGTGGTTCTGATGTTGGAGGTGTTGGTGTCCACGGCCACCATGGCTTTGGTGGTGACTGTTTTGGTGGCTCAGCTACAGGCAACTCTGGTTTCAGTGGAGGTGACACTGAAGTGGACTGTTTCACTGGTTCACCTACCGGTGACACTGAAGTGGGCTGCTTTGTTGGCTCAACTACAGGTGACACTGGTTTCAGCGGTGGTGGCACCGAAGTGGACTGTTTTGGTGACTCCACCACAGGCTCTGATGGGGATGACACCGGAGTGGACTGTTTTGGTGACTCCACCACAGGCTCTGATGGGGATGACACCGGAGTGGACTGTTTTGGTGGCTCATCAACAGGCTTTGGCGATGGTGGCACTGGAGTATGAGTGGACTGTTTTGGTGACTCCACCACAGGCTCTGATGAGGGGGACACCGGAGTGGACTGTTTTGGTGGCTCATCAACAGGCTTTGGCGATGGTGGCACTGGAGTAGACTGCTTTGGTGACTCAACAATAGGCTTTGGTGGCTCTGTTACAGGCTTTGGCGGTGGTGGCACTGAAGTGGACTGTTTTGGTGGCTCAACCTCAGGCTCTGGCATTGTTGGCACCGTAGTGGACTGTTTTTGTGGCTCAACTACTTGCTTTGGTGGCGGTGACACCGAAGTGGGCTGTTCTGGTGGTTGAGAAATTTGAGATGATGGTTTAGGTTGTTCCTGTGCAGGTGGTGTTTGTGCCCAAGGCCACCACTGATTTGTTGGTGGTGGTTGTGCTTGAGGAGCAGGGGTTGGCTGTGTAGGCTTTGCAGGCTTCAACGGAGCTTGGTCAGATAGATCAGGTGATGGCACCGGTGCTACTGGTTTTGCTGGAGTAGTAGGCAGTGGCGGAGATTGCAAGACCGGAGCTGGTTGTGGTGTTGTTTTAGGAGGCGGAGAAGTAAGTGCTGACGGGGTTTGCAATACTGGAGCCGGTGGCAGTGTTACTTTAGGAGGTGGAGTAGTAGGCGGTGGTGAAGATTGCGATACTGGAGCTGATGGCGATGGTGTTGCAGGAGTTGGAGTAGTAGTTGGAGGTATTGGAGATTGCGAAACGGGTGCTGGCGTTGGTGTTGCTTTGGAAGGTGGAGTAGTAGCCTCTGGTGGGGATTGCAAGACTGGAGCTGATGGTGGTGTTGCTGTAGGAGCTGATGGGGTAGTAGTTGGCGGTGGCTGAGATTGCAATACAGGAGTTGGTGGTGGCTGTGTTGTTGTAGGAGCTGATGGAGTAGTAGGCACTGGTGGAGATTGCATCACCGGAGTTGGTGGTGGCTGTGTTGTTGTAGGAGCTGATGGAGTAGTAGGCACTGGTGGAGATTGCATCACCGGAGTTGGTGGTGGCTGTGTTGTTGTAGGAGCTGATGGAGTAGTAGGCACTGGTGGAGATTGCATCACCGGAGTTGGTGGTGGCTGTGTTTTTGTAGGAGCTGATGGAGTAGTAGGCACTGGTGGAGATTGCATCACTGGAACCGGTGGCTGTGTTGTTGTAGGGGGTGGTGGAGTTGCTGTGACCAGCTTTGGAACAGGTGTAGGTAATGGAGCTGGTTCAGACCCGCCACAACTCTGATAGATTGCGTCGCAGTCCACAGTTTGGCTCGCAGAGCACATATTTTCCATTTTCTGACCAGGCCTGCCAGCCAAACAGTTGAATGTATCATTCATCACAAAGTTCTGCCTGGAACTGCATTCTTTACCCACTTCCTGGAAAAAATTATCAGTGAATGTGAAATTCGACAGTTTCGGTAGCTTGCAGATTTCCTCTGACACACTTCCTGTTAGTTGATTATGTGAAAGCTCCAATATCTCAAGATTTTTCAGCTCTGAAAAACTATTAGGCAAACTTCCTGTGACATTGTTGGAGCTACAATCAAATACAGTCATACTAGAAAGCTGTCCCATTTCTTGTGGAATACAACCTCCAAGTTGATTGTCAATGAAGAGAATTTCAGTCAAGTTTTTCATCTGGGTAAGAGTTTTAGGAATGCTACCAGTAAACTTGTTATGAGCAAAGACCACAACAGATGCATTCGATTTTCCCATTGTTTCTGGAATGCAATTCGAGAACCTGTTGTTGTTGACCAAGAATACATCCAGTGGCAGCTCAAACACCTCCGGAGGCAATTCACCTTCGAAATTATTATATCTGATATCAAGATACAGGTTCTTTTTCCAGTACAGACAAACACTTGGGAAAGGACCAACGAAACGATTATTGCTGATATCAAACTCAATAAGATTGATGAGGGTCGACATGCTCATCGGAACGATTCCACAAAACCTGTTAGAGTTAATATGGAATAATTCCAGATCCGTCAAAAGGCCAAGCTCTGCTGGTAAATACCCGGCAATGTCACCATGATTAAGATCGATACCAGAAACAACTCTGACGTTGGGATCATCTTTTGCAGGTGTACAAAACACACCATTGTAGGAGCATACATCTGCCCCAACCCAATTACCAGTCATGTTAAAAGGGTCAGAGTAGATGGCCTTCTTGAGGGCTTGAAGCGCCACATATGCCCTCTTCAGCCTCTCATTTTCAAACTTTTCTTCAAGCGCTTTCTCAAATTCAGGAATTGGTAGCTTCCCATCTTTAGGGAGTGTTAATAATTGACGACGAGCGATGAAGGACGCTTCGGCATCAGTAAGAGCATAAGTTGTTGAGAAGGAAGAAAGCAAAAGCAAGAAAAAGAAGCAGCTACTGCCCAGAATGTTTGTAATGTGATAAAGCATATTATGGTGTTGCTATTGTACAAGAGCTTGTTCTTCCTTCTTGGAGCCCCGAGCCTCCTTATAGATGCAAGGAAATGAGGGGCTCTTATATGGAGTGCATGGTCGAGGTCTTGCAGGATTTTTCGACCACAATTTGTTTAGTAATCTATTTTTAGATGTCCAAATTTGGGGTTAGAATTCAATAGAAATGTGATTTGTAAGCTAAACCGCGCCTGAATATGAAGGATTCACCGATTGTGAGTAATTTTAGGAAACAGAACCGTCAACAACTTCAGGGTTCTCTTTTGTTTACAAGTGTAAAATCTAATGTTTTTCAAGCAGCAAATGACTTGACAGATTTGATAAAATTGTTTCTTCCTTTCTCATCTTCCAATCTGCGTAGCAGCTGAAACATGAATATGCAGAAACAGCAACTTTGAAAAATATTTTTTTGAAAATATGAGAAACAGAAATATTAAAAAATATATAAATATGAAAAATATAAGTTTTTATATAAATATCATATATTGTAAGAAATATAACATTCTCATCAATTTTGTATGAACAATAAAGTGTCAATTCAACCAAATAAATAATGTAATATGAAGAAATTGATTTTTCAAGTATTTAACGATGGTTGAATAAGTCGAAGATGGATAGGAAATGAGTTTTATCATACTAGAGAGAAGAGACGTTACAATGTCCAGAGGAGAGAGTAAACGAAATCAAAGTTAAAGCTCAAAATTATAAAAAATAGTGAAATAAGAAATTGATTTTTTTATATTTACATCGTATCGGAGAGAAGAGAAGCTTAAGAGTCCGAAGAAGAGACTCTGGAATGTGCCCTCAAACATGTTTGAAATTTTTTTATATTTTTGCAATGCCCTAGAAATGTTTCATACCAATTTTAGGGTGTTTCAAACCATGGGCTACCTCCGTCTTTTTCAGCACTTGGTTGCCAGTCCGAATCAGTTTCTCAACATCTTTTCTCTGAAGTACATTGAAATCAGATATAAAGACTACATTCTTACTCTGGGGAAGTTTATTAAGAACCTTACACACTTTACCCCAGATTTTATTATTTTTGTTTCAATGCATGCTCCAATGACAAACTGAAAGATACTTTCCATGAGTTTCACTGTTTTTCATTTTCCTAGAAACCAAACAGAAGAAATACTCAGCTTGGAGTTGGGTTCTTGAAAACCAATCAAACTGTTTAGATTTTGAAAATTGTTTAGATTACAACATATATTCGTTATAAGTCTAGTTATTATATCCGATTTTGAGATTGGGTTGACAAAGTGGTGTGTATCATGAATCTGCGTAATGTTAACCTGTGAATCAAAGGGCTCTAGTAGTGGCCCAAAATTTATATTGTATTATTTTTATTTTGAAGCAGAACGATTAAATTAACAATAACATAATGCAAAACAAAACTAGCTCCATCTCTATTAAGCTACAAAGTAAAGCAAATATTATATAGAAAAGAGAGTTAACAAAAATGATAAAATATTAAAATTTTTAAAGTAAAGTTTTGAATTCAAATCCTTATTACGTTTATAAAATTTTCTAATTAATTACTTAAAAAAACAAACATCACATTTTAATGTTTATTTAATCACATAGTAATATATCATTATTTATATGTAAATTTATTTTTATTATTTATATAGAAAATTCATTGTTTTTGAAGATTAAAATATCAAATTTAAGCCAAGGTATGATATAATTTGAATTGATTTAATGTGAAAATGTGAAAGAGGGTAGACGAAATAATTTATAATATATGAATATGAGAATCATGAGTTGGACCCAAATCACAAATCATCCTAGCCACGGTGCCCATGTTCTTCCCATTTCCAAACCAATCGATCTCCATGATTTTGCTCATACACCATATAATCATTGAAACCAAAAGGTTGAATTGTTTATTGAAATGTTCATTCAAAACCCTTAGAAAAATGCCCAACTATTATTTTTTTCTATTTTACAAAATTTTAAAAAATTGAAAAAGAAAAAATACCTTATATGTCACTGTTCAATCACATAAAAAAATATGTAACAAACTATAATTACACTAAAGAAGTATAACATAATAATATCATACATTTTTCCTGTTGTAATTCTATAAAGATTATTCCATGATCAATTTTAACAACATTATTTTCTTAGAGATAAGATTTTGTTTATCGCATTTATTTACTGTGATTGTAATTGTTAAATCACGTAATTTTTGTGGATTTTAATGTTCAAATATAGACAAATTGTTGTAAACATGATTATAAATAATATGATAATTTTAAAAAATTTAACTAGGAAGAGATAATATATTTTACACTGTGTTAGGGATTTTTCGACAAGGGAATTAGATTTTGGATGAAGATTTATATTGAGAATTTGAGGGGTGGGAACAGATTTCTCCAAACCTTGGGTGGGAAATGGTAACATGCTCTTTTATATATTCCACGTCTCGTGCATAAATGAGACAGGCTGACGTGGCGGCAATTAGAGCAAGTTGGAGCAAAACTTTTAAGTGACCTGAACGTACACTGAGAAGATCCAAACTTTACACGTGTAAATTAACGGAGTCACAAGCACAACGACGTTAACTCCCTTCTTTCCCACGTATGAATTCCCTCTTAAATCCGAAATAACAAAACTAACAAAAGACTTTAGAGAAATTAAAATTCAGGTGCTCTCTTCCTTGGTTGCTTCTGTGAGATTAGTCAGTTTCTTTTTTTCTTTCAGCCAAACAAGGCCTTATTTTCTGCGATTAGTGTGAGTCAGATAGAGAGATGTTTGTATTCATGTTTAATTTAAGATTTAAATTTCGAAATTAAAGTTTTGATAAAGAAGTGGAGGGACAATGAAAGCGATGGAGGCGATAGAAGATCTGATCGAGGAAGCGAAACTGCGGACGGTGTGGTGGGCCTTGTGTATATTCGCCGTCTGTTATTGCTTAACTCGTAAGTCTCATCGAAAACTCGGCGTTCCTTGTTTGAATTTTGATTCGTAATTTGTCTGTTAAGATACGTATACATCGTCGTTTTTCAGCTGTCAATTTTAATAGTGTGGTACAATTCGTTGTTATTTTGTGCAGTTTTTTTTTTTCATATTTAGGTTACTGTAGAATCATTTGTTTGAAATTAAGGTTACTATAGATTTTTTTTCTTCTTTTTATTGTTGTAAACTCGAAAATCTAAGTGAACTAAGCTCAATGCTGATGAAGTTCAGAAGACGTATTTTAATAATTTTCATTGCTTGGGGAGTGCTTTTGAATTTCGAAGCCAAAAAAATTCAGAGGACTCATTAGGCTAATTCAATTTTGTTTCTATTAAGGGTTTAATTTATCACTTTTCTTTTAGTTTAATATGTTGCAAATTATTAGGATTAATTTGTTGGATTTTTCTTTTTTTATTATCAATGCAGATACAAGTGCGTCAATGTGGATGAATTTACCCATATCCATACTTATTGTTTGCGGTCTACGAATTCTATCTAATGAGGTGGAATTCTCCTGGAAGGTTAAACGAGCACATCCACAATCTTATTTATCTCAGTTGGAGAAGAAACAGTTGTCTGCCAACGATTCTCGGCTTTCTAATGCACCTTCCCCACCTAGATGGAAGCGGAAAATTGATTCTCCTATTGTGGAGGCTGCAATAAATGATTTTATAGATAAAATTTTGAAAGATTTTGTTGTTGATTTATGGTATTCAGAAATTACTCCAGATAAGGAGGTTCCTGAGCTAATGCGAACTATAATCATGGATGCTATCGGTGAAATATCAGGAAGGGTCAAAGAGATAAACCTTGTTGAGATGCTAACAAGGTATATATAAATCTTTTTTAAGAGAAGAAGTAAAAAATTTGTGAGTCTACGAACTTTTGATCGCTGTAATTAGTGGATACTTAAATAACATGATCTAATTATTGTTGTTATGTTTCAGTGATATAGTAGATTTAATAGGTGAACAGTTGGTTCTTTTTAGAAGAAACCAAGCTGCTATTGGTGTTGATGTTATGGGAGTGCTGTCCTCTGAGGAGCGGGATGAAAGGTTGAAACATCATCTTATGGTATCTAAGGAGCTTCATCCGGCATTGATATCTCCTGAGAGTGAGTACAAGGTCTGAGTGGAGAGTTCTCTTGAAATCTCAGTTTTATCTCAACTATAATCTTTGCATTCCCTTCTAATTTTAAACTGTATTTTAGGTTCTTCAACGGATAGCTAGTGGAGTGCTAGCTTTGGTGCTAAGACAGCGAGAAGCTCAATGCCCCATTGTTCGAACGATTGCCAGGGAGCTTGTAACTTGTTTGGTGTTGCAACATATTATGAATTTAGCTAGCCCAGAGTATGTTTGTTAATTATTCTTGTTCCTTTTTATTCAATATTTTGCAGCTTTAATATTTTATTTTATATTTGGTTTGGTGGCAAAGTGTTTAATTTTTCGTGATCGGTAATATGGTTTTCCACATAGTTATGCTTGAAGAGTGGACAACTATATCATTAGTGTATGTGTTGGAGAGATTAGATTGAGAATTATTTAGATTTCAGTTCTTTCAAGGCGTAAGAACAACTGTATGTAAATTTTATTTGAATCTTATGAAAGACTAGTAAATTAAACAAGCACATTTAGGGGTGTACACAGTTTGAAAACTTTTTTAAACCAAATTGAAAAAAATGGTTTAGAAAATTTTTAAACCAAACCAAATCAAACTGGAAAAAACATGATTTAACCGGTTTGGATTACGGTTTGAATATATTAAAATCATTTACTTTTAAATATATATTATTTAACGTAATTAATTAAATTATAATTTTCAAGAATATAATATAAATATATAAAAATAAATGTGAAATACATATATAATATACATGTAAAGAAAATGAAAAAATAAATATGAACAAAATAAGTCTTCCACTTAATTAATTATTGAAAAATTCTGTCAAATATAGTTATATATATGTATTTAAAAAAAATATAGTTTACAATTTGGTTCGGTTTGAAAATTGTTCGAACCGCAATCCAAATTAAAAACTATTTTTAAAAAATTTATCAACCTAAATCAATCTATTTTATAAATCGAACCAAACCAAACCGTAATTTTTAAGCGAATAGTCTGGTTTTAGGGTTTAAACCAAATTATGAACATCTCTGAGCAAATTGACATAGATCATTTTACATTATGACCTCTACGATAGGAATGTTATTGATTATTTATGAGATTAGGTAGGATTGGGAGTACCTGTTGTGGACCTGGACCACATTGATCTAACTTCTTTTTTTCATTTTTTTTAAATGTTGATTTTCAAATTGGACATTTAATTATGAAATAATTTTGATATTGTGGGACATTATTACAACCTCAATAATATTGCATTTATTGTCTTTTAAACAAAGTTTGAATTGATTATTTTACTTAGTTGCAACATCTAACCATCTAATAACATCTCATTGGCCAGGAATATCAATGAATTGATTGAAATCATTTTACTTTCAATTAGAGATGATAACATAGGCAGTCATCAGTCTCCAGGTGGGGTACATAATGGAGATTTTCCATCAAAACAGCATTCTTCTTTGAATAATCAAGGGACAGATATGACTTTGGTTAACTTCAGTGATCAAAGAGAAACATCTTTGGATCACAACAAATACCACGAAGATATGCCTTTGCGTCCTGCTGATTGGGCACAAGTGCTGAAGGCTGTCACTGAAAAAAGAGATGAAGTTCTTACCCCTGAAAATCTTGAGAACATGTGGACAAAGGGAAGAAATTATAAGAGGAAAGAGCAGAAAAGTGTAAAAGGAGGAGTTGAGAACCATGATGCTAAAGGTTCAGGGATAATTAATGCTGTGGCTACAGGAAATATGGGGAAGGAAATGTCTAGCAACAGCACTGAGTCATGTGCTGGAGCACATTATAAAGCTCTGTTACAGCTGACAGTGGGATTAGGTCCTAACACTCAATTAAGTGATGGTAATGAAAATATGACACATTTGCTGCAGAGTTTTGATAAATTGTCATCATTTGATGGAGGGCATGCTGTTGCTGTTTTGGAAGATATTGATGATCTTGGTGCTGATGGAAACAAAAATAAGCTTAAGAGATCCAATAGTACTTCTGCTCTTAAAGTCCTACCCAATGCCAAAAAGGCTTTTACCGGAGATAGTGGGGGGCCTGTTATTGCTGAATTCTACAGCTCAGATTTTAGCAGGTGTAGGGAAGAATCTAGGGTTATGAATGCCTCTGATATAGTAGTCCGGCGTGAGGGACAACATGTTCCTAAGCTTAAGTGTCGGGTGAGCATTACGTTTTTTTAAGATTGTTGTGCACATTAGAAAATGAACCGCTGGTGGAATCCTTGTCTTGTGCATTATTCATGATTAACACTTTCTTCAAATCATGGTTGAATCTTATATCCCTTTTCTTATGTGTGTATAGGTTAAAGGAGCTTATTTTGAGAAACTTGGATCAAAATCTTTCGCTGTTTATTCAATTGCTGTGACAGATTCAGAAAACAGAACTTGGCTTGTGAAAAGAAGGTTTAATTCTTGCCTTGTTCATATTTAAAATATTACTTTTTCCTAATGCATTTTTATGTTTGTTTAATTTTTCTGATAAGCTCAAAGATGTTTTGTTGCAATAGTCTACTTGACTCTTTCTTGTATTCTTTGTCTCATTTCAGATATAGGAATTTCGAACGACTGCATCGACATCTTAAAGAAATCCCTAATTACACTTTACAACTACCTCCCAAAAGGATATTCTCCTCAAGCACTGAGGATGCCTTTGTTCATCAACGTTGTATTCAGCTTGATAGATATCTGCAAGTATTATCAGTTCTTTTCTTTCTGTTCTTCAGAATATTATTTTTTTCCCCTGTTGCTTTAATCTTTGTTGCCTTTATGCAGGATCTCCTATCTATAGCTAATGTTGCTGAACAGCATGAAGTGTGGGATTTTTTAAGTGTTACCTCAAAGGTGTGCATCTTCATGACATTTAGCGCTTTAATTTTAGTTGAACATACCATCACTGACTTGCTGAGTCATATCTGAATTGTGATAATTGCTTTTTTTTTTTTTTTGAAGAATTACTCTTTTGGAAAATCTTCATCAGTGATGAGAACCCTCGCAGGTATGTGTTTGTTATTAGTTGTATTTTAGCTAGCTGTTTGTTTTTTAGAGGTTTTCAAATTGAGTATATTTGGGATGCTTTTTCTGATTTAACCATATGCTTTGCTTCTTCCTATTTGTCGTTTGCTGTTTTTCTGATACTCTACATCTGATCATAACATTGAAGTTCTCCCTCCTACCCCTCATACTTAATTTTATCAGAGTCCAGGAAAGATAGTGCTTTCTTTTTATTTTAGAAATGGTCTGCTTATTAAATTTTAGTATTTCTTCAGTCTTTTCATATGTTCAGCTTGTCACATTTTTTTTTTCCTCTGGCGCTTGATTTCCACTTTTGAATAGAGGCTTGATGCCTGCCTTCTACCTTCTAATATACACTTGTTTATTAGTAAATATGGTCTGCTCCTGATGACTATGTTCTTTGCAATTTTCCTGATAATCTCTCTCTCTCTCTCTCTCTCTCTCTCTCTCTCTGACACACGTACAAGCACAAAGACATGCATGTATGGCTGCTGTGTAAGTATCTTTTGTGATTCTGATTTAGGGGTTGCTACCTCTTTTATGTACTTGTAGAGGCTTGCATGTGTCTCATAGTGGGTGTTCAACTTTGCGTTGTAGAAAGTAGCTGTTTTACTTCTAGCAAATAGCCTTAAATTTTCACCACCAAAAATAAAGTTATCAACTGCTATTATTCTGTGAAATAACTATATTTCAGGAAGTTTTAAATCTCTTGATTTTGGACCCATTGCATCTGAGATTTAATTTTGATTTGGCTGATTTATTCAACAGTATGATCATTCTGACTATCACTCCCATAAAACATTTACCGCTTCTTTGTTTTTTTTTTTTTGGAAATTTACTTATATGAAACAGTCAATGTGGACGATGCTGTGGATGATATTGTACGCCAGTTTAAAGGGGTTTCAGATGGCTTAATGAGGAAAGTTGTCGGTTCATCTCCCAACCCTGATGAAGCCTCTTCCTCATCTAATGGAAACTTTTCATTCAAGGCAGATGAAATAAGTACCCATATTGCAAGTCAAAGTACCTCTGAAACAGTTAATAGCTTTTCTGACCATGAAGAAGGTGATAAAGATGAAAGCTATGGCCATGAGAAAGTCACATCTGGTGCACAGGCTAGTGTTTGGCATTCAGGCAATGAATTGAACTCAAAGGGTGTTCCACCTCGGATAATGAAAAACAGTGAAGATGCTAGAAACCTAAATTTGGCAAAAAGGCATAGTTCAGATGCAAAATCTGAATGGTTTGCCCAGGGTGGATTGCCTGCTGCTAAATTTTCAGCAAATCCTGATCGTTTGAAAGATCCAATTGGAATGCCACCTGAGGTACCATGCATTTCATTGGCATCATTTCCGTTTTACTCGATATATCCTGCAGTACCTAATCTTAATTTTATGTAGCATAAAACTAGTTCTTAGTTGTTTTTCTTTCTTGGATCTGTCATTAGGCTGCTGATTTTTGTTGCTTTACCTTTAACATTGGGCAGAGGTTAAATACAATGTGACTTTGGACAGTGCCATGATTGTCCTCATATTCATTTTCTTCCCTCTCTTATCCCTTTCTGGGGAGGGGAATGGGAGCTGCCGGCTGCAAGGTTGAGAAATTTGCAATCTCAAAAGATAACCATTCAGTGGTAGTTGTTTTATGGTTTTTGGAATGACTATTTTAGTGACATTGAGAGAGACATAGATGCTAACTAGCATTTTATATGGATCATTCTGAAGATACAGTTATGACATTAAAGATTTTGAGTGTAAGAATATAGATGATTAAATGGTGGGGTCATACCAATGATGGTGATTCCAGTAATCATACCAATGATGGTGATTCCAGTAATTATTTGATTAGTTAATTAAGCATATATGATGGTTGCTTTGCTTTAGAGTTAATATTCTTTATTTTTAGTCCTTTCTTCTGTTCTGCCTTCCTTTTATACTCCTTATGGCGATATTTAAATGTTATTTTATTGACTTATTGAAGAGACATTATTTCTGATTGCATATCTGCGGATTAGTAATATTTATTATTGATTTTCATGCAGTGGACTCCATCTAAAGTAAGTGTACCTCTATTAAATCTAGTTGATACAGTTTTTCAGCTGAAGAGAAGAGGCTGGCTAAGGTGGGTAAAGCCTTTTCATATTCCAGATGCTGTAAATTCATTTTTTGGTTTAAAATCTTGATATTCTATCAATGCACACAGCTTATCATGCTTTTTAGATTTAGACTAGTAACTGAATCAAACACAAATCCCTAGCACATCAGAAATCCTAATATCAATAAAAATCAAACAATGAAAGCAAAGCCTAATTGTAATGGAAGTCAAGTGAGACTGTAATAAATCAGGTACAACTTGTCCTATGTCCATATGATGTGTGTTATTTTAGATATAATCACTGTGCTTTTTTATTTTGTTTTTTCATTTTTGTGATTTTTCCAACTAATTTCTTTTTCTTAAACCTCCTCTATGCTTTTTTTTTTTTTTTTGCATTTGTACCTTTTTTTCCTTGTCCTACTATTTCTTGTGTAGAAGCTGTCCTTTCCTTTTGTTTGTGTGGTTTTTGTGTTACTACCTTAATGATCTTTTCAGTATGTGAATGATTATCTGATGTTTCTAGGTTGCTACTGTATATCTCTTGCTAGCACTAAAAGTAGAGTCTTCACAGCATTGAATTTTAACATTTTTAATATCCCATCTATTCTATTCTTTTTGGACTTCTTTTCGTATTGTTTGTTGGAATTATTTTGCATGAACAAATACCTTCAGCAAACCTTCATGTTCTATCTAAACCAATTACTGACCATAACTGGAATTTCTGAGTGCTTCCGTACATGTGCATGAAAAATTATTTGCTCTGGACCTTTTGCCTGCATGCAGTTGCCTTGCCTTTGGTGGTGATATTACAGTATCACATATATTGCAACAAGATCAAGCTTTGATATATCTTGCAACAGTTAATAATTGTTATTTGGGATGGGCTTATTTGTTTGATGCAGAAGACAGGTCTTCTGGATATCAAAGCAAATACTGCAGCTGGTAATGGAAGATGCTATTGACGACTGGCTCTTGAGACAAATTTATTGGCTTCGAAGAGAAGACATTATTGCTCAAGGAATTCGGTGGATTCAAGATGTAAGACTGAACTAATTATAGTGAATTGTCGTTCTACATATAGACTTCAAGTTTTGTTTCATTATTCTAACTATGGCTTCTTTCAGACTCTCTGGCCTGGTGGCATATTTTTTACAAGAGTGGGGATTTTGCAAAGAGAACCTAATGATGCTCAAGCAGACCTGAAATCTTTCCCAGGTTTAAACCAATCTGGTGGCCATAGGGCCACACAGTCAGTCTCCTTTGAGGAACAACTAGAAGCTGCTCGGAGAGCAAGTAATGTCAAGAAATTACTCTTGGGTAAGTTAGTCTTCTCTTTTAAAGACCCACAGTTATTCTCGGTGACTTATTTTGTACTTCAACCTTGATTTTCAGCCTGTGGTAATCCTTGCAAATTTCATTTCTTTGAGATGGCTTTCCTGTTACCAGTATACCTTTTGTTTCCTTCAACTTGTTTCTGAGTTACTATTCCCTACTTGACCATGCAGTGTTTGACGCTGTTCTGTTTTTGAATTCATGCCTTAGGCTTAAGTAGTCTAGACTTCTACACCAATGCTTCTGTAGTGAAGCAAGCTGAAGCAAATTATCTGTTTCCAGTTCGATCAAGAACCTCTTATACTCACTCGATGAAGAGAAACAAACTGTTCAAATTTAGAAATTGGAATGACAATTTTGGTATTGTTATTAGAAGTTATTTGTCAAACCATGATCTTAAGAAGAAATTGAACATGGATGCCAGTGTAAGCAATGTTAATAGAAGTGAGAATTAGAAGTGGTCTGAAATTCAGTGTCATGAAAATATCCTCATGTAACCATCCTGGGAGCATAATTTCTGCATAAATTTGGAACCTCGCACTCTGTTCTTATTAATTTTCTTTGACTTAGCATGATTTGTCTATTGTTGTAAAGATTGGATATAGTCATGGTTCCATTTGGGAAACTGCTTGGCTTCTGAAAACTTTCTATCAATCACTTGACTGGACTTGTAACTCAATGATTTCTTCCCTTTTTGTCAGAGGGAGCTCCAGCTGCATTGGTCAGCTTGATTGGGGCTAAGCAATACAAGCGGTGTGCTAAAGACATATATTATTTCACTCAGGTTAGTTTTCTTACTTGACTTCGCCATCTGCTGCAACAGTTATTTTCTCTCTTTTTCTGTACTTATAAATTGTTTTCCTACTTATTGATGGTCTAATCTGACGTAAATGTTTACTGCAGTCTACTGTATGTGTGAAGCAACTTGCATACGAAATACTTGAACTCATAATCCTGTCCGTATTCCCTGAGTTGCGGGATCTCGTGCTAAATCTTCATGAGAAGATGCGTGTTCCACCTGCATAGAAAAACATTAACTTCACTTAAACGACTTGATCCGGCCATCATGCTTCGGTAAGTATCTTTGATGACAACATTGCATGTGAATATCATAATATAGAGAAGTAAGAATCAGGACTGGTTAGACACATGGAATTTTTTAGGACTGGGGAAATAGTTTGGCTTCTCCCCTTCAATTGTACACAATTGTACATTAGAGCCCTTATAGAAATTAGAAAAGAAAAATGCATGTATGTGAATACTTATGATCACTCAAGCAAACACCCCATTAGACAGGATTTTTGTGTCATGCATAGTCAACAATTATTGATGAGACTATCAATGATATTCTTTCATTATCATTCCTCATTGAGTGGTTTTGAAATGAAGATATTCATTTAAATTGATCATTCATGATTCCGAATAGTTAGATTCCGCATTTTTCCCTATTTATTTTGTGTGATTTGGATCAAATATTACAAAGCAGTCGTTATTCATGATTCCAAATGGTTTGAGATTTTGTTTGATTTAAGATAAGTTGAAAAACAAAGTACAAATAATCATCAACCCCATGTAGAAGAAATTATTTTTCATACCCTTTTTCTTTAATCGATTTTAGGTTCTGCTGATTGAATGAACACAATCAGAATTAAGAAATATATATATATATTTTTAGTATACAATTAAATACACAGATAATGTGCCAACAATTATGGATTCTTAAATACCATTTTGGAATTCTTTGAAACCCCTCATCCTTTATAAAACTATCATGCTACCCCCACAAACTTTTTACAAGAATGAATTCCATCAATGGGGAAAATTCATCAGCTTATTGCAAACATGGATTCTAGTTATATGATAACTTATTTCTAAAATCATTTTGGTCTTCCAATTACACACACAAGGCGGCTCTGAAAACAAAATTTTACAATAGGTTTCCTGTAGCAACCATTGAACATCCCACCATGCTTGTTCTTTCAGTATATATAGCAATAAGAATGTGTCAAGGAAACAAAGCCTGGTTAAGAAGTCCTGTATTTTCAGGAAACCCCAGCATTATGTTAAGATTTTGTAGTGCTTGACCAGAAGCTCCCTTAACAAGATTATCAATCTGCAGATACATTTCAGAGCTTAGTAACATAGATACAAAGTTATAACAGGTATGTTTAAAGACATAAACATAGGGGTGTGAAGGAGCTGACACTTACTACTGATATGATTATTGCTCTTCCGGGAATTCGATCTGGGAAGACATTCATTAAACAATAATTAGAACCTCGAACGTTATGAGTGCGAGGGACAACTCCCTTCTCCAACAACTTTACGAATTCCTCATCCTGCACCAGATGATATGACGATATCAGGGATCCAAAACATCACCATACAGATTAAGTGAAGTGGAGGTGATAGGTAGCATATCAATTAGTCCATCTCCAAACCAAAGTCATTTGGGTGACTTGGATTAACAGAAACAGGCTATCAACTGTTTCAGAAACAAAGTATTCTCGGCAATGATTCAAGCATATTAAAGTGTACATGAGTCTTGACAAAAATTCTTTTAAGAAATATGACAAAAGTTTTTTGTGTACTGTACCTACCGTATGAACCAATAAATTAAGAGATACCTTATAGGAAATCTTTAGTTGCTGGTATAAGTCCTCAACGGTCGCTCCTGGAGCCATTTCCACGTATATAGTTGATTGCATACCACGAATCTGTAAGAAAATTGAAAGAGATCTTTTTGAAGAATAAAGAAAAAAACAAGGCATAAGATTTACTTAAATACACCGGGAGCAACTATTACCATTGGCATTAGGTGAGGGGTGAAACTGACAGTTACTTTTGAATGTGCAGCATCAGATAGTCCTTGTTCAATTTCGGGAACTGCATTTAAAACAGAATCCATCTCACAGACTCAGAACATAATAACATAAATAGAATTTAAGTATGCAGGCTAAGATTCATTCTTTCTTTCTGTCCTTTAAGATGGTGTTAAAGAAATCCCAGAATCTTGTGATCCTAATCTTCCTCATCAAAGCTCACCATGACGATGTCTTGCAACACCATAAGAATAAATGCCTTCAGCTATTTCTGAGTACAAGTTTGCCTCCTTAGCACCACGTCCTACACAATATATCAGACATCAGAAGCTGCTCAGGGACAGTAGCGCAATACTCAAGGAATGCAAAAGGTAATACGTATCACAGAGTTATGGAGATAAATTGAATATAAACGGAAGGTTGAAAAAGAATTCCTACCTGCTCCACTCACACCCGATTTTGCGTCAATAATTATATTTCTATATTGAATCAGATTAGCCTGAAAGCCAAAACAAAGCAGAAAGTCACAAGGCATCCAAACGAAGTTAGTAACAGAAATAGAATGTCACAACACCAAGAGGATAGTAATCATGCAGCAAGTAGAATGGCTTGGCAGAAACTATACAGCCTAAGGTCTAAATCCAGTAGAACAGTTTATACAAGCAAGTTTATCATAATTTTTCTTATTGGTGAAGTAGATTGTATTCTTCTAATATATATTCATTTTCTTAAAATCATGTTTGGCCTTTCAGGAAAAGAAATAAAAAGAAAGGAAACAGAGAAACACATTGCCCCTTAAGATGTACCTGGCAAATTAAAAAAAAAAATTCCAGCCCAACGGCCACTTTTCGCAATGCTTAGAGTTTTAGATCATCAACAAATTATTATTTACTCAATAACAATTAAAAAGGCATAAAAAATTTAAATACAGTGCTATAAACATAAACCTTAATAAGGGGAATGAGAGGAAGTTGAATTGATGTCGGGTAACAACCAGGGTTAGCAACTAGGCGTGCACCTTTTATATCCTCCCTCAAAATCTCTGTCAAACCATATACAGCCTCTTTCTGAAAATTATTAAACCATTTGTACATGGACAATACACGGTGAAAGAAGAGAGAAATTATGACATCTACAGCTGATATTGACATAAAAACAAGAAAAAGGAAAATTACCTGCAAATCTGGGGCAATATGTGGTTGACCATACCATTCTTCATACTCAGAAATATCACGCAGCCTAAAGTCCTAAACATATATAAGATAGTAATTGCCATGAGGAAGAACTATGAAATTGTTTGCAGGTTTTCTGTAACACAGAGAGAGAGAACAAAATATAATAAGATTGCATTCAAAACATACAGCAGAGAGATCAACAATCTTTAAACTCTTGGGAAGGCCTTTAATAATTTCCTGTTCAGAATAAAATATATAAAATCACTCAGTAAATACTCGTCCAAGTTAAGATGGAAAAGTTCATAAGGCTCTGAAAGTATCATTTAAATAGATTAAAAGATGTAAAGGCAACAAGTAAAGACTTGTGTGGTTCCATGAGGCAAACAGCAAAACACAGCATCAACATTAGAAAAATCCGCATCCTTGACGGGAACCATGGTCGGTAAAACCTGCAATCATAAAGGGAGCCATATATCAACAATGGAGGAATATCAAGAAGCTCTATGGCCATTTCAACAGCCATCAAACCATGAAAAGAGCTACTCAGAAATTTGTTCAGCAACTTTAATCACCATTCAAAACAAAATTCTACAATCCAAAGAATCATACTTGTGATATCAAATGAGGAAACACTGATCCAATTGATTGACCAGCTTTTCGATCAGCAGTCATCAGAGTTATACCAAAGTATGGATGGTTTGCAAGAAGTCGCACAATCTGCCGGAAGAACAATAAGTTAGTTGACAACAATTGAAGCTGGCTAAATTTTTTAAGCTCTAATATTGTTGAATAATTCTTTGGAGGAAAAGAAATGTCACTGGTATGTGTGTCCATACCAAACCATAATTCAAGCAACAACTTAACAAGAAAAATTGATAGACAAAAACTTCAGCGGATTAAAAGAGGGGGAAAAAATGCATACAAGTACATGCCATCAAATTGTGCAACTTCATTTAGTTCAACTTCATGCTTAGTCCAAAACAATATTTCCAAATCGGCAAGTTTAAGCTGAAGCACAGTACTTGGATTTGCAACCAAACAAGCAATCGAACAATTGGCCAAACCTATAAGCATGCATGAACTAACCTCAGCACCAGTGTAACCACTGGCACCCAGAAGACCAATGCGAACTTGCTTTTCAGATTTCTGAGACTTTCCATCTTCCGTTTTTGAGCTTTTTGTTGATAGAGTTGCAGACACTCTTATACAAAGCCTCTTTGGTTTCTCGTATTTCTTCAATGCCCTTGGACTCTTAGCTTGATCCTAAATTTCAAGAAAGAACATAAAAAAAACCTTGAAATTTTGCACTAAAATTACCAAATTTGCTTCCTTCACAAGACACAAACCTTCCACAAAGACCCTTGAGATAAGCAAATGGAATTGAAAGTTGCGATGCTCATTTTGCTCCAAACTCTGCACAATTAATTCCAAAATTTGCCTAAAATATTGCTGCTTTTACTTTAAGAAAGTGTAGTTTTCTTTCATTACATATATAATGAAAGATTGAATTGAAGGGCTGAAATGCGGAAATCGGATTCGTTGCGAGAGAATAAAATAAAAAAAAAAGCTGCTTTTGAGTTACGAAAAAAGATCAAGAACTTGTTCTGTTCTGTGCTCAGAGCATAAACTGTAAAACCCTAGAATCTGACTACAGGGCGTTGATAGTTTCCACTGAAATTATTAAAATTTAAAAAATATGGTAAAAACGTGGACAGATCAATACATAATCAGAATTTTTTTAAACTAAAAAAAAAATTGTTAGTTTTGTAGTTAAATTTTAATACAGGGCTAATTTCGTAATTACATTAAAAAGTAACTTGATAATTTATCTTTTATTTAAATAATTAATAATCTAAATTAATAAGTTAAACTAAATTAATAAATGAAGATATTTGGGTTATTATATTAAAAAAGGATAAATCAGTCATTTATGCTTTATACTAAGAGGAAGATATTAATAAAATTGAATAACAAATGATATTTTGGATTTTAAAACTTTATCGCTGAGAAAAAAATAATTTTACTGCATGTAAGATCAAAAGAATAAAACATATTCCCCTTGATCTCCTGAATGACTGTCTACATAAAAAGCAGTGGTCATTAACAATGGCCTTTGCAGTCCTGAAATCCTCAGTAAAGAAGAACAAAATCACCAGAATCAAAATCACTCTATCATCGACAATCTTTCAAGTCAATGGAAGAATGAAAGTGGGAGATTGATTTCGATTACATTATACAAAATTTACATTGGAATGTTACATTTCCTTGAGGGGATTTATATACACCTCAATTGGTTAAAAAAATCACATATAAGATGAAGATTAAAGAACATAAAACAGCTCAACTTGTATAAGTGTGACTGTACAAATATGTTCATCGGTCCAAAGCAGAAAGAAATCGAGATGGCAATACCCTTCTAGGACTTTGACAGTTCTCATCAGTCCTCAGACTTACTGGTGAAGAATGTGGTATGATCTCAGATAACCGGTTTCTTTCATTGTTGATTCTTGTCTGCAGCAGAATTTTGAGTCTGTCAGTTTTTGCATGTTTGTATTTTATAGCATTGACTCTTGAAATTACTTTAAAAGAAAGATTCTAAAGATGAAAAGAAGGCAAGACTGCTTTATGTTTTGGTTACCTTAAACTTCAAATTTTGCAGTTCTCTATCCTGTGAAATGACTTTATTTTTGAGATGCTCAAGAGCTTCTTCAGCAATAGCCGGGCTCACATCAGTGGCAGATTTTGTTATTCCAGCTGCCTGAAAGTTTACGCAGGCATAAATGACGATGAATTCAGTTTCTTATATAATTGAGCAGGAGAAGAATAAGCTAACTGATTGTCATTCATATATTACCTTCATAATGCTGGTACATAAACCGATTAACGTCTGTGCTAATTGCATCCTTTCCTCCTCATTTTCCTGCAGCAAATTCGCTTGGCTAATTAAGCCACTAACTATAGTTACAGTTGGAGCAGAAAAATTTTTATTTAGCTCATTGCACTGACCTTCAGTTTGTTATTCAATCTTTCCTCCATATCAAAATTTATGTAGGGATTTTTCCCAATGGAAGCACGATATTGGGCAAGCTCTTCCTTGACACGTGAAAGATTAGTCTCAGTTCGCCTAAGTTTAGCAGTAAGGTCTTCATTCTGAATCTTTAGCATATTGTTTTCTTCCTGTTGCAGAAGAAATTCTTTTACTGACAAATGTTTTGACAGTTTTCAATAGCAAGCAGAGAAACTAAGGAGGCTTGCAAGCGCATCTAACATTTAACTGACTTACGAGAAAATAATTCAAGAACACCAAAAAGTTAAAATGGACTCAATTAAAAAAAACAGAAGATCAACAATATCTTGTTCTTGCCTTAATTTTGGCATGATGATGAATGCGTTGATGAAGATTTTGTTGGCCTGAAAGTTTCTTTACTTCACCTTCAAGTTCCATCACCATCTTCCTATAATTTACATTCTCCATCTACACAGATTGAACGGAGTAAATAAAATCAGAAAACAACATCCACAATAGAAATTTTTATCGAGGAGCCTGATGAAAGAAGAAAATAATAAGGCCAAAATCTAGCAATGTGAACCTTCAACATATCATTTTCCATTTTAAGTGTCTGATCTCGATGACGAAGTTTTTCCAAAGCAACTTGTGCTGCTACCACCTCAGCCTGCTTTCGTTCAATTTCCTCTAGCCATCTGGAAAATAGAACTTGAAAAGGCTTACACAAACAGAAGATTTATATTGGAAAAAATGCTGAAAATAACAAAAAATAATTGAGTAGCCGTATCAATAATTTTAAAGCAACAATAACATACCCTTTTCTCTCCGCAATAAATTCATTGAGCTGATTCTTAAGCTTGATCACTTCCTGGTCCTGTTTAAGGATCAAAATTCAAGATTAAAAGCCTGAAAGTTACACAACTATGTTTGAGTGCCATCAAAGCAAAACTACCTTTACATTTGATTCTAAATTATTATATTGTGCCTTCTCTGTTATCTTCTGAACATCCTGGTTATCTAGCAAGGACTGCATTAACAAAAACAGTAAGATAAAACAAAATCGAGCAAACTTGGGAATAATCTTAGGTAAGAACTCTTTGGCATAACCAATTTGAACAATTGAATTCAAGAAAAAAGGTTTCTTTTTATAAATAGCCATAGAAAATAAGTGTAGTGTTGTATTAATTTACCACATAATTAGTCATGTCTAATTTGACTCCTAGTAAATCTCGAATTACGTCATGGGTCATGCTCTCAGCGGCTGCTAATCTGGCATTCAACGAGAATATCTGGAAAGAAAACAGGAAAAAATGAGCAATATGATCGAACATATATGAGAAATCTGAGAAAGTACAGAATCCACATTAAGGCATGAAGGCTACCTCCTTCTGTCGATTTACTGCCAAAGATTCTAACTCTTCAATTCGAAGCCTGGCAGAAGTAAGTTCCTCATCCTTCTCCATTTTTATCTGCTGAGTCAAGCCCAACCCAATGCATTTGAAAGGGGAACCTGAACCTCTAGTTTTGGAGGTATTTCTTTCTATTTTGTTTGAAGAAGAATTGGTTCCATGGGTGGAGTGGTTATCAGGCTTGACTTGTTCAGCCATGGCTTCCAATGCCTTGAACTGTTACCATAAAGTTATTTTATATTAATGAACATGCAAAGTAAGAACGACAATCCTAGGCAATAAATGCCTGCTAGCCTCTTTACTGCTGAACAATTGAATTTGGTCAATGTATATCGGATGGCCCACCTTCTGCTTGTACTCAATAGCCTGTGCTTCTGCATGCAAATTTAGCTCGGAGATATGCGCTTTGCATTGGGCAATCTATTGGTCAATAAGACAAATGTCATTACAAACATGGGGAACCAATGAAACTATCTTCAACAGAAATATATACTAGAATAATGCAATGAAACACCTCACCTCTGCTTCCTTGTCAGCTATATCCATCTCAAGAATTTGTATTTGCTTCATGGCCTGTTGGAGGTTTTTCTCCTTCTCATCTAAATGCCTACATATCAGAAGTGACTATCTCATTAGAAGAAAATTTTAGCAACTTTAACCTGTTTAAGGAAGCATCTAATTGCAATTCAAGCAATTAGCTGGTAGATTATAAAAGTAAGTCCACACCCTTTCTTGTTGGCATCCGCGCTTTCAACATTTTGCATCTTATGGTTGACAGCATGAAGTTCCAGTTCTAGCTCTTCCCTTTGCAACCGTTGCCGTTCAGCTTCTCCTTTAACAATGTCGACCTAACAAGCACAGATCCATGAGGCACAATCATCATAATAAAGAAGTTCATTACAGTTGATACTAGTTAAATCCTCACCTTGTTTTCCAGTACATTTATAGTACATTCCAGCTCTTCAACAGACCTCTCTAAAAGCTTCACCTCTGCCTCCTTTTCCTCAGCATAGATCTTTCTTGATTCAGCTAACTGACACCATAATAACAGTTCAGATTAAGAAACATCAAACAAATAAAATATCCGTGTTAGACTGTGTATATGTCAAACTAGAATAGACCTGTTGAACTTCAATAGCAGTTGCTTCATTTTCTTCTGCCCGAGCCTGTTCCCTTTCAAGCTTTTCTTTCAAACTAACAAGTTCCATCTGAAGCTGATCCCTCTCAGCCCATAGATCATTTAGATTACATCTCAAGGATTCAGTCATATCATTCATTGCCCCAAGAGCATTACCCATTTCTTCAAGTTCTACCTCCAAGCTCTTTGTTATCTTAATTTGCTCCCCTAGTTCCTCCTCTGTAGAACATTTGGCTGCCAAGGTATCTTCAATGTGAGCTTTCAGCTCCCGATTTTCACTGGAAAGCAATTCTAAGTTCTCCTGGTACTCTGATATATTTATCTGAAGAGTGGAAATCTCATTTATCTTTTCCTGCAATTGTTCTTGAAGCATATGCCTATTCGCAGCAGCATCATCAAGCTCACTCGATTTCAGTGCAAGCTCGTCTTCTAAAGCTTCCAAAGATGCCATCATTCCCTCAATTTCATCTTTTTGATCCTTCGAGTTGGAAGCTGACTCCTGCAATAGGTTCAGATCAAATGACATTCCCTCTAAAACTTCATCCTTCCTTGCTAGCTCAGCCTGAAGAATTCTGTTTTCAGACATCAACTCTTCCACATAGCACTCTAAGCATTCAAAATCTTTAATGAACTTAGATATTCTCTCAGCATTTTCACATATCACTTCAAACATTTCATCTGTAACCATAAAACGTTCTTCCTTCATTTTGTTAAATAATCTGCTACAGGTCATATCTATAGCTTTTACTGAATCATCACACTTCGAAATTTGCTGGCTTGACAAGTAGAGAGCTTTACACTTATCATTTTTCAGAATTTTAATGTCATTCCAGAGGAAAACATTCTCTTCCTTCAAAGTATTTACTCTGTTCATATAGATTTGAATTTCCTGGTCTTTTGAGCTGAGATCCTCCATAATTATGGACTGAGTATGCTGTAGTTGACTAAGTTCTGCATTTTTCATCTCCATATCAGTCTGTAAATTGGCAATGCACATCTCCAAGGATAAAACTTTATCTAGCAACCTCTGATTTTCCATGTCACAGGTATCAATGTGGCTAAGATATGATTCAAATTCAGATTTCTTTTCTGCCAAGTCCTGCAGAACCAAACTGTTTTCAGTCTGAAACTTCCTCACCTCATTTTTCAATGCGTTGTTCTCCTGTTCTAAGCCTCTCATTCTGCTTAGCTCCATCTCTTTCATGTCCAACTCATTTTTGAGATTGCAAGATGAAGTCTCCAGCAAGCAAATGTCCTCCTTCAATTTTTGGTTTTGTTGACCAAGGAAAGAGACAGAGCTTGAAGAAGATTCTAGTTCTGTTTCCTTTATCTTGAGATCCTTTTGTAATTTGTCACATTCAGCTACAAGTGCTTGAACCTGGTTTAGCAAGCTCGCCTTAGTTTCTGTAATTTCTCCAAGTTCAATTTTCAATGAACTATTTGAATCCTGTAGCGACCAAATATC